>NW_022145612.1:4731187-5128337 GCF_000002235.5 Strongylocentrotus purpuratus
TTTAACACATATGAGCTCAGTTCTTCTTTCATACTCTGTAACCTTGGAAACCAAAGAATGCATGTATGTATCACCGTACTGCATCCAGATGGAGAGTTTGATTGTAGCTTAGTTTCAGTACAATGTATACATTACTCCCAACCACGCAAGCTTTCTATTTTTATCTTGATTCTAAGGCATTCAAATCAGTTGAAAGTTGGTTGGTTTTATCATGAAAATATGGGCAAGCATATATCTCCTTTTTAAGGAGGAAATAACAGATAAGTACTTCATGTTTTTGCATGCTGAAAGAGTGAACTATAAACTAAACTGTTATTGAAATCAACATATGAGATGAAATTGCAGAGTATACAATGTTTTGAAGGTCTAAAAGGACATTGTTTAAATTATGATTAAAGGATCATTGAGGATAATACTTATGCAACATACAATCATGCAAAGGAAACTCTAACACGATGGAAACAAAGTTACTTCTCTATAGCATTCTATACTCACCTCATCTTCTCTCTCCTTTTATATTGATCGACACATTAATGATTGCAAAATAATGAAGCATTTAAAGAAAATGGCAAAGCAAAATGAGAAAAGTGCAAGCTACATGTGTGTGAAGAATAAAATAATGAGGAGCAAATAATATTAATGAAGCATTAATAGTTTAAACACACACTGACAGATTGGAAGGATAAATATTGTGAATATCTGACATACATACATGTAGAAGCCACAAAGCTAATGTACATTTACACATAAAAAGGTGTTATTAAGATGGAAAAAAAATAGACCTCCAAATTAGATTGGCTTTTCATCATGGGCCTGAGTATCACTATTCAAAGATCAAAACTAGAATTCTCTCGCATACATTCTATCTTGGATTTCTGTTATTATGTGTACATCATCTATTGATATACATGAATAGCCTTTGTCATAGATGAGACGTCCTTGTCATAGATGTGATCACACAGCAAATGAAAAGATCGGTTGTACATGTACGTACCAGCATATCCAAGTACAATGAAATATGATATGATGTCATAGAAGAGAGAGAGGGAGGGAGGCAAAGAGAGAGAGGGAGGGAGGGAGAGAGAGAGACAGAGAGACAGACAGAGAGAGAGAGAGAGAGAGAGAGGGGAGAGAGGGAGAGAGAGAGACAGACAGACAGAGAAAGAGAGAGACAGAGACAGTGACAGAGAGAGAGAGAGAGAGAGAGAAAGAAAGAAAGAAAGGGAGGGAAAGATGAATGAGGGAAAACGAGTGAGGGAGAGAAAAAAGAGGGAAGGGGAGTAAATCAAAGAAGGAGACCAAGAGACGGACATAAGGAAAAAGAAAGATAAAAAGACATATAGAGAAGAAAGACAGATGTAGAGATGGAGACTGCAATATGCAGAGAGATATAAAAACAGAGAGAGAGAGAGAGAGAGAGAGAGAGCGAAAGAGAAAGAGAAACATTTGTGAGAGTGAAAGAAAGATAGAGAGATGATAATTTGAGCCTGAACACACAGACAACAGTAGCTAGAGATACATACAGCAGCTAAGGCAAACAAGGACACACCCTTAGTGAGACATGTACAGAGCTAAGCGATTAACATGACAACTCACCTTCTCAATGAGATCACATATAGAGATATTATCAAAGTAATCAACGTGTGTCCATTCGATGCCTTCCTGGATATATTCTTCTTGCTCCTCTCTCAACGTCAGCTCTATGAAGATCTGCTGAAGCTTCTCATTGCAGTAGTTGATGATAAACTGCTCAAAGTAGTTTTTCTGTGTCATGTAAATAACAGAATAACGATGTCTTACCCTTATGAATACAATTTTTAGTACCGGACACACCGCTAACTAGACTCTACACCAACTCCAAACTGACAGATTTTTGGCCATTCCTGGAAACACAATTGTTTGTTTGGTCTGTTGTGAGTCTGGTCTTGGTCTCATTGGTGTGACTTAGCACTAAGAATAGCACTTACAAATAATGTCTCTTAAAATCTTAAGAAGTGACAATGAACCTTTTTACCAATCACTAAAATCAAACGACATTTCTTCCCAAAACCTCTGAAGGCGAACTCTAATTTATTTTTTGTCATGTCATTCAGTACCTCTTAGCATTTCATTAATCTTGAATATATTGTCTGTTGCCCTGATCAATAATCATTTGGCATTTTCCCCCATTTCTTTTCTTCGCCTTTAACATTATAGTTATATTATCTAATGAAAAGAAAACGATACAGTTCAAAGCTAACTTCACAAGTGATACAAGGTCATTTCCTTTAACACAACATACTGTACGAATGGATCAAAACAATAACTTGGAAGAAATGCCCATTAGGATAAATGATGAGGCTGAAAGTAGAAAGCTCCATCTAATTTGAAGTAGAGAATAGATATCATCTTACCTTGAAGATTTCAAACCCGTAGATGTCCAGTACGCCCATGACTTTCTTGGCAGCCCCTTTTCTCACCTGCAGATAATAAGGAAACAAAATATACAGAAATAGGAAGGGAAAACAAATGATGTGAATATTCCATCAGGAATAGTGTCATTGCATAAACAAGTTTTTGACACCAAGGTAAGGACAAAGATAACAGCCTTTCTAGATTGTCTTGGCACAGATGAGGGTATGATATGCCAAATATTCAACATGTCTGTTTATGTGGTCTGTTTATAAGCTATATCACCTTCCATGCATCAAGGATGAATACTCATGGCATCGGCCATCAGGCTTATCCATACATGAGCACAATTTAGGATGTCATGAAACCAATGGTCCTGCTTTAAAAGTGATTCATCATTCATATCATGGTATTAGTGGTGTAAATTTTCATTTTCAGACATAGATGTGGAATTGCTGCAAAGCAAATTACTTAATTGATAGCTTCTGTAGCCATGCCATAGTCATGAACATGTCTCTTTTAAGTAGCCTTCAATCTCTAAAAGGAACATAATTTCGTAGACAGAAACACTGATATGATCTAAGAGATATGTAATCTGAATGCAATAACATGTATCCTTTCTTCAACCCCCTCATCCTTCACAGGCATACCAGCTTAAGTACTCAATGAGTCCTTCTCACCAAGAACCTGCCCTGATACTCTGATGGTGGTCTTGACAATTTATGAGAATGGCCAATCATAGATGGCTTAATTTACAGTGCGTCACTGGCATGGAATGCCTTGGCCACACTATGGGCCTTTGACACCCTCATCCCTACACCTACCTACCCCCAATACAAGATTTAAGAACTTTGTGCGTTTACTTGACTTACCCTGATACTCTCATTAATGGTCCTGACAATCCATGAGAATAGCCGATCATAGATGGCTTTACACAAGGCATCCCTAGCATAGAATGCCTGAGATGCGCTCAGGGTGGTCGTGACCTTGTCACCTTTGCCCCCATACATCGTCCGCTTGGTAAGGGCCCCCATTACACTGTGACGTTCACACTGGAACAGGTCACATACACTGTCCATTTCTGTCAGTGAGAGATACAAATTTGTCCAATTTTAAATAAAAAATATCGAAGTTTTATGCTTCTTTTTTTTGTTTAAGTCAAGTTTTTAAATTAAAAAATGATAATGTATTATTTGCCAGAGCTACAGCTGGGATAATAATCCCCAATGTCCTTTAGAAACAATTAGAGATGTTACATCATAATGTGATATGGGTTATATAAGAACAGCATATTGTTATCATTATCATTTGAAATCTCTCATTCATTACATGAAGGAAACATAAAAACTGAGATTCACTGCTTAGCCATGGAGTGTCAAAATAAGTACTGTAAGTGTTTCACAAACAAAGAACATATGTTACATTCCAAGAAACATGAAAGAACAAAGATGATTGCTTTGGGGCATTTTATGAACAGGTATAGGCTTCATAAAAGAAGAAAAAAGCCATTTATTCTGCGGGTGATGGTTTTGAGAGAAAGATATTAAACAAAGAGGACCTACATCAATTTTTTCCAAGTTTCTTTACTCTTCAAACTTTTGTTATTTGCCTCCTGTTGCAGTTAGTCCCAAAACCTTGCCCTAGATTGTATATTGCCACTAGAAAAAGCCAGCCATTATATTGAATGTCAAGTGGGCTAAAGCTGTATCAATATCCAAAGTCCACAATAAAGCATTTAACTCTTAAGGCTCGTTCAGATATGACATGATAAACCGCCGCAAAAAAGGCTGCTGCATTTTTTAAATGTGTAAATGAAGCAGTTTTGCTGTGTAATATCTGAATGGGCCTTCATTAAACAACCTACTGGTCATCTATTAAGGACACTCAATATTAACTTTCATAACTACCTAAAAATTATTTGCACTTTGAACAGATCAAACACCATCGGTACACAGTAATTTGTTTGCAAGGTCTTTAATAATGTTCGTTTCAATCAAGGTGTCTGTCATATGGTTGGCTAGAGTTTTAATCTGGGTGGATTCAGGATTTTGTAGGGGGGAGCACAATTTGTAAATTTCTGAAACTTTCTGACAAGCAGGAAAAAAGACAGGTGCCTTTGGGTCGCAAATGTGAAAGGGAGCCATGAACCCAGTTATGGTGAACACATTTTTCTTTGGTGAGCTTTAGATGTGCCACTTGGGTTAAAAAATGGGGGAGGTAAGGACCAGTTGTACCCCCTAAATAGGCTACCATTTAGGATTCATGAATCTATATTTGCAGCACCTTTCATCTTCTCCTAGCTCAAGATGAATAAGCTTTGAGAGAAGAGGAAGGAAAAGGAGGAGTAGGAAAAGAAGGAAGAACGCACCTTCTTGGTTCATGATCTTGACTCCCTCTGTTCCGTTGTGGGTTACATACTTCTTGAACTTGATGTTACCCAGTTTGAGGATGCTCGCTAAGAGCTTGTAGACACCTAAGATCTCCTCGTCAGCAAACCCAATGATCTGCATGGCTTTCTGAAATGTCAACATAACAGAACACTCCTTAATATCCGCATCACTATATTACATCAGTCTCTTCCTACTTTGTTTATTTTTAGTTTCTGCCTATTTCCTACTTGTATTTAAAATTACATTTACAATGACAAAAAGGCAAGACAAAAAGGCAAGACAAAAAGGCAAGACAAACATTCATACACATACAATGTAGACAATGAACTCGTTTTTTTTATCTGGTCATTGGATATACTACTTGAACAAACAAAGTACATGTATTTCAATTATTTAAAAGAGAATGCAGGTTACATGTATTTTCATAGAAACTGCTTTTCATGCAAGCCCATTATTTGATAAAGAGGATTTGTTGCATGAGCATCATATATCAGGATAGTAGTACAATACATAATTTGATTTCCTAGATGAAAATCAAGTGAAAAAACAAACAGTGTAACTGTTTCATAACTGTTTAATTTCTCTTGTTTTATATAAAGAAGTGTCAAAATACATGATCATATGTGAGAAGAAATGTCAAAGGGTGACCCTTTACTGACATTCATTAACTTAGTTAATTAAATGTAACTTCCTTTAAGTACAAACGTTGAGAGGTTTTCTCTCTTTTTCAGGCACTGCGTGGACATTGTTTAATTGAATGATATTCTGTTAATCCCTAATTTCCTAATTAGTTTTTAAACCTAAGCAGTCCCTTGTTTCTCCACCTCCAGTCTACTCAAACGGGCAAACTGGCTGGTACAAGGGAAACTTTGCATAATGGGATTAATCATGCTTGGCACCATATCAAATAATTGGGGGCAAGAAACGAGTTGATCTAAAAGAAACATTGTTTAAATCATGCATTTCTAATGAAGTCTCATAGCCAACATGTAAATCTCTGAAGTGTGTTGGTTGTGTAGGGTCTCACATAACAAAGTCTGTTCTTGATTACATCACTATATTTAATGACTAAAGAGTAATCATTTTTATTGATTTCACATTCACATGGTTCCCAGCATTTCATGAAAACGCTATTTCCAGAAGCCCATGTTAAAGAGCTAGGTATTTTCAATGGCAATAACAACTTTCTTGCAGGCAGCCAACAAATTTCAGGATCATTCAAGAAGGCATGTGATACAGGTACACTAATAAAGCCATCACAGTAATTCCTACGGTGAATGATTTTCCTCAAAAATTTCTTGACTTGCCCCTGACTATAAAAAAAGGAAACTCATTTTCAATGGACTTTCCTCATTTCCAGGAGAGCTGCTAATCCTGCATGAATACAGCACAAACAGGTCACGGTATATTTGAAATGTATCTCCCAAATCCCAACACCTGGATATATCAACCTCTCCTTATCTTTCTTTCACACCAGGATATATTCACTTTGGCTAATATCAATGCATCTCCTGTTTTTCACTTAATGAAAGAAAATAAGAAGTGTTTTTTCCCACCCCACATCAGATAAACCATTTGCTAAATAGAATCTCATATTTTGGTTGCAGACCAAATGATATTTCAGCGACAGCACTTGGCAATCGGATGAAAATAGAAGTACATGGTTGGAAATGTGTAATCTCTAAAATTCCAAGAACAGTGACACACACCAATACACTCTAATCTGCCCGTGCCCCACCTAAATTTTTTCATCAAAGAGGCCCTGAATACTACTTCTATCTTTCATGCCAACAGAAATATGTTACAATATAACATTTGACAATATTCTGAGGATAAACAATCAATACACGGCAAAAAAAATGTTCATAGGAATTTTGTGAAAGTATTCTGTTTATTTACCTGTGTAATAGCAAAGTTATCTCTATCATTGATTTTACTGGTGTCATGTGATCCATTTTGGCTGAGGTAATGGTAGTCTTCAGGATTACGACTCAATTCCAGTTCATCTACAAGTTAAGAATATGGAAGGAAAGATGAGACTTAGTGATAACCATCATGTCCATCACTAGTTATATCTGAATGCCAAAGAAAAAGTCTGAGCACAATCTTCAACAAGTGTATTATGTCTCATCATTAATTTACTCTCTGCGACTGAGGAGAGACTCAGACGATGGACCACATCTTGAAGTGCGGCGGAACGGCCGGGTTGCACAGATGAAGACCTGGCCCTTTTTAATGAAACGATCATTGCAGCAATCGGGCGATGGATGAACTTATTTTAATTTAATTTAATTTTAATTAAGGAACTTTACATAACTATCTTGATCTAAGGAGACACGAACGAAAGATTAATTTAGCAATTCTCTGTATGAATTTAAGCTAGCTAACTCGATTTGTACTTCTCAGATGTTTTATTGTTTTGTTTTAATTTCAATTGCCAAAAATAAAATTGAGAAAGCAATGGTTCACAATAAATAGGCTTCAACCCTCAGTTACCAAGTCCCTCATAAACATGTAAGGAGTTTGTCTGTTTGTAGGCAAAATAAATCACTCAGTCAATCAATACCTACTTAAAAACAATCAAATACATGCATTTCACTATTTATAAAATAAACCTAATTTCACTATTATTTTGACCTAATATTGTGGGGGCAATCTCAAATATTATGCTAATTATGCTTGACAATACTGTGTTGAATATGAAGGCCTCGCCCACAATATTATTGTGTGTGGCAGAATGCTATCCTCCCCTGTAATTAGCATCACTTCAAACAAAATATTTCACTCTTCTATTTTAGAGGTGCACGCATGCATGTATGAATATAAGGCCTTCCCTCATCGCCTACATTGACCTAGATTATATTCTGAAAAGAATTGACGACCTGTGAAATAATACATCACATCTCCCTTTACAATCAGGCATGCCTCATTTGATATGCAAGACATGAGAAAAGGAAAGGGCGTGATGGTTGTAAAACACACACAATGCCCCTCAATAATACATGCATCATTAAAGCCATTATTTAGATTACACCTTTACTTTGTGGTGAACATCAACATGTTTGTATACTTTTCAAGCATTTTATCACCTTCTTTCAAATCCCAAGCTCAATATTCACGTCTTTCAATTCATCCTCTTACAGATCAGGCATGAACGAAACACAAAGCCATTAATGTACTTCTAAACATTACTCAAGGTGTAAACTACATGATATGCAGAATAAATTGTGAAAGGGCATTAAATATCAAAGTCTTTTGTAAACAACCACTTCTTATACAAGGAGGTGCAAGTGCTCGAATAGTAGACAGAGAAAGACCCTGGCACAGATAAAGATGAACATTCAAAGAGTCCAATATTTGTTTTTCTTTTAGAAAACTTACGCATCAAAAGCTCTGGTGCTCCTGATAAAAGCTGGTAGAATATATGAAAGTTTCTCTCTCCTTCAGGCTGGGATATCACTCGAGATTTCTCCAATAAATCTGGGCGAAAATACAAGACAGAGATGCCACTAATAACAAAAATAACATTACAAAACAGAAAAGTCTTTCTTATTCAAATTGCATGGAAGTTTTGTAAGATACGTGAATAAATCATAAATCTTGAATTTGCTTTAAAAGAGAGCAAATGCAGTACTTGTACCCTGATCCCATTCTTCCCCCAGGAAAGGGTAGATAAATCTATTGGGTCAAATGTACCGATGTTGGAGTATAAAAAGCATCCAGATTCCCTCTAAGTATCAGATGTTACCTTATTCCATCTACACAATCAATGTATGTTCTTAACTTTATCTCTTCATAAACATCTATTCAACATTTTCATTCAATTCGAACATGATTTTAACACAAGTTTGTTACGTTACTTTGAAAAATTGACTGATACTGTTTAATGATTTTTATATATTCCTGATTCACTTACAATTTGTGATAACACCTCCAACCGGATCACCTTTGAAATCAAACTCTATGTCCATATACTTTCCCTGAAAAGAGAAAAATATTAATACATTATAATTGAGTGTAGTTCTAATTTTACAAAATTGTTACGACAGTCTATAAACCCTATCACCTCAGCTCAGGCTACATGTTATGATCTTAATATGTCATTAAAAAATGCTTTTAGCGGGCACTTTGTCAATCATCCGTTCCAAGCCAAGCTATTTGGATAATGGTTTTACACAATCCATTAATGAAGTAGAGCATTTCCTATAATCATTAATGGTTTTTCTAGATAAAAGTGCTATGTACATTATTACAGACATACCCCAAATTAATAGGTTTGTTGTTAATCACCAGACCGTGTTTATCATTATGGTCATTATAATGTACCTCATCAGAAAGTTTCATGAGAATTTAAAAAGAGCCTTTCCTACACAACTCATAGTTTTCTTAACTGCAACAACACACAGCACGATAATCATTAAATCGATAGCAGTTCCATACCATATTTATGAGTGCCATACATTCTAGCTATTCCTTAATTATCTAAAATAAGGCTCAATGAAAAAATGCAGTGTTACCAAATGATACCCAAAGACTTTATTTAATGTTTATCCTCAGTGTTGGCACTTGCCTCTTTTTTTCTTAGGGGTGAGGGGCCATGAAAACTAATATCATAAAGGAAAATTATAAATCCATGTATACATGTAATGATTATTATTTTATTTTTCTTTACATCATAAAAACTGTTCCCATCAACACATAACATATCTACAACGACCATACTATCATGACCACGTCTATACATGTGAATATATAACTATCTGTACTAATTACATGTACTACGTCGAAGGAATTGTGTCACATCTCATGATTTCTTACACGCGGGATCTAGTTTCATATTGAAGAAGACAACTACATGTTTATTATATTTCAATCATGCATCTGAAGCTACGTGTTTGAAATATTGCCTTTTGGTAAACAGATTGCCTTTTGAAGTACTGATTACATTATCCTATTACAGGAAGTATGAACATACAATCTATTCAAATAAATATTTTCTATGTGACGGAGCCCTCCCATAAAAACACTTTGAACTTTATACCGGATAAGAAACAAAGAAACAAACAGTAGTCTGATGGTTTTAATAGAAGACATCTATATTTCATCTGTTCAGAGCCAGAAGGGCGTTAACTCTAAATGTATGTTATAGTATATGAGCTAAAGACCCTTTTAACTCCAAAAAGATAATTTACTAAAGGTCTTGCACATTTTCAATCAGCTCTAAGTATGAGATACAGAAATGTTAATTATATTTCACTTTAAGTTATAAAAAATGCAGCAGTTTTGCCGTGTCATATCTGAATGATGCTTTATGACTACCACCAGCCTTATAGTCAGAACTAAGTTGGCATTTCAATTCTTTCTCAGTAACCAAGGTAATCAAAATGTCAGATCATACATATGAGATCACCTTCCTTGATAATAGGTCAATATCATCCCTACGCATGAGATATAAAAGAAAAGACTGTAGAGATCATATAAACATAGTTTAAATGCACTGATACTTACAAATCTTGATGAGTTGTCATTTCTGCTTGTCTTTGCATTTCCAAAAGCTGAAAAGAACAAAAAGATAATGTGTGTTATGATAAAACTAGAAAGAATAAGAAATATCAAGGGTCCCACTTACAAAATAGTAGTACATGGTAAGTACATATTATAATTTTAAAAACCTACTTGTAATACAAGATAAAAATATTTCTTAAAGCCTATTGCTGAATGAAAAAAATCTCTTGATCTATTTTTCATTTTAACAATGCAAAATCAGATCATAATTGTTCATTATCTTACAAAACTGATTCAGAACAGATGTAGAAATGAACATCATTATTGACAAGATTACACTTGAATCATAGTTGTACAATAGATTCACCACTTCATCAGACTACTGGTGGGGTCTTTGTTTCTTATCCAGTATAAAGTTCATTACTGGTATGTTCTTTTGGTAGGGCTCCTTTACAAAGTAGATATTTACTTGGATAGATCGTATGTTCATACTTCCTGTAATATGATAATATTATCAGTACTTCAAAAGATCTTTTCAAATGTTTTAGGTGACCAAAATGAGCAAAGGAAAATGTTGAAGATTAAAAACAAAAATTCACCTAGAAAATCTCACAAAGAATTAATTTTACGCTGAACAAGTCACCACTCAGCAGTAATAAATACTGCTTTCGTTTCTTCTTCAGACCTCGCATTTCAAGATAAATAAATCATTAGGCTATATTTTTTTCTCACTGGTTAGATCAGTTTCACCAACTTCCAAGACTATGATTTCCCCACAAGCATTGTTGTCAACACAGGAGGCCACCACAAGAGTTAACCACCATCATCATTTCTTTCTCAACCACATCACCATGACCTCAAACGTCTATGATACCCCCTTTTAGACTAACAAAACTTATCAAACGTCCGAATGAAAACACATGTACTTCATATTTTTCTTGTCTGAATGTCACATTACAAATTGTTGTCGTCCTAGATAGCAATACAATAGTTCTTAATGTATGAGAAAAATAGTGTATGATGTGAAAATTGTAGAGAAACTTTGGGTGAATCAATGTCTATCAGCTCTATGAATATTGTGTAAAAAGACAAAAATTGAGTTCATAACAGACTGGGGCATATTTTAAGCATGCACTGATATGACCAGCCAGTTGCAGTATTGTGATTGAGAAATGCCCCCATACACTGTATCTATTTGGAGCCAGAAGAACATTAAGTCAGCATAAAATCATATGATTTAATGCCCTTCTGGCTCAAAACATAAAACATAATGTATAGTTCCTTATATATATGTTCCTTTCAATGATATTGTCATTCGAGTAGGGGTAATTGATATACAAGGATTCTTTGTTTCGCTAGACGAATTTGGGATAAATTTTCTCTAGTGCGAATGCCACCTTTGCTTCTCCTCATCCACCACTACCATGACCCGGCCTCTGTCATCTTTATGATGAATCATCACTCTCTTCATACATCCACCATCATCACCAGCATGGTGTCTCCATGATGCCATGCTCCATCACCACATCACACATCATAATTGAAATGTATTATTGATTAATTCATAGCCTGTAGCTCAGTGCGCAGAGGTTATGATTACAATTCTTATTTGCTCAACATATTATTCTGCTCCATGCGAGGTGATCTGGCAGAAACCTTGGACTTGTTGATAAGATATCTCCTCAATCTGGAGCCTCACTAGAGGCATCATTTTTTTGATTTTTTTTTTTTTGAAGGCAAATGCAATTTCAATATATTTCATCATGATATTGAAGTGTTGCATGTACATTCGGAAAAGAGAGACATTGGAAAATACAGAGAGGAGGTAGAGAGAGAGAGAAAGAGAGAGAAAAAAATGAAACAGAAAGGAAGAGAAAGGGAGAGAGTGACAAAGAGAAAGAGAAGAGAAAGAGTAGAGAGAGAGAGGGTGTACAGGAATCGAGAATCTGTCGATGAAGGAAACTGTTGTCATGGTAATGACAGAAATGCTGAGAAGATTATAATTCAGTCTCAGATGAAGCTATGCTCAAAATTACCCGAGTGGCAGATTAAACATACAAAAAAAAGGCATCACCAAACCTTTGCAGAGGCAAGAAATGGTAATGGGTAAAATGCATGCTTGAAGAGGAAGGTTGAGCTGTTAGAGTGAAAAAATTGGTAGTTATTAATCTTTCTTATTTTGTCTTTATAGAAAAGAACTTCTCATTTTGTCAGATGCAACTTGGTGGCAATGTCCAAAATATTTCAACCCATAGCTGATAAATCTCTCCCAAAAACACTCTTGACTTACTTTTCATTACCGAAATTAAACTGGATCTTTAAAGAGATGAGAGGTAGTCACTATGAATCATCAGAGGTTTGTAATGTTGAGGTGGTTTGTATATCTCTGGAAGGTATTCCAGCCCAGGGAACATTGAAGTATCTTGACGGGATATGAGAATCGTGTCTGTTTTGATTGGGCTGACTCACTTTCACTGTCTGTGCTAATCCTGGGATGTACTGTACGCTTGATTTACTGTCTTGGTAAATTTAGAATAATTTGTTCTTCGCTTGCATACCATGCACACACATATACACCAAAGTGACAAATCAACAAAATCAAAAACAATATTTTCATAATATAATTGAGTACATTTCAGTTTAGGCCCAGTAGAAGCCTGGTGTATATTGAAGGCAGTATTCAACCTCATATTGTCTGCTAATTAAGAGCGAAAAACAGTGTTTACTCATATCATTTGTAATGCCCTTCTGGGTTTTTAGCAGACAATATAAAAGTGAAAATGGTGAAATTGTGCATAAATCTGTCTTTAAATTGGGTAGGATGCAACTGTTGCAAAGTACATATATAAAACATACACATGAAAATATTTGTTGCTACATATATGAGTTGGAGTGTCTAAACATGATTTCAAAGACTTAAGAGTAATTTCAATACTCTACTTTGTATCATATAGAAATTAAGTTCTGATTGTACAAAATTGTCAATTTGTCATGTTCGTATAATTCAATATATGATGGACAAGGCTACAGAATTTGCCTTGAGTTGATGTTTCAAAAGTCTATGCAAACGCCTTCTACATACTTGTAACACTTTAATTAAAATTATCATTGCCTGTGTATGAACATGGACTATGCATCTGCTGAAGAGCATTCAATGTGGGTGCACTAATATGAGCTTGTATGTGTAAATGACTATATCGATCATTAGTCATCAAATTTCAAAAGCTGTTTGAATCCCACCATTTACTACTAATCTATTCAAAATTGGTTACAACTATTCAATTATGGAACTGAGACAATGATTATCATGTCTTCATTACTCTATATTTTGCACACAAATGTATATCAAAAGAAGTTAAATTGTGTATATTTTAGGCTATGATGTAAAATGCTCAGACTGCTGCTACTCTTTAGACCATTGACCTATTATTATCACTGTTACCTAACTCTGAGTGAGTATTAACTGATATTTGAAATGTTCTGTTTGCTCATAGTGTCAAAGTACAATGGCCCAGCTACTCCACCCTTCACTGCATATGTAGGCCCACATGTACAATAAACAGCCATATAAAGCCTCTCAGTATTTTGTCTAATATTGTGTAGGTCGGTGGACTTTTTTGTGAGCTATTCACAACTTGTTTACAAAAAATACTAAAATGATTGTTCCATGTAAACAAATGCTTTATTCCTATTTCCTGAAAGTATGCAGAAGGCAAACTTACATTTATACTGTACCCCAAAACTAGCACTTCAGTGTACCATCTTGGGGTCAAAAGATTTTCTGCTTAACCTATTGCCTATGGAAACTGGGTGGCTGCTGTAATATAACTATGGGAATTAAATAATTCAGCAGTAAAGGGGTTACAAAATGTGTCATTATAGTTTTGTATTGCCTATTTCTTGAAGGTATGCAGAAGGCAAACTTACATGTAAACTGTACCCAAAACCAGCTTTCATATCATGTATTAGTATACCATATTGGGGTCAAAAGATTTTCTGCTTAACCTATTGCCTATGGAAACTGGGTGGCTACTGTATATAACCATGGACCTACTATGGGAATTAACTAATTCAGCAGTTAAGGGTTTACAAAATGTGTCAATTTTACTAATGACATTTGTTTAGGTTTGTAACTCTATGGATACAGTTGATGGAGGATAACTGTCAAAGTGTATCCTGTCTGTCTAGTTACTAAGCCTAACAATAATAAATTATCCAGAGTTACCCCCAAAGCTAACAAGATTGACAGTATAATGACAATGAGTGATCAAAATACATCCTCTTGACATGTTTAAGAGATTCATCATGTAAACTGTCTTTGCAAATTGACAACTTCTTGTACAAGCAAAAATAAATCTCAAGTTATCTCCCACAAAATACCACCCATTATTTTAGTTTTGTATTGTCTACCAAGATCCAGACAGCCGTCCAATTATAAACTTGCTCAACAGTGAGTCACCCCACAGATACTCATATTATTAAAGGCATACTGCAAAAAATATTAGTTAGTGAATTACAGAATAATGATGGTCTATAAGTTCAAATACAGAGAAATATAAAATGTAAATTATACTTTGAACAAATTTGACCATCTCACAGAAACTGACTTGTTCTTTGATTGAACAAATGCACAAACGCACTTAAAAGAGGATGACAATAATTAATGGCTATGGTAATTAATAATTTATTAATTTCATTTCATTTCCAATTCAATCAGTAGCATTTAGAAATTACCATAGAATACAGACCATCATCGTACCGGTATTTTTAAATGTTGAAATTACTAAGGAGCCCTTTTCATATTTGCTGTACTACACTGTAGTACCAGAAATATTCTTTTTGTGATTTTCATAGTTCTACAAAGTTTTCCAGAGCTGACTTCCACGCTGTTCCTCTACGTATTTTGTTCCCTGCAGATCGGTTTTACTTTGTACAGGAATAATATTCTACATTTCATCAATAATGCTAATCATTCATGAACAGTACACGCATTCTTGCTTTCAGTTTTCCACCCACTTCTAAAGCGGGTTTCACACCAGGCCTTACGTAGAGTTGCGTAGTGTTGAGCACCGACTACGCTGGCCTACGTAACTACATGTATACGCTGGGGGACGCAATAGGGTACGCGAAAAGGATGTTTAATTTTGTTCGCGTACTTTCGGCGTATACACTAGACACAGAAAGTACGCTTTTTCTACGCAGCACTACATGTATGTAACCCTACGCAATAGTCTCTTCCTCAAGCAAGTTTGACAAAGCAGTAAAAGCGTAAAAAGGCGTCCTAAATCCTACCTGCACACCCAAGTACCCTTTACGTCGGGCCTACATACATGTAAATGCACGCAACCTTGCGCCTGTTATATGCAACCTTACACGTAAGTACGCCAGTTGCATACGCCGTAGGTAAGTGGTGCCTAGGCACAAGATACGTACTCAGTACGCCACACTACGCAACTCTACGCAGATCCTGTGTGAAAGAGGTTTTAGGCCCAATAACTGAAAATAAAGCTTCTGGCAATTTTTTCAATCTTGAGGAATCCCTTTAACAGTCATTCTTTTGACATCCCGTAATCCCTAGTTGAGTGAAAGTATCCTGTAAGAGAACATTGAGCAGCTAATGATAATCCCGTATGGGATTCAGGGACTTACCAGTATCAGATACACCAGGAATGAAATTAAAACGGGAACTCTATTATATTCTAGGTTTTTTTTTAATGTGGTAAGTGTTGGTGTGAATATGATTATGCATGCACGGTAGGAAAAAGAGTAACCCTTCTATTCATTCCTTTCTGAATTGAATAAATGCCATTAATGATACAATTTTATTAAAACAAGTTGGAAACATACCGGTACATGTACTGGTATATTTTGAGCAGCCAATGGTGATTCTATATGATATCTAAGGATTTCCCAGTATCGGTCTTGAGATAAACATGTACATGTGCCAAAGATGAAATCGATACAGGAACATCGATTACATTTGGCCTCCATGTATGTCTGCAAATATCAAATTCAGATTGATGGACATTTATTTTTGGCTACCCTCTCAACTCCCCCCCCCCCCACCCTCTCTTCCTCGGAAAAATAATGTGAAACAGCTACAAGTAATTTCAAAACTGTGCAACTGCATTCTATATTTTGTTGAATACTGAAGACAGTAATGCCAATGTATGCACTGAAGAAAGACATTTTGATGTATGTATTTATGAATATCACAGTAGTACGTGGTGCAATTTCTTTTTCACAAATTTTGATCAGGTTTTAAAATGCCCTACAGTGTATACCTGGTTATAAAGACCGCTATTCATGAATACGACCCCCTACAACTTCTCTGCTGGCATCTACATGTATAATCTGCAATTTTTCGAATACCTAAACATCATATGAATCAAATGCATTAAATATTGTAACTATCCAAATTCACTGTTAATCTACTGGTAGATATTTGGACAGTGATGTCTGCAAAATATGTATACACTCAGTAACACATATTTGTTACATAGATTATAACCAAGAAAAACATTTCTGATTGAGAATTTTACTCCTGTTGATTGAAAACAAACGGACTTATCTCTCTCTCTCTCTCTCTCTCTGACAAATTTAAGAGCTAGAGCAGGCTTCATCCTGGATCATTCTTTTGAGACTGGAATGATCAACCTTTGGTATTTATCTTCTTGATTTATCTCTTAAAAATGAACCAAGGATGTCTCTATTCAAGACAAACCCACGTTCTGCAAACAAACGCTCTCTTCTAAAACACGGCCTTCCCTTGTGAACTGACATATTTCATACCACAGACAAGAAGTATTGATCAAACATAAACCAACTTCCACTATGCTTTGTTTGCTCATAATAGGATGTATGTTTTATCATTTAAACATTAACTTTAAACTTCAACATTGGATCAGGAAATAAAGGAGATCTCCTATCTCCTACAAACATTCATGACATGAATACATTATTCAGACATTATGTGCACAGTAATTGATAACTAGTATGATGACAATACATTTACCAACAATGGCATAGCACATACATCGTTGTGAAACTTACTTTAATATTTCTCTCACAAATGACAAAATGTCTATGCCTCAGAGTGTATCATCTTTTCAGAGACAGAAGGGTGTTAATTCTATGTTAAAGTATCTGATTTAATGCTCTTCTTGCTCCAAACAGATGATATTTTTGGTAAATGAAAACTAGACAAGAGAATAAACTACCTTCGCTCCGGAAATAAAAAATGGCAGAAGCCCAGAACAATATTAAGCAATGTTCACCCCCTCCCCTAACATCTACAAAAAGCTTCATACATTGTAGTACGATTTCATTTATTGTAACTTGCATATATGAGTAAAAAAAGTTGTAAGAGAAGTGTTCACGTAAGCCCTCACAGTGTATATACATGTGTACCTACTACTGCAATGTTTAGGCCCTTCCTGAACATGTTTTTTCTCCTATTTATGCAAATAAGATTTTAGATGAGGCGTGAGTTTCAGAGCGTGTGATTTCAGCTATTGAACCATGTGCTAAACATGAACAGAGATGACATCCGTTCATACATGTTTGTGTGCATGATTCTTTTGTTCACCCTATCTACATGTAGATTTATACTTTTTTACAGTATGGAATGCTTGCAGATTTTTAGCCATGTTCACACATGATGCATCAAAACATGTATAAGAACAATTCAAAGGAGCTGTGCCAAAATAAAATGATTTTACGAGTAATGAATGGTAAATGGAAGTAACAAAAAAGTATGATGTGCAGAAAATAAGCCCCCAGTAGTGCTTAATTCCGTGTATCTGTGTGTTATAAGTTACAAAATATGTGTTTAACATAATAAGTTCATAATGTAAACAATCTTAATGTCTTTGCTAAGTGTTTCGTTACAAAATATTACATTGTCCTGTTACAAATTATTAATCGGCTGCCCACAGAAAGGCCAGATATGTATCCTCAATGGCAGTTCCAGCCTTCTGCAGGCAGCAAATGAATTGTATTTCATGTTGCTAGGTAGGGCAAGTCATCGAGCTGTATGACCTAGCAACAACTAATGTTTACGAATTGCATTCAGACTATGCAATAAAAATCACAGGTCAATGTATTAGCTCGTTGCTTGGTAAACATGTACAAATTTGAGTACAGTTTGAAAATGGTCTATTAAAGTGCACTAAGCTTTAGTCATTTCATTTTGCCAAAGTGGCTTTTGAGGCTGTTTATCTTGCCTGTGTGAATAAAGCTTTAAAGTACACCACACCTGACTGTCTGGTAGCGAGCTTACTCAGGGTGCGTTCAATCGAATTTTCGAAGCTAGAATCACAAACATGAATCACAATTCAAAACGCCGTTACAAAAAGCAAGGTCACTGCGGTTTGCGTTCAAGCGATTTTTCATCAACGCTGATTCTAGCTCATTGCGAGCCAAACCACTGCGCATCACACTGCGCAGTATGGCCCAGGAACTTCGGCGCGCGCTTTCTGGAATTGTTTACGGCCGACTGTCGACTGCTGTTTTGAGCATAGATCGCAAAAATAAGACAAAGAATGAGAAGGTGATAGAAGGAAGAAACAAAGAATAACATAAGGAAAGACAGAAAGATAAAGTCGATAGAATGATTAAAACAAAGAATAACATAAGAGAAGGTGAAAGAAGGAAGAATCGAAGAATAACATAAGGAAAGACAGAAAGAGAGAGTGATAGAATGCTTAAAACAAAGAATTACATAAAAGGTGATAGAAGGAAAAAACAAAGCATAACATAAAAATAGAAGGAAAAAACAAAGAATAACATAAGGAAAGACAGAAAGAGAACGTGAAAAAAGGAAGGAACAAAGAATGACATAAGGAAGAACAGAAAGAGAAAGTGATAGAATGATTAAAACAAAGAATAACATAAGAGAAGGTGAAAGAAGGAAGAATCAAAGAATAACATAAGGAAAGATAGAAAGAGAAAGTAACAGAATGATTAAAACAAAGAATAACATAAGAGAAAGTGATAGAATTATAAATATAAAGAATAACATAAGAGAAGATGATAGAAGGAAGAAACAAAGAATAACATAAGGAAAGACAGAAAGAGAAATTGATAGAATGCTTAAAACAAAGAATTACATAAGAAAAGGTGATAGAAGGAAAAAAACAACGAATAACATAAGTATAGAAGGAAGAAACAAAGAATAACATAAGGAAAGACAGAAAGAGCAAATGATAGAATGATAAAAACAAAGAATAACATAAGAGAAGATGATAGAAGGAAGAAACAAAGAATAACATAAGGAAAGACAGAAAGAGAAATTGATAGAATGCTTAAAACAAAGATTTACATAAGAAAAGGTGATAGAAGGAAAAAACAAAGAATAACATAAGAAAAGGTGATAGAAAGAAAAAAAACAAAGAATAACATAAGTATAGAAGGAAGAAACAAAGAATAACATAAGGAAAGACAGAAAGAGCAAATGATAGAATGATAAAAACAAAGAATAACATAAGAAAAGGTGATAGAAAGAAAAAAAAATAACATAAGAATAGAAGGAAGAAACAAAGAATAACATAAGGAAAGACAGAAAGAGAAAATGATAGAAGGAAAAACAAGGAATAACATAACGGAACAGGCCACGATGGTATAGTGAACGCAAATTGCATGCAAAGCGGGCGCGCGG
This sequence comes from Strongylocentrotus purpuratus, assembly GCF_000002235.5. Taxonomy (NCBI): domain Eukaryota; kingdom Metazoa; phylum Echinodermata; class Echinoidea; order Camarodonta; family Strongylocentrotidae; genus Strongylocentrotus; species Strongylocentrotus purpuratus. Next base: position 4,751,132 of record NW_022145612.1, read on the forward strand.
TTTTTCCCAAACCGGAAGAGGCTTCGTCATGCAATCATGATTGAGAACTCCGTCCGTTCAATCGAATTTTAGCGACCGTGATTCTTTTGAATCATGATACAAAACGCATCTTTTTCAGCGTTTCATGTTTGTGTTTTCAAACACGTTTATTTTTACGACCGACGAAAAAATCGCTTGAACGCATTGCGTTTTAAACTAAACGTCTTTAGAAACCGTGATTCTAGGGTGAAAAAGTGTCGATTAAACGCACCCTCAACCATGTTTAGAAATAGTAAACAGGTGTTTTGTATTTGTTGAAAGTTAACTACTCCATTGCAGCTCATTGCATTAATATGTAAACCAATGCAAATAAGGCAAGATAATATTAGCTTTGAAATGAATAAGTCTGCGAAAGGTCCCTTTTTGTTTGACCTACATACAAAACATACATGGTACTCATGATTGAAAACAAAAGCTGGAGTGGTTGTCTGTGTGGCCTAGCCTTGAATAACACCAAAAATAGGCAAATGTGGCTAATTTCATGAATACAATGTTTGTAAAGTAAACTGTTTCCCTGGTGTGGCCATGGACAACAGGTCAATGAAAATATTATATCCTTTATATAAACACATGTAGCAACATTACAAAAATATTATATATAGTTTAAGGTGTTCTTCTTGGATTAACTATAGGAAGACATAATTCCTCAGGGAAAATAAATTTGACCTTTATTTTTGGTTTTTGTTTGTGTTGTTTTGAGTGTCTATCTTGGTGTCTAATTCTTGTGTTTCATTTTGTTTTGTTCTATTCTTATTATATTCTGTTCTGTTCTGTTATGATCAGAGTTGTTTCGATTTGCCTGAGCTCTTTAACTTTTCAGAGCTACATTTAACTAAGTGACTCAACTACTCAACACTTTAATGTGTTTTAATTAGGTGATATGAAGGCTACTATTTTGAATTTGTAATTTTATATTCTTGGGGACAATATATGTAATATTTTATCCAAAGTGCTAACAAGTATCAACATTATGTAAAAGACAAGCTAAATTGTCCCTCTGGCATTTCACCATACCATAATGTTAAAAATTACTAAATCTCCTGTTGAGAGCTAGAAGTGTGTGATCTCTACATCAAGGTACACAATATTCTTGTTGTAATGAGCAAGGCTGGAAGCTTCGTTTGCAATTCGCTTGAAGATGTCGTTGAAGAAGCTGTTCTTTTAGCTCCCCAAAAAATTAATCATTTTTCTGTCTTTCCTTTCCTCTCTCTTTTTCTCTCTCTTTTTTTTTCTCTCTCTCTCTCTGATATGACATTAACTGTTATATTAGCCAACTATTCTCTACTCAGCAGCTCTCTCTTACACCTGCAAAAACACTAATCTATCAACCATTTTTTATTAATTCTGAGTAAATTAATAAAATAAAATATGAAGTTACTTACATTCTAGGACTGGATTGCTTTGTAAGAGTTGTTCTTTGACCGTGTCTACATCTCCTCCTTTACCACACACTGCTGCTACATACTGCATAACAATTTTGCTGGCCTCTGTGCACATGAAAGAAACATAGGAAAATAAATGAATTTTTATTGTGGAAGAAAACATTAGGGCATAGACCTATTCGTAATATATGTCTGTCTCCCCTTCTATCTCTCTTCTTCCCTCCTATCCCTCTTCTGCCATCCTTTCCTCCCTCCTCTCCTTGCTCATCTCTTCCTTCCCTTCCTCTATCCCTTTCGGTTTCTCTCTCCCCTTATTCCCCCTTCCTGCCCTCTCTCACCCTTCCCCCTTTCCTCTTTTCTCCCCCTGTTATCTCACTTCCTCTCTCCCCCTTCTCCCACCTCTCCCCCTTCCTCTCCATCCCCTCCTTTTACCCATATCTCTCTTTTCCTATACCACATCCCTCTCAACTACAATTGATTAGTAACATCAATCATATCCTACATATTTTCTTGATTTTTTTTTAATGTCTGATACAAAAAAAAAAAAAATAGTAACTGTCAGCATCCATATTTGTTGTAAAAATGCACCCTAATCAAGCAAAGTAAATTACTATCTGCCAGCAATGGCCCAAATGTTATCATCTCACATCAAAAACACCAAACAGGGATAAACAGAAGTCAAATTAAATGGAAAACGCACAACATCGCTGCATTCCAATCTCATGACAAGACAGGAACTCATTCCTAAAATTAGCTCTCTCATGGGGTACATGAATCTGGAACCCCCATGACATTGGACTTGAGAGGGTGGTATAAATCACCTGTTTTTCCTGCTCCACTCTCGCCTGAGATGATGACACACTGGTCTCGATTCTTGTCTCTCATGTCCCTGTAGGCATCGTCTGTGATAGCATAGCTACATCCAAAATAGATACAAGAAAATAAAAGATTCAATGTCTGCACAGGGAGGTAAAGAGTTGGTAAATATTGAATAAAGTGTTTTTATTAGTATGGGGGGGGGGGTGAAAAACAGCAACAATGGCCATTGGACGGGGGGGGGGGGGAAGTAAATGGATGGGTGAACTGTATTTCAGAAAAATGAACGAAAGCAAGTACATTTTAATATATCTTGGAAATCACCCTGCCTATGTAATGACATACAGACCTTTATATACAAATGCAAATTGTGTTCAAATACACAAATTACATGAAATTATCAATAATAATTTCATTTCCTTCTTTGATTAGATTCATATACAATTTTAGTTTAAAAAAGAATTGTTACAAATGCTTTCATTGGAAGGAATTTTGCAAAAACATGTCAACAGGGCCATTTCCTTTTAAATCAAGGGAGCATAAAAACATATTTTGACCCATTCAAATATTCCCCTATGATCTCAATCTATTGTCATTTAATGAATTCAAGAATTCTATCAACCTTTAGGCCTACTTTGACAGAAAAAGGAAAGAATGTTGATATGTCTAGACACTAAGAATCAGACTGAAATTCAGTTGAAATAATGATCAGTTTCAATTTCTCCAGATGAGTGTTTTTATGTACCTCCTTAGAGATTGTTTTTGAGACAAATCATGGCAGAATTTAAACCCTTTGGGGTTGGAAGAATTTACTGTAATATGTGCTAAAAAGAATATATAACTGCATGTGTCTTAGATGAGACATCACAGTGTTAAATGAGCACAACAAAAAATACCATTACAAATTATTATTTTTTCTCATTAATTTGTGAATAAGTAGGCCGATAGAATTCAAATCAGGTTTTTTTTAGCTTTTAAATGTTTCAAGTCCATCACTATATTTTGATGAACCAAAGAGTACCAAAGTTTAGATTTCCAGGCACAAACACATATTGTTGATAATTTTTGGATTAAAAAAGAAAATCAAACGTAACATCAAAGTAAAACAAGTAGTTCATTTCAATACTCAGATACAACTATATTCAAGGTATATGAATATATATTTAAAGAATTTTTCTATATAGAGAATACTGCTCCATCAATTTTGGAAAGTGACCCCACACAATTCTGGACAGAAAAATGTAGTCATAGGGACTCCTTTAAGAGTCCCCTCAGATCTTAGCAGGGATCTGGGTGGGGTACATAGAACCAGAGTGACCCTACCAGCATGATGCCATGATACAGACTGTGAATCAACTAAGTTTAGATTTCATCATTCTCCAATATTTGAAAATGCAGTTTCATATTGGAAATCATTTCTCTATTATTTTCCATAGTATAGCCAAAGAATATGAGGGACTAATAATAAATGAAGGTAGGGGGCCTACGTGTACGAATTCGAAAGGAATTTGGTTGATCGATCAATTTTCCATTTTATAGTCAAACATTTGTTTCTGTGTGCAGTGTTTTCCCCTGTATGTGGTTTTTTTCAGGAAGATTTACTTGTAGTTGAGTTGTCATCTTTTTTATGTTTCCAAAACCTTGCAATACACTTACCAATCTCTCCTTATGACACACCCACCAGTACTTATCCTCATCTCTAAGAAGAGGGAGGGGAGAGGTTTGCTGTGTATGCTAGTATACATGAAGGCAAAATGTTACCACTCTTTTATAAGCTTAGAACTATTAAAAGACTCAGAATATAAATTTCATCTACTCCTGCATGTCCATGTTAAGCTGATTGTTAAAGGTACAACCTGAATCACCCGATATCAAATATCATCCCTGCAAATTAACACCATATTGATTCTATCTAATCATGGTCTTATCCTACAATACCCCATGCACTGAGAATATGCAGTTATGTTTACTCATCCAACTTACTATCCAAGAAGAGAGACAATGAAGTTGTGGTTACACATGCTCTAATTAAGCCATGCTGTAAAACACAACAGTTGAGTTTACACTTCTATTATTAGACAATGCATGAACTAAGAATGAACAGTTACATGTACATGTACCAGGCACGTAGCCACGTGGGGGGGGGGGGGGGGGGGCTCTAAAAATTTCCAAGATCGGTTGAACTTTTTTAGACCCCTTTTTAGACCTCGATCGATGTGCCCCCCCCCCAAAAAAAAAAACACATTAAACTCTGGCTACGTGCCTGAAATGTACATGTATGTTTTTCAGTTGGGTGGGTAAGCTAAAGAATAAATAGGGTAGTTCTAAGTCAATTATGTAAGACTGACATTTTGTTTAAAATAAAAAAGAAACTTGATCTATCATTCATGAAATCAAATACATGATCAATATGCTTAAATTCTCAACAATGTTAAAATTTGTATGAGGTGGATTGAATTGCACCTATATCATGCTATGTTTGCATGTAGAAGTTCATAGCCTCACCCTGTAATGTTTGTGTTGAACATAAATGTACTCCATACTTGTACACATGCATGTACATGTATGCATGAACATGAATACAATTTTGATGACAAACTGTCAGGAATATTTGAATGATCAATTCAGCAAATACATTTCCTCATGGCATTGATAATATAATTGGTATTTCACTCGGGGAATATTTTCATATGCTCCTTTGTCAACAAGATCTGACTGTATTCACAAAACATTGATTGATGAATGGAATTAATGATTTGGTTGAGTTGGGAAGGTGAATGAAAAATTGACTGGAGATTTACAAATCCGTGTTGCAAGCATAATGCTACTTGTATCGGTACACAATGCAGGTAATCATGTACATTTTGTACATGTATGAATGCAATTGAACTACTGTTAAAATACAGCAATCTAAATTCTTTCAAAGTATTAATCATTTTTCCACACTGTTTAGGTTTGCATGAATTTCTATAACTTGTATGACATAATATGCTCCAATGACAAATGGCTTTGTATGTAATATTCTTCACTAAATCAAATTCAGAACTTTATCCCTTGACCAAATACTATTGTATACCTAATTAACTCAAGTCCTAACCCTAAACTTAACCTAAAACCTTATTGCTACCCAAGACTTAACCACATACATATTTTCATTTGTTTAATGTTGTCAGAATGCTGTACAACTGAATTAATACATATATTACCAGGAAGAAATGGGTGGTTCTTTTTATAAGGGACTAAAATACTTACATGTGTGGAGGTAGTTCATAAAGATTCATGCCTCTGTATTCCATAATCTTCTCCATTGTATAGAGTGGTAGCTTGGTGTAGGGATTAACTGAGACCACCACGTTGCCAATGTATGTCTGTGATATCAAGAAAAAACATATAATCAGTATATGGAAGATTACAGGGTTGGTTACAGCATTTTATGAAAATCATTCCGCTTTAAAAATGAAATTCATTCCACTTTAAAAATAAAATGAAGATTGCCCCGATGCAAAGATTATGAAGAAACTATACATGTAGTTTATATTTCTAAAGCTCTTTCTTTACACTTATGCAGATACTTTATGAGAAAGGGATTGCAAAGTATCTCTCGACAACACCCATGTCCAGTAGACAGTAAAAAATGTTGTAAAGCCAGGAATTCTGGTACCCTGAGGAACATTTCCATTTTTTGGTAAATCAATGCTTAATTTTTAAAGGTACAGTGTAATTGAAATAGTAAACAAAGTGGAACACTTTCCCTATAGGCCCGCCTTCACTATCTCGAGATTGCCAAATATCCAGCTATTTGAACTATCCCGATCGCAAGCTATCCAGCTAATTGCGTCTTCATTAGAACGAAGTAGCAAATTAGCTGGATAGTTGGTCGGGATAATATCCCAAGATATCTTGGTCTACTTTGCAAAATATCCCACTATTTCCAAACTAGCGGGATAGTTTGCGACCGTCTTCATTAGACCGAAGTACGGAGTCAAATATCCCGATCCCATCATGCACCGCTCAGCGGTATAGATTGCATGTGCGCGCGTTAGTACAACTAGTTAACACGGAAAACCGGAAATCGTTGTGCATATGATGGGATCGGGATATTTGACTCCGTACTTCGGTCTAATGAAGACGGTCGCAAATTATCCCGCTAGTTCGGAAATAGTGGGATATTTTGCAAACTAGACCGAGATATCTTGGGATGTTATCCCGACCAACTATCCAGCTAATTTGCTACTATGTTCTAATGAAGACGCAAATTGGCTGGATAGTTTGCGATCAGGATAGTTCAAATAGCTGGATATTTGGCAATCTCGAGATAGTGCAGACACGCCTATTGTAGAGTCAATGTCCTGAGTGGGAAGAGGGTGGGATAGGGGTTCTGTATGTATCAGGCTCATGTGTGTGATAACAAAACAAATAGATCATTCAAATTGATGTCATCAGATTAGGTTTACAGTCGTGATATACCTCAAACTCAAATTCAAATCACTGCACCCATTTCTTTCAAATTGTAGGCATGCTTAATTTGGTTACTCATCTAACCCCTATGTTGAATCAGTAGGCCTTCATTACCCTACTATTGTGATACATATATTTTGAAATCTGATTCACATATTGCCAATCAATTCTGGGATACCACCAGCAAAAAATACAATTTTTTAAATAGTTTCTTTGTCATTAAATGGTCTTAACAAAGGCAACTATAGCAGTGCCAAGGAATACTTCTGATTATATGCCACACTGTATGTCCCTGTTTATATTATAGGCAGGCATCTTTAGCAGTATTCAAAATATATGTACGGTAGGCCCTTCATCAAATCAGGAATACACATTGGAGGATTCAAAGAAAAGTTAGTACACCCTTTTGGAAAATATGAATTCCAATAAAACTCCTTACGTCGTTGCACTACCGGTACACTGTTTTCATGGAATAAATATGTTGCAACTAGAGGTACATGCAGGTATCAATATCACAGAATACAAACTCTACATTGCTCAAGAGCTTGCGTTTTTTTAATAAAACATTGTAAAAAGTTGTACTATTTTCTTCTTTTGAAGCGATGAACTCACTTTTGTTGTAAACTGTAATATCTTGATCTTGAATACAAAACATTGAATGACAAGAAAGAGAGCTAGTGCACAAAAGTTCACACTAGAAATAATTAAACAAAATGTAGTTCATGGACACAATAACTGAGTATTGATTCAGGCACCTACTGTACAAAATTGCATAATAATCTACAGTACTACCAAGCATTACATGTGTGAGAATCAATGTTAGTTAATACCGGTCAATGACCATTCTGGGAGGTGGTTTTAACCGACTGGTAAACTACACCCCAGAAGGAGTGGCATTATTGGAAATCAATGGACTATATGTGGTTTCATCCTTTTCAGGTTGACATCTGGTACTGTATTCAAACATAAAACAGGGGAAATAGTACCAGGTAGTCCTTGATTTGTTTAGAAAATTCATCAGTTTTCTCACTTAGTCTGTGCCAGCCTTATCTGTTCAAAAGTCATGTAACATGTACATTGACAGCTGGATATATTTGCTTGAATTGATTACTTTGAAATCAAAAAAATTAAGACCAAATATTCAATATCGAAACAATCAATGTTTATTTAAAAACTACAGGGCCAACACTTTAAATATATAGTAATTGCCCCTCATTTATGCAGAGATTTAGTCCTTGTGTATTTATTCTAACGTACGGTACAAATTAAAAATTAATCCAGTGCATGCAATCATGCATTCTTGTAATTAGTCATAAAGGTACCGTATGTTTCATACTATTTGGGGCGCTGCCCAGTGTTATATCATACATGTAAAACAGACCTCAGGTCAAAATAAGGGGACTCGTACTATTAAGATACATTTGTAAATTATGTGTATCATGTCTGAGTGATCAAGGCATAACAATTATTACCCCCCCCCCCCCTTCCTTTACATTTCCCCTCCGGATGAAGTGAACACTGTAATTCTGGAAGACAAGCCTGATGTAGGTGTTATACAATATTTCCTTCCCTCCCTTGAAAGAGTTTAATCCACACAGCGATGGCATTTCTTATCAACTCAATGACTGACTGATCAAAATATTCCATTGTGTATGGATGTTAGACTAGCGTCCATAAATGTCACATACATGTGCTGGGGCAACAGTTTTAGCAGCTCTCGCCAATGTATGTGACAAGTAACAACAGTTCCAGGTATGAAGTGTCCTGTTAAAAATAGATGGGATTAGGATGATGTGTCGTCGGTCCCACCCACTGACATGATTCTAGCCACTTTCCAGGTGACAGGAAACCTCAGCAGGGTATCATCTGTCGTCTTTAACACTGCCAGATTTAGGGGGCACAACCAAACCGACATGCCCCCTTCCCCACCTATTAAAACCCAAGAGGCATACAGTACACTATATGTACTTCAAGTGCACAACTCCATGAATGTGCTTTTTTGTTAGCTTGCCTGCCAGATTTTTTCCCAGAAAATCCCCCTCCCCCGGTTTTTAAAATGAATTTCGAGATCCCTCTTGGTCTTCAGGAAATTCTACCCTAGCTCCCTCCCACCATGCTGCTCCATTAGGAAATACTTTTGAACATGAACATATAAAATTCATAATTTGTCATAATTATACTTTCCCCATAAGGCATTAATGAATAAAGTCTCAAGCTATGGGGGAACAGTATGAATACTGATGAGGCTACCCTGGGTAAACAAGACATATTATTATTATTATTATTATTATTATTATTACTTTTAAGGTGTCTATAAAAATAGGTTTCATGTCATTCTGTAGTAAATTAATGTGGTATTTCCTAGACCCTCAATATAATAATTTTGCTTCAATCTCAAGCTTGAGAGTGTGTATACTTTTACTTTCAAATAATTCTTTAGTTTTGTTACCTTTGATATAAATTGCGAAGAGTCAGCTTTATTAAGGATCCTGAACATTTTGGTTGAACAAAATTTTCTTGAAGCTCCATCATTTACAATGTACAAATGACCTAACTCTACGAAAGACCATTAGTGCCACGAAGAAAAAAAAACACACTTTCTACTAATCTGTTTAAACAGATTACGATATTTCTTCTAATCTGTTTAAACAGATTATAATCTGTTTAAACAGATTACGGTATTTCTACTAATCTGTTTAAACAGATTACGGTATTTCTACTAATCTGTTTAAACAGATTACGATATTTCTTCTAATCTGTTTAAACAGATTATAATCTGTTTAAACAGATTACGGTATTTCTACTAATCTGTTTAAACAGATTACGGTATTTCTACTAATCTGTTTAAACAGATTACAGTACTTCAACTAATCTGTTTAAACAGATTATAATCTGTTTAAACAGATTACGGTATTTCCACTAATCTGTTATAACAGATTACGATATTTCTTCTAATCTGTTTAAACAGATTATAATCTGTTTAAACAGATTACGGTATTTCCACTAATCTGTTATAACAGATTACGATATTTCTTCTAATCTGTTTAAACAGATTATAATCTGTTTAAACAGATTACGGTATTTCCACTAATCTGTTATAACAGATTACGATATTTCTTCTAATCTGTTTAAACAGATTATAATCTGTTTAAACAGATTACGGTATTTCCACTAATCTGTTATAACAGATTACGATATTTCTTCTAATCTGTTTAAACAGATTATAATCTGTTTAAACAGATTACGGTATTTCCACTAATCTGTTATAACAGATTACGATATTTCTTCTAATCTGTTTAAACAGATTATAATCTGTTTAAACAGATTACGGTATTTCCACTAATCTGTTATAACAGATTACGATATTTCTTCTAATCTGTTTAAACAGATTACATTACTTCAACTAATCTGTTTAAACAGATTACGGATCCTACTTTTGTCACTTCCCCTGGCCTGCGCTGCGCGCGCGCGTACGTTTCTCATAGACTCGCGTACGTGCGCTTAGTGGGCGATGCCATGCTTGCTATGACGTCACTCGTAAACAGTTAAAATGCAAAGCCGAACATAACATTATGCTAATATAATTACCTCACTCTTTACCCCCTAACCAATCAAATACAAGTAAAAATATGGAAAGAAAAGTTCCCCTACCCCCAAATGAATATTCATATTGCCAATTTGATACATAGTTTTCAAATAATCATTGAAGATAACTTGACGTATATTCAAATTTTAATGGACCATAATTTTGGCAAAAATCACGGAAATTTACATTTTGTTGTAAGGTTGTAGCAAATTTATTATAAACTCAGATTATAATCTGTTTAAACAGATTAGTTGAAGTACTGTAATCTGTTTAAACAGATTAGTAGAAATACCGTAATCTGTTTAAACAGATTAGTAGAAATACCGTAATCTGTTTAAACAGATTATAATCTGTTTAAACAGATTAGAAGAAATATCGTAATCTGTTTAAACAGATTAGTAGAAATACCGTAATCTGTTTAAACAGATTAGTAGAAATACCGTAATCTGTTTAAACAGATTATAATCTGTTTAAACAGATTAGAAGAAATATCGTAATCTGTTTAAACAGATTAGTAGAAAGTGTGTTTTTTTTTCTTCGTGGCACTAATGGTCTTTCGTATAACTCTGTTTAGAATTAAAATCATCACAAATTTAAGGTGCAGTACACCAAAATTTAACTGGTGTTATTCATTATGAGTCACCAACAGGACTTGAGCTCACAAAACTCAGTATGGATTTTTAGAATCAAATCAAATCTTGGCAATAATGATAAAAAGAATATATTTCCATACCTCAAAAAATAAAAGCATGCTTATTGATTGTAACATACATGTACATGTAAATATTGACCCGTGCATGATGAATTCAAGTGGAAGCTACTTGCCATGTCTTGACTGCATTAACTAATTCCCTGTCTACAATCAATAATGAGTGCTCCATCTAATTGCAAATCATTTTAACCCCCTCACCATTTAGACTACACAAAAATATTGCAAACACTGTCCATGATGTAAGCTGATCTCTCCAAAATGGATAATGGCGCTATATAAATCTCATGTATTATTATTATTATTATTATTTTAACAATCCTATTAGCATCTAGAAACGTAGCCCTAGGCAAGCTAGAAACGTGTGTTCCTCCTATCTTATATTTTTATCCCATGTTTTGTACATCCCATTCACAACACAATGATGCTTTATACGTTAACGTTTCATTAAATATTTTGTACAAATTTTTCCTCTAGTGTGAATGACTCCTCGTAGGAGCCGTAGTGTTACCAAAGTGGACGTCTTGAGGAGGATGTCCCCCATTGCCCAATCACTTTGGGCAGTCATGATGGGACAGCAATGAATGACTTCCGGTCATCAATCAATGTCTTGTAATGACAGGCATGCATGCCCCTTGACTGAATCCATTTAAATCTTATATCCAAGACAAATTGACTTCTTAACTCTAATTACACTACAGGATTATGTATGTACCGGTACTTACATGTATATTTTGGGGGTATTTACATGTACAATGTTTACTTTTCTTTCGTCATATGCTGTGTGATCAAAAAAAATAACAAACAATTAACTCCTTATCTGTCTTGGTCAAAAATATGGAAAAAACAATAACCCTCCTCGGTCAAATTTCTCGTCAGATGTTTCGGGCGTATGCAAAATATATACTCCAAAACAATACAGCAGTACAAACGGATAATTTTTATTCCAGAGCAAACAAAGCGTTGAAATCTTTTCAAAACTAATTGTCCATATGTTTCTCTACTCTCAGTGGCTTTTAAATGAAAATCTACAGGTGCATGTATTGTGAACCTATCCACAAGTAGAAAAGGGCCAATGCCAATGACACAATCACATAAACTAGATTTATTTGCAAGCCAAACTTAATTAATGTTAATTAAACATACCGGTACACATATTTGCCAAATTCCAGTCAATATAAAACCCTTTATCTTGTTATTCCATTATTTTAACATAATATACAGACCTATTTAGAGAGTGATCTGATTTTGAAAACAAGTCAAAGTATAATGATTCAGAATTACACATTGTTTGATATTGTTCCAAGAAAGCTCAAGCCAAATTACTCTTTAACAGGTGGATTGCTTGTAATTACTAAACCAAAATGTTTAGAATGGAGACACAATCTCAATTTTTTTGTCCAAGTGAGGAACTGAAGCTGCGCGTGTGTGCAATTATATTTTTGATTTTTTTTTCTTCTTTTTTTTCTCTATTCTCAGATAGATTTTGTATTGGCATGCATCATGCTGGATAGTCCTTTTATGGATGAAGGATTAGTATAGTTTTGGCAACATGGTCATGTATATAAATATTTATGCAAGCTATACAAAATGTCATTAAAATATGATTGATAATATTTAATTGAAATTATGATGCTACACATTTTAAATTTCAGGGATGTAGATGACTGTGGAATCTCTACAATGAAGACAAAGCTATCATCTGTTCAAGGCAGGAAGGGCATTAAATGTCCAGGAGTTAATACCTTTCTGGTTCCACACAGACTATACATGTATATGGTTTTGAGGTACATGTAAAGTATATAATGTAAATTGTATAATGCAGCCTATATGTTGATATACTGGATGCAATGAGTGGAGTTGTCTTAAATAACTTTATAAGATGATGCAGCGAATCCTTATCAAATGATTGGTTGACAGCGTACACATTACCAGGCATTTATTATGCCTAACACGTAATGACTGGTCATTAGTAACATTATGTTATAAAACATCATTTTATAAAACAAATAAAACACATCATTTTGTTCTGACATTAGTAAAAATTACCCACACTCGATTCCTTCAAAACAATCCAAACACCCTCGGCTATCGCCTGTTCCAAAAGAACCTTGTGTGGGTAATTCTTACTAACGCCCTCACTGCTTTGTGTTATTTGTATTAACCACTTTGACGTCAGGCTAACCCTAGGAAGTATTTAATTTAGCTCTGAATCCATGACCACACATTGTTTCTCATACTTACATAGACTTCATTAGCTTTGAACCTCAACATGAGGTTCTCGATGAAGTTCTCTTCTGTCAGGGGCTCCAGCAAGACGCAGTCTCCAAGTCCGACCATGTCATCCAGAATAGTCCTGGTCTGTCCTCCAAGACCGTTCATCCCATTCACCCCGTTCACCTTGCCGTTGACAGTGCCATTGACAAGTGCCATCCTGGTGTGTGTGTTTCTCCCACAAGAACTGTATACCAGGAATCCTCAGGGGGTTGTTCGTTGTAGCTTCTGCCACTAGGTTTTTCCTAGTTGGTTCTGTCCTGTAGATTTGTGAAAGCACAGGAGAAATGATTTGTTGTATGTAAAACGTATCATTTTCAAAGTGACAAAAGCATCTTTGTCTACAGTACTCATTCTACAAAATATTATTGATCATCCTTAACGTTTTCTTCGCCATAAGATGGACCGATTGATCCAACTGCTTTAAGTGCATGAAGTGCGACCCTATCAATTAAAATACCTCCAAATGGACTGTCAAGAGCACTCAACTATGCAGATAGCATAAAACGAGTAGTACTGGTACATTTTCAATGACATCTTGTACGAAAATAAGTAACACAGTACAAAAGAAAAAAAAAAGATATCAAATGACATGTTTAAAGGTAACCCGGACAACGTGCATATATCGTCTGTTTGGACCCATAAGGGCATTACCTTGTTTGCTATTACACAGAGTAGATCCCTTCTGGCTCTAAGCACAGGATGTGTACATTTCTGTTACTGTGGGTCATATGTCATAAAGTTATTGGCATGGGAGCTACTAATGACCAAAGTCAACAGAAGCATGATACCATCAAAAGCAGAGCAATCTACAAACTTTACAATTATCTGAGTGGTGCCACTTCGTATTCAAAGGTGTTAAACACATGATTGTTAACCAAGTGAAGAACATTTGACCTTTTTTATAACACAAACAGGTACAAAATGAACTCTTTTTTATAACAAAAACAGGTACAAAATGAACTCTGAATATCTTTAGGTATATGGACTCTGAATATCTTTAGGTATATGGACTCTGAATATCCTTAGGTATATGGACTCTGAATATCTTTAGGTATATGGACTCTGAATATCTTTAGGTATATGGAATCTGAATACCTTTTGATATATGGATGGGCTTCCTTCAATTTCCCATTATCAAACTTCCTACAAACAAGTTTATCAGAGCAAATAAATGTTCAAGCTCTGCCAAAAGCAGTATTACAAATTTTTCATATGAGATAAAAACAAATCTTGCAAATACCACACATGATCAGTACAACTATTTATGTTGAGCTTATGTAATCTGTCTGCACATATGAAAGGAAGGAAATTTATTAATAACAGTTGTGATATTTTTAGCACTTTGGTGACCATATCTGACAATTATTAGAGGGGACTTTAGGAGGCGAGTTTCCTGGGAAAATTCCTTCATATTGATGAGAGATCTGACTCTCCCTATCTCTTCAGCATATGTTTGAACTTTGAAGTCTAGCTAAAACTTACCAAATATCTACAAATTTATGGAACTCCTTTCAAGATAATAAGCAATATATTTCTGACAAGTTTCTGCTTCATCTTAGTATAAGAAAGGTTTAATATAGCTTTTCCTTGATCCAATGCCAATGACCACCAGAAATAGGACATATTCTTTGTTCACACCAATACATTTTCTGTTATCATGTTGACATTTGGCATTTTATGATCTCCCTTTATTTCTTGAAATGTTCTCGAGCTGTTAGCTTGGACTGCTTTTGTTTCATTTTACTGATTGTTTCAACAGGTATATGTGGGTATAAAGGGGGAGGGGAACCTGATGAAGCACGTATATACCGGTATTCTGAAATCAGTCTGCCTGCACTGCACAGCCATTCATACCAGAGAACACTTTTTTTTTAATCTGACATTTTTCTAAGATTGCTTTTGGTGTAAAAGGAAATTATATACTCTTTTCTTTAATTAAGTATGCATTTTCTTCTATTTTCTTCAATTAAACTCCCTCTGGACTAACATGTCTGTGGAATTTTCCGATTTACAAAAAATTGATACCCAGACTTTCTCCAGCTCCACCACCTTACATGATAATACAGTACATGGTCATATCAGCACATTATAAGGATCAATGCATGTAGTATCTGTGTATTACACACCATTCTCATGATCTAGGTATTCCAACTTAGATCCTTAATATGTGGTGTGTACGAGCCCCTAAAAGAAGATGATAAGTAAGCTCTAGATACTGTATGAAAAGGCATTTAATACTATTATAGACTTCAACACAAATGAAGAATCTCCATAGGTATAGGAGTAGGAGATCTATCGTCAATCAAACACGCAACATATAACAAACACAAACACGATCTATGGTACAGTACACAACACTATGCCAGTCACTGAGTCCAGTAGTAATCAGATATTTAAAGACTTTTCTTAATCAGTCATGCACACTGCCTATCTTCTATTGGTTTATCTATGATCTATACAAAGGCATCATTCATTGACATGCAGTTCTTGTACAAGCCTCCACTAGCATCAGAAAGAATCACTGCACAAAAAATGGTTTGCTATCTTGACATACAAGAATTCCCTTACCTACTAAATAAAACTTGCAAATAGTTTCAAAGACTCGACAGATAATACGGTTCCAAAGACTCGACAGATAATATGGTTCCTTGATTCAACTTTAGCTTTGATACCAGGGGTGGTATTCTGAACATTGTTGTAAGTTTTGTGTTATCTTTTGTTGTATCTCCCAGAGATAACACAGCGCTAATATTGTTGTAAGTTGGTATTCTGAACATCATTTTATCCCTGTGTTATCTCTTGAAGGACCGCCTCTATCTTATCTTTGACCGCTGTTGACATGCCCATTTGTATGGACCCTACCAATCAAAATATGTTTTATATAAGCATGATAAGTAGGTCAACCAAAAGAAATACTTTATGCCATATCTGAAGATGCGCCTAGCGCATACTAATCTTGGGCGTAATCAGTTATTTGAGCGCTTATTACGCGCGTCATCATTTGCGCTGTGGCATGTGGATCATGAAGACAAATCACGCTTTCACTATATTGGTTAAGATGAGATCATTAAAATCATCATATCCTAGCATGTAATTTCTTAAAAAGTTCTCATCTGTGATGTTTCCGGTCAACACATAATCTTCTTCTAACTCGTCTATTGGCACAAAGTTGGTTCTGGGCAAGAAAAATTGCCGCCATTATATCACCACGAAAGATACAACAACCCCCTACCTGTTGTAAATATTGTTGTAAATACCATGCTAGATAAAATAAGACAAAAGATACAACAATTTTCAGAATACCAATTATCTTGTCATATTATCTCTTGTGCGCATATGCAAATCAGGATTAAGCGCCATGTTATTACTAATAAGCACAATTACAAGCGCACTAAACTATGAGCGCAGGCGCGGCCAATGAGATGAGAGAAAAGATACAACAAAAGATAACACAAAAGTTACAACAATGTTCAGAATACCAACTTTATCTTATCTCCAAAGATACAACAATATTAGAGATAACACAGGGTTCAGAATACCGCCCCTGGAACACATTTTGGCAAGTAGAAATGAATGATATCGAGGCCTACAAATACATAAAATGTACATGTACAGTACATCATCTTCAAATCATTCATTCAGTATTCCCGCCCCTAGTAACATCTACCAAAACATATGGGCGCCGTGCTTTCCCGTATGCCATACCAGAACTATGGAACAAGTCCCCCGAGTCTCTGAAATATTGTCCTTCACTACATTAGTTTAAATCCGACTTTAAAACATATCTGTTTCGATCATACCAGTAAACATGTGAATTTTGTAATTGATTTGATAATTGTAAGTGATAAACGGTGAAAGCTCAATATTTTACATGTCTTTTCTCTTTCTCTCTCTCTCTCTCTCTCTCTCTCTCTCTCTATCAATCTTATAAGCACATAGAGACAATAATATAATATGTGCTATAGAAGAGTTGAACATTACCAGTATTATTATTGTTATGTTCGCTGTCAATTAGAGTCAAGACTTCCACTCCAAAGATTCCATAAAAAGTAGATCGTCCAAGAAAAGTCAATGTCATCAATAATAATCTACTTATAACTGTCGCTTGAACAGGGATAAGCTTCCCTTGTAATCCACAGACTGAATAGGGCAACATACAGCCCCTTGCTGAGACACCCGCCACTTATAAACATGAGAGAAAGAATGAGAAGGTCGAAGAGAGAGCAAATGATTCAGGTAAGACCTTTTCATGGGTAGTTGAGGGAGGCAGATTAACAACAATAGACATCCATAGACATCCACATACCTTCCTATTCAAGAGGCTGGGGGATTACTGCCGAGTGAGTAACTAGCACACACACAGTTGTTGGTGTGTTGTGGGCGGTGTGGTATATTGGCTTGCGAGGAAGAGTTGCTGATACTATCACCTTTGGGCACAGATTTACACATACAATACAGGCTGCAGGGGGTTAGAACTTTTGAAAAGCTCAATATCAAATCGGCCTGACATTTGATTGATTGTATAGCTGCATATGATCCCATTTTTTCTATAGGGACAGGACCAGACAATACAGGGCTGATTGTTGGGGTACATGCTTGCAATTTGGTGAAGATTGGTTGATAAGCGAAACTACACACAATTTCCGGATCTGCGGTTTACTTTTTACCCTCTCAGCATTCCTTGCATATTAAGGATGATTCATGACAAAAGTATGATTTTTTTAAATACCTGTAAAATGTTTCTCAGAAACTTGCAAAGACCTGATAATAAAGGTGAACCAAAAATAAATGAAAAACCAAGTACAACGCTAGAGTATGTCCACCGTCACGGAACATCAAGTGATATTATCTGCTCTACAAAAGAAGATGGCCTCCAAAATATTTGTAAATGCACTTTATATAAAAAACATATTAGTCCTGAATCTCAATATTTGTTTTTTCCTATTTCATCTCTTAAAGGCTTCACTAAGTTTCATAGGTAGGCAATACCATATGATTATAAAAATGACCTTTGTTTTTTTTATTGTCCAGGGCCACACCTAGTTGTGGGACAGCCACTGATTGGCCTCAGTAAGGTCAAAACTTGGGGTAATAAAAGCAAACAAAAAGGATAAACACAGTAGTGACAAGCATGACCATTTATCAACAAAAATGTGAATTCTATCATTATCTCCACAGATTCAAAGTCCTTGTAATTTATATTAACAACAAGGTGCAAATGAAAATTTCACAGGTTGCAAATCAGAATGAGAATGACCTTTCACTGTATTGAAGAGCATTAAAAGCACATAATATTCACTCTACATGTACCATAGGCCTAATTTATAAATGACCAGTACTATTGCTGACTGTGATTTGGGCATCTGTTTCAACCCTGATAAAATCAATACTCTCTCAAAGTAGGCCTATACTGCCAACCGATAGTTCGGTAATGAACAATCATAGGGCAGAGAGATGTAAATTATTTATGAAAATTAGCGGGCCAAATTTTCATTAATAATTTACATTATTAAGAAAAAATGTTAAAAATAGAAAATAAAATTATTCACTTCAGCATTGTTGATGAAAAACCCATTTCGATAATGGAAAAGAATACATCAAATTCAAGGTGCTAGAAAGTAAATGAGTTCTCCAATACGTAAGCATAACAATAAATGGTATGATTTTTCATCCTGTAAATTGATTGCCACAATAGGGTGCTAAAGTGCTAATGGGACTTAACAGAGTGTTAATAGTACCACAGTTAGCAATAGGCCTGTAGGAAAAAAAAAATATGAATATACCACAAACAACACCCTATCTAGAAGGACGCTTCCAATTTTATGCGCAAACAAAGAATCCTGATTTAATGGATCCTTTTATGCAGCGACACGGTCAATATTGCTTCTATCATACCATATCTTATGAATAGAGGGTTGTGACCTAAGCAAGGTGAAAGGAATTTCAGGAATGCGGACAATGTCAAATTGTCAATACACTATTATGTAGTCAGGATATAATGGTTTGTTGAGAGCCAGAAGGGTGTAAACTCTGTGTTAAATGATATGAGTTATAACACCCTTCTGGATCTGAGTAAACCAGCTGGTAGCTGGTAAAAAGTACACCCAAAACAATCAAAGTGTGAAGTGTTTACACCCAAAGTGTGAATATCACCACATTTAGATTCAGAGGCAAAGTACAGATGGCCTAAATACATGTACATGTTGGCCTACACGTGTATACAAAGTGCAGTGGAGTTCAACTTCAAACACTTTGAAGTTCAGCAGAGTGAAATAGGTGATTGAAGTAAAGACAGCCACAACTTGTTACTCGTTCTTCCTAAATATCTCACAAAATGGAATCCACCTTCTGCTTAAGTCTTAATTTGTTGAAATGCCAGACAAACCTCATTAAATTCTTTTCGTTTTTACCCTAAACAACCTTTTTTTTTTAACAAATCAGCATAACATCAGCAGAATACCTTGTACTTAAACCTGAATTCATAATACTAAAATCAATAAGTAGTAGACCTAGATATATATTGTGTTTTCAGATTGCCTCTCCCACCCCTCTTCCCTCATCATCAAAGAGACAAGTTTCTACATTTGAGAACATCTGGGGGTGTTTCACAAAAAAGTGACAAATGACAGTTTTTTGTTATAAGCTACTGAAATCCTTGCTTCTGATTGGTTATCAGTAGATTTGTCACTGATTTTTGTAATTTGTCATTGAAAAAAGGCTTTGTGAAACGGGTCCCAGATTTTCACATTGAAGCAGTGTAATGATATACAAGTACATGTAGTAATAAACTGTACCTATTCACAACATCTCATCTGTTTGGATTCAGAAGAGTATTAACTGTGTGTAACATGACATGAGTTTATCAATGCCCTCCTGGCTCCAAACAGACAATCTGTTCTCTTCATTCCCAACAAAGGATAATGCACCACTCTTCATGACTTCATCCACCCCAAACCCATACAATCACTGCTTCTGCCTCTTAACATAAACGCTGGGTTGTTGTTAGACATGCAGACCTACCTTGAATTTTATGGCCTGTTATTGATTGTCAGACCGTTATTGATTTTGTCTAGATGGACAGCTAGTAATTAGATGAATCGCTAATATGTAGGATACAATTTCAAGTAGCTACACTGTCTACACCTAGGTCAAGATGTTATCCCTCAATGATCACAAATATCTCCATATGGGAAAATTAATGGGGAAATATTGAAATATGTTTGATAGCCAGTTCTGTATCATCAAGACCTCTGACGACAGAAAATGCTAAATTCACTACAACTGTTTAAAGGGGAAGTCCACTCTAAGAGTAGGTTGGTTTAAAAAAAAAAAAAAATACATGTACACTGTAGTCTGTAAGGAGCCAGAATATCTATATCAGCACCCTTCTGGCCCCACAGAGACAAAATACTCCATGATCTTGATTGATTCCACTGAATTTATTCTGGATTAGCCCAAATGGCAAATACCTTCTTGAATATGTAGCATTCAAATTTTCCATGACATTCCATTGAAACCTCACACACTTTTCAATTACACTGGTCTATTTTGAGATTTTTCATAAATGACACCTTTTTCAATAATTTACATATAAATTTATAAACCATATGCCAACTAGTTACTTATTAAACCTACATTCATTATCAGGTACATAGTCCAAAAAATTGACATTTGTGATCCAAGCACAGAATGCCTCGGCAACAAATGATGAAGGTTGGAATTTACATCAAAACACAAAATCTATTAATTTATAGACCTACAATATACCAGTTTCCATTAAGTTTTTGACAGGCATAATAGCCATAATCTATGTGTTTGGTATTAGATGCTTTCATGAAAATCCCATTTTGATACCTAATACAAGCATACGTCCAGTAAACCTACATGTACATGTATGATGATATTATGACACTATGAATATGACTGACAAGAAAGCGGACAAAATATACAGTTCCTCAGGTAGACAAAGGAACATCCCTTCACTGCTATTATGTAAAAAGGTGAATATGCATGTGACACCTGTTCAACACATTTTTACATAATAGCAGTGAAGGGATGTTCCTTTGTCTACCTGAGGAATTGTATATTTTGTCCGCTTTCTTTGTCAGTCATATTCATAGTGTGAACTGGCCAATAGACTTCAGTTGGCAAGAATTTCATTTCGAGTAAAATGCATTTAAATGTTCTGCATTTTTCTCAAACACCTAATCAAAATAACCTACAACAATGTACGTAACGTGAGACACAACCCTAAACCTAACCCTACACATGCATGTTCTTTAATTTTGTATTAAAGTGCACCTATCACATGGAAAATACAATATATGTTGTTACGATATACGATATCCGATATATCCGGTATCCGTGGTAGTTCAATAAACATGGTCACCATCATCACAAACCTGACTGCCGACTCGTCTATTATCATGAGTATCTACCAAATCTAAGACCCTCGAACTCATCATGGTGGCAGCTGCTGGGATCTTCGAAATCAAGTTTGATTTTTGAAGACACAATTGATCCAGTTCACGACAGTTGGGAAGTATAATTAGCAAAATTATCGTCGATTAGCGATTTGTCACGTCGCACGTTTTCGTATGCATAGTACGTGCATCGTACAAACCGCACAGTGTACCGAGACACTGATGCTACTGCATAATCCCGATGAACTCTTACGTGAATGGTGATGTGTGTATGAGCATATTAAGGTTCATAAAGCCTGCTCAGAATAGCCTAATCAAGTTATAACTGTGCTCAATCACTGACACAGGGGTCTGCATAATAACTAAACTAGTAAAGTTTAAATCTAAAATTAAACTAAATCAGAGGTGTGAACATTAAACCTGTTTTCAGATAATATTAACAATAATATCTGGTGTGTGAGGAATTGTCACTGTCAGACATTGAGTGAGAGTGACCAACATTTTCATTGCATGAGACACTTAATGACATCCACACAGGTGCGAGAGTGTACACAGGTATACGTGTACGAACCTTATCAACACCAGCCGGTTAGGACCTGTTCACACTAAGATAAACAACACAAAGATTTACACTCATTCATATAATCTGTCGTAACCAATACGCACACGTGACATATACAATGAGTACTAAGTATCCAGAGATGAACTGGGAGGTACCAGACCTACCCGAAGAGTTCAAGCTATTTAAGCAGAGAATGGAGCTTGTGTTGGCAGATCAAGAAATAACTGAAAACAAAAAAAAGGCTATAAAAATCAAAATCGCTGTAGGCAACGAAGGTTTGCGCAGAATCAATGCGTCTGGGCTATCAGAGGCCGACCAAGAAAAACCACAAGAGCTGTGGAAATTATTTGAGAAACAAATAAAGGTAAACATTAATTTTCGGGTCCATCGTCTCGAGCTGATGCGATATCGGCAGAGACAAGATGAGAGCATTGACGCATTCGTTACTCGATGTAGAGACAAAGCCAACACATGCGATTTTGAGGAATCCGAGCTTGCCGAGCGGATAATGGAGGTAGTCATCACCTCAACACCAAGTCTAGAATTCCAGAAATTCCTATTGGACCAGCCTAAAGGATATCAAATCGATGCAATTCTAGTAGAGGGCCGAAAATACGAGGCAGTTGCGGCGAGCAGAAAATGCCTAGAAACGCTTGAGCCGGCTAAAGAAAGCATAGATTCATTCAAGCGGAACCAGGGACGAAAGACGTGTGGAAACTGTGGACGTATCCACAAACCTCGTCAGTGCCCTGCGTACCACGATGTGTGTCGTGCCTGTGACACAAAGGGCCATTGGGCCAAGTTCTGTAGAAAGGCTAAGAACGATCGAAGTCGAAAACCAGATCGTAGATCAGATGACCATAAATCTGATGACCGTCAACCGAAACACGGTAACCAATCACGATCAAAATCAAAGGGTCGAAAGTATAAACCGATAAGTGAAATGGACACTGAACATGATACTAGCACAGATCATGAACATCAACAATCAGCATGCCCATCAAACTTCGAACATTTTGACACCATACACACGATCGGAACACACACAGTGATCAACTCAAAGGGTACAGTAGCTTTTGCAAACATTGACATCATATGCCCACAGAAATCAGGTCAGCATTACCTATATCTGAAGATAGACTCTGGGGCAAGCGCTAATACTATCACAGTACGCACAGCCAAACAAATATATGGTGACAAGTGGAGGCAAGTAGTGAAACGTACACCAGTAAAGCTAGTAGCATATGGCGAAATATCAATACCATGCGTTGGTACACTAGACATAAAGTGTAGATACAAGAGTCCAGAATGGTATACACATACATTCTACGTAGCAGACGTGAATGGACCAGCTATCTTAGGGTTGTTAGGTTGCACAGATCTCGGGATTATCACAATCCACACAATGCACAAGGACACACCTACACATACACCTATCACAAGTGTTAGTGACCTCAAACAAACATACCCAGATCAGTTTGATGCCATAGGAAGCTTTAGCGGGAAAGCAATGCTGCATCTGAAAGATGATGCAGAGCCAACCATAGATGCACCTAGAAAGTGCAGTGTCCATCTGAAGGACAAGATCAAAGCCGAACTAGATAACATGGAGAAGCAAGGAGTCATCAGAAAGATAGAAAACCACACAGATTGGTGTAGCTCGATGACCACCGTTGTGAAGAAAGATGGATCCATACGGATATGTCTTGACCCCAGAAGGTTGAACGATGCCTTGAAAAGGTGTCCACACAAAATTCCAACCTTGGAAGAAATCCAACCAATCTTCGCAGGAGCTCACTTCTTCTCCAAGCTAGACGCAAAGGCTGGATACTGGTCAGTACACCTAGCAGAGGAATGCCAAGACCTGACCACCTTCAGAACACCATTTGGAAGATATTGTTTCCAAAGATTACCCTTCGGCTTATGCACAAGCCAAGACATCTTCCAGCAACACATGGATAGGATCGTCCAGAATGTGCCTGGCTGCGTATGTATCGCAGACGACATTGCCATTGTCGGGAAAACAGAGGAGGAACACGACAAGAATCTCCACTTACTCATGGAGACAGCGAAACAGGAAGGACTCGTGTTCAACAGCTCCAAGTGTACTATCAAGAAGGAAGCTATCAGCTACTTTGGATCCATGTACACAAGATCTGGAATCTTCCCAGATCCAAGCAAGGTTGAAGCTATCAACACAATGCCTTCACCCAAGGACAAGGAAGATGTTCAGAGATGCCTAGGATTATTCACATACCTAGCACCATACATTCCTAATCTATCAGAGAAGTCAGCACCACTTCGTGAACTCCTTCACAAGGAAATTCCATTCGTCTGGGACGAGGATCACGAACATGCCTTAAACAGCCTGAAAAGCGCAGTCTCATCGGGTGCATGCCTGCAGTTCTTTGACCCAAAGAAAGAGACAACCGTTGAGGTAGATGCATCAATGAAAGGGCTGGGAGCATGCCTGCTCCAAGATGGCAAACCCGTAGCTTTTGCATCCAAAAGTCTCTCCAATGCACAGTCCAACTACTCGAACATAGAGAGGGAAACCTTAGCCCTAGTGTTTGGTATCGTCCGATTCCATACATACCTATTCGGGAAGGAATTCACTGTGATAACAGATCACAGGCCTTTGGAGACAATTTGGAAGAAACCTCTAAGAAGCGCACCACCTCGTCTACAGAGACTATTGATCAAGGTACAAGGATACAGATGCCAAGTCAAGTACCGACCTGGGAAAGAAATGATTCTTTCAGATACCTTGAGCCGTCTTCCTAACCCCAAGGAAGCACGCGATGTTCCACTAGACATCAGAGTGGAATCAATCTGCTCCGAAGTAGAAGACACTCATCAAATCGACTTGATCTTCTTCGGACAACACAAGAGAACAGAACTCCAGAGGGAAACATCCAATGACCCTGTTCTTAGGTCATTGTGGCAGACAGTCACTCAGGGTTGGCCTGAAACTCTTCAGGAGCTGCCGACATCCCTCAGGGAATTCTGGTCTTACAGAGATGAGATTGGAGTATCTCAAGGAGTACTCTTCAAAGGAAGCAGAGTCATCATACCGAAGACACTTCGAGAAGATATCCTCAGACAACTTCATCTTGGACACATGGGAATCGAGAGCACGAGACGACTAGCTCGTGAGACAGTGTTCTGGCCACACATCAACAAGGACATTGAACAGATCGTAAAGCAATGTGCTGCATGCCAGGAACACCAGGCAAGGCAACAGAAAGAGCCGTTGCTTCCCCATGATGTACCTTCAGCACCTTGGACTAGACTAGGAACAGATTTGTTCATGCTAAACAGACAAGACTATTTACTCGTCACTGACTATTACTCCAAGTATCCGATAGTCTACAAGCTGACTGACACATCAAGTGCTGCAGTAGCCAACGTGATGAGTGGAATCTTCAGTCTATTTGGTCCACCAGAGGAGATCGTATCCGACAACGGTCCACAATTTGTCGGGAAGCACTTCAAGGACATGTGCCGGAAGTGGTCGATCACCCATACAACCTCTTCACCTCACTATCCAAGATCCAACGGACTAGCTGAGAGAATGGTTCGTACCGTCAAGAATCTGTTGAAAAAGTGTTCACAGACTGGCCAAGACAGTCAACTGGCTATGTCACACCTAAGAGCAACACCCGTTGACAGTCACATGAGATCACCTGCAGAGATGTTGTTTGGAAGACCCATCAGAACAACACTGCCAAGTCATCATCTTTCAAGAGAATCTACCACCACTGATCATCTCTTGAATCGACAGAGTAAGATGAAAGAAACGCACGATCGACATGCGGGTCCAGATCTTCCACCTCTCCACGTAGGACAACCAGTCAGAGTCCTACATCCCAAAGATCATACTTGGATACCAGCCAAAGTATCCAAAGTCTGCGACGAGCCTAGGTCGTATGAAGTATCAACACCTAACGGAGGAATCCTGAGACGAAACCGATCTCACCTGAGGGAGATTCCATCGTCAACCAACCCTACTCCAAAGCGTGTTAGGTTCGACGAAGACTACACTTCATCTACTCAAGCAGAAACACCACAACAGAATGGCAACAACCATCAGCCAACACCAGAAACTCAGAACATTCAATCTAAAGGATCAACATCAAACTCGCAAACCACAACAAGATATGGACGCAACATCCGTACACCAGCGAGATACATGTTTGAAGATTGAAACTGAACTCTTAAATTTCTTCAAAGAAGAGAGAAGATAAAGAAGAACACAGAAGACGCTTAGTTTAATGTAGTCTAAGAAGTTTATTGTTCATATGTATGTATAATCATTGTACAGTATTTTTGGTATGACAAGCATAATGTTTATAAGTCTAAACAGATGCTAGCCCAAACATGTTTCGTTTGGAAATTCATTTTATAAAGGAATCAAGTTATATCAAAACTATGTTCAATCTTGCAGATCAACTGTGAAGTTGAAAGTGGAACGATATAATTATATAGACAGTTAAATACTCATTCGTTAATACAATACAAAAGAAACGTATTGAAAACAAATCAAGATTTTATGTTATATAACCTGATTGGAAAAAGTTTATTAGGAAGCAAATAACCAAAACTTGCATACTACCAAAAGTATTGTTATCAAGGCAATATGTCATTAATCATCGATCAGTGATGTTCACTGATTCCCAATCTTTCCAGAGGAAGGGGGATGTTACGATATACGATATCCGATATATCCGGTATCCGTGGTAGTTCAATAAACATGGTCACCATCATCACAAACCTGACTGCCGACTCGTCTATTATCATGAGTATCTACCAAATCTAAGACCCTCGAACTCATCATATGTATAGCTAGATCATGTTTAAAACCAACCTCAAAAGAACTTTACCTGCCATATAGCTAAACGGTAAAGGAATACAGGGCTTACATGAAACCCCAGTCGGACTATTTGATGTGAGGGCGTACAGGTGCCGTGCGTTAACTAGTCTACTCAACAAGATGTTTTACTCTTCACTGAGAAAATTCAGTGAATTTTTTTGTAGAAGTAATATTTGATGCTCATATTTTGAATAGAGAGAAGCCACATGGAACTCCTTACATTACGAGCAACCTACATGTACATGTACCTGTATCTACATGTATAGTGATTACAATTTTCAGAAATTGATAACTGTCTCATTTTTGTTTTATTTCATTAAAACTTTCAGCAGTCTACTTCTCCAATTTGTCTGCTTTCCTCTAGATTAGTTTGCTATCAAGGTCGGATTTCCCTTTCATGAACTTCCTGCTACTATAAAACCGGGTAAACAGTAACTCAATCATTTTACACCAGGAACTGATGACGAGACATAAACAACCATACCAGGATATACAAGGTGGTCCAGGTTCTAATTACAAATACAATTTTACTGAAATCAATATGTTGGATATGATTTTTGTTCCTCATTATTAACCAGTGTAAACAAGAATACACATGTATTTCTTCGTTCACAGTCTTGAGCTCTTTTTGGATTTGATATTGTTAAATTGTAATTTCCTCGTCATGAATTTGATTTATTCTATTGTTTATTACCAGAGCTTAATCGCTCATGGCTCCCATATATGTTTTCCCGACCTTTAAGCCTGACCACTTAACAAATTTAAGAAAGAACAAAAGAATTTAAGTATTGCCTACACAACAAAAATTAACAAAAGCAACAGAAAATAAGAAGATTTTGCATGTAAATGCTATAACCTCACTGAGAAGAGAAATCCACTGTCAATTTGCAATATAACTATTTCAACAACTGAATTCATAATATTACAACTTTCTGTTTTGATGCTTTATTTTTGTCAGTTCCACCTACAAAATTGTTTTAAAACATACATTTTCATGTAAAGTACTTAAAGCCACACTGTCCTACTGGTAGCTACTTGTTCCCTCTATATAGAAAATAATGCCTAATCGGTGACCCATTGGTCCACCATGATCCTCTTTTTCTTATATTAATTGAGAGCTGAGTTGATGAGATAACCACCTGTCCAGTGACCTTGCAGTGTGGTCCCTCCTATAAACTAGTACAGATAAGCTTTAAGCCTTATATGAAATGAATGCTTTAATGTTGGCTACTGTAACCACATTAATACTAAACAAGAAAGATCAAAAAATTTACATAAAGTAATATAGTGAATAACGATTATTGCCACACAAGCAACAAAATATCAACTGACATACAAGCACTGTTATTACAATCCATTTCCATGGTATGAAAGCCCAACATATGGGATACAGACGAAGTTGACTGATGCAATCAATGTGATATTTAATTCATGACTCAAAACAATCAATGCCTATCTAAAAGAAGCCATCTGTTTCATTAGCAAATTGAAGTGAGCGAGTACAATGGGAGTGCAAACACTAATGCGCTTACTCTCGTGCTAAATGGCTTAGGAAATGTATTTGTACCACACCCCAGAATAAAAGAAGACAGAAAATTAAATCTATCCTATAATGGCCACACAAAATCTCATTTATAAACAGATGACCCAGAGTTGTACTATGAGAACGAAATTGAGAATTCTTCTGAAAAATATCATAATACCATTTTGTTTTATTCATATTTGCTCATGGTCATCATCGTATGTTCTAAAATGAAAATGGAGTACTGTAAATGGGTAAAAATATGACTATGAATAAGAAATTTGAAGCAGATGTACACCTACAGTATTGCTCGAAATAAAGTAGACAGATTACCGCCGGGTCTCGCGGGAATCAATCCAAGATTGAGTCCCGCGGTACTCCCGCGGTAACTCTTCCCTGTGCGGTACACAAATGGCGGTAATTACCACGAAAATGTACCACGAGATTTTCAAGAAAATCTCGTAATGAACCATCACGTACGTCACTCCCTTTGTCATGTATCAAACGGAAAGGATTCGCACGTCGCTTTACCATAATTGTTTAATCACTTAAACGATGAATGACGCCGGGAGAAATGCTTTCATTCCTTATATTTCTGTCGACGGCTAAGGTTGTGATCGCGCCGCGCGAAAACGTGGGCTTATAAAAATTAGCTGACCAGTTGATGCTCGCCGGCGGGCGGCGTCTCCAATCGCCTCGATCAGCTCAGTTACTAATGTTGGAGTTGGAGAAGCATAACCGTCCGTAGGTCGTAACATGATCGCACTCCGAAATGCTTTATCTTTCATGGTCTCAAACGGCCTTTGTCATTTCTTGATAGCACTGTCCATGAGTTTGCATTGAAAATCATGTTTCTTTAAAAAAAAATATATATTGATTTGTAAAGATTGCCGATAAGCCACTTCAATTTCTTCGCATGCCAAAGCACAACGAACTCTCCTAAAATAAGGCTCACTACCCCCCAAAAAGAAAGAACAAAAATTAGTGCTCATCCCCCTCCCCCCTCCCCCGAAATATCGATCGGCGCGATTTTCATATTTCAACCTCCTCTATTGGAAAATCCTGGATCCACCCCGTGGCCCATGTCACATTCCACCAGTCTTCAACCAGCAAGTCCCCAGAGAAACAAATTTATCTCTTATCTTCTTGACATAATTAAATCATTTAACAACTCGACTCTTATCTCAATCTCTTCTGTGTGACTTGATGACAGAGAAAGTGTATGTTACGCAATGTACGGTCTCTACGTACCCAGGCAGGGAGAAAGTTTTGGTTCCCACGATATGACATGACTTCTTGGAGCCTTGCCAACATAACAGCGTGCGTGATTATGCGCTCATGAATATTGATGAGTACGGACATGCTGAAAAAACTGCTATGCAGAGCTGAAATCGTAGGGTTTTTTTTTTTCGATTTCCAAGTGATGTCAAGGGTAAATCATGAGAACGAATGTGTGTAAATATTCAAACATACTAAAAATAAGATAGTTGCGGTGTGAGAAACAAGAGAAAGAAGTAGAAGCATAAAAATAACAACGTCAATGTCTCCTCTTCCCCCCATCTACTTCCTCTCTCTATTATCCTTTACTCTGAACGAGTCTCCTCTTCTCCCCATCTATTTCCTCTAGTATCTTTTATTCTTAACGAGTCTCCTCTTCTCCCCATCTATTTCCTCTCTCTAGTTATTCTTCCCCGGGTCTCCTCTTCTCCCCATCTATTTCCCCTCTCTATAGTATCATTTATTCCTACCCAGTCTCTTCTCATCCCGATCTATTTCCTTCTCTCTAGTATCCTTTATTCCTACCCAGTCTCTTCTTCTCTCCATGTATTTCCTCTCTCTTTAGTATCCTTTATTCTTACCCAGTCTCTTCTTCTCTCCATCTATTTCCTTCTATTTAGTATCCTTTATCCAGTCTCTTCTTCTATCCATCTTTTTCCTCTCTCTATAGTGTCCTTTATTCATACCCATTCTCCTCTTATAATTGTGATTAAGTTATGATAAAACATTGACAATTGTCGGTTTCGTTTTTTTTTTCCTGGGAGGCACTGTATAGGCCGATTGCTATCTTAAATGTGGTGTCATGTCAATCAACACCAAAGTTCTAAAACACCGCGAAGTGTTACGCACCTTTGTTCCGAGAGCGCCGACTCGGGACATGGCGGGAATGTAATAAATATGTCATTATTTTACAAGCCGTTTGTTGTGACTGGATAACGATACAGAGTAATGCCACGTGGCATGAGAACATCATTGTTCAATTATTAGAGCGTACGGACCATTTAGATTGGAAATTAACAAAATTTAGGAAGCATTGGCGGATTCAGGATTTTCCAATAGAGGGGTGGGGGGGGGCAACGGGGGCCTTTCCTCCCTGGCAAAAAACACTGACGGCCCCCACCCCTGCCCAAACAAGTTTTAAAATAAGATGGTAACCACAAAGTTACTTTTTTCTCAAGAAGGGGGGAGGGAGGGGCTGTTGAGTAAAAACATGATTATAGTTGTAGTGCTCACACTACCCCCCCCCCCCCTCGAGCAACAAGAAAAAAATGTTTAAATTTTCGCCCCCCCCCCCCCACCTCAATTGGAAAACCCTGGATCCGCCACTGCTTGCTTTACTATTTTCACCATCTCTCATATATCCTCTCTCATTCAATTGGAAAACCCTGGATCCGCCACTGCTTGCTTTACTATTTTCACCAAATCTCATATATCCTCTCTCATTCTACCTTAACGTATCATTTACTCAGTCCTCTGATCTTTCAACAGCCTCATCTCTCTCTTGCATCCTCTTTCTTCCTCTAATTTTGATCATCTATTTCACCCGCTTTTTCATGCAAAATGTTTACTTCATTCTTTCCCAATCTTTCTTCTACTCTTTTCACCACCTCTCATATCCGAAATAATCCATAATGGCAAACGATGTTAGTAGGATTTGCATCGTAACACAAAGGATAAATCAACGATGTATACATGAAGTTTTCTCTCAATTTCCCAATCGATATTTTCTCGGCGTCATGATAAACATACGACACGTCCAAACACATTGCTTCCTGTCCTATAATTGACGTGAAACTTGCATCAGAAAATGTGCCCAAAACCAAGATTTTATCGAGCACTATATGCAATCAGTATTTAATCGGTTAATGCCATTAAATACCATTAAGGGGACCTTTAGAATTGGTTCATAAAAGGTGTATTGTTTCTCTAATCTCCCAGCCAGCGCCCTCGTCATCGGGCTCTTTGAAATAAGGGGACCTTTAGAATTTGTTCATAAAAGATTTCTTGAAGTCCGGTTTCTTTCAGGCTCAGCTCACATTTTGATGTGTAAGGGGTTCTCTCTCTCTCTCTCTCTTCAGATGAACTGAACTGTATTGTTCCCATTCCAATACAATTTACATATACTTACGAACCAAGTCATAATTGTCTGGCGGCCGCCAGATAATTCTATCTTTCCTTATCATGATTATGTTATTTTCCTTCTATCTTCTTCACTTTCAACCTTTCCTTATGGTATTCTTTGTTTTTATCCTACCACCTTCTTCTCTTTCTATTTTCTGTATGTTACTCTTTGCTTTTATACTTCTATCATTTCCTCTTTCTATTTTCATTTTGAAATTCTTTGTTTTCCTTTCTATCTTCTGTTCTTTCCTGTTATTATTCTTTGTTTCTATCTTTCTATCTCTCATGTTATTCTTTGTTTTATGTCTCTTTCTATCTGCATCATAACGTGAGGAAATATAGCTAGATTATTTGGCGGCCGCAAGATAATTCTTTCCATATGTTATGTTGCTTTATTTCTATCGTCTTCTCTTTCTAATGGCTGAGTGCAAATGAGGTATTGCCTGGGTTATCGGGCTACACATGAAGAGAAAATATTAACAAAATTATCCATTTTCAATGTTTAGGCAAGATTCAAAGCACTAGCTGACATTAGAAGGCGGACGTGGTTTATTTAAAAACGCTCAAGAAAAGCCTGAAATACAGGCGCGGATCCAGGGGAAGGAGCGTGCTTGGCCCCCTCCCCTCCCCGCCAAAATAAAAGAGAAAGAGAGAATGAGAATAAGGGAAATAAAGAAGAGAGGAAGAAGAAAGAAAGGGGGAAGGAGATCCTCTATTGTAACTATTTTTGTTTATACAACTCGTGAAATATATTGACCTGTTCCGTTTTGTTTGTTTTAAAATTAATCAAGTTTATTTGTAAACACTAGATCCAGCGGGAGGGGGGGGGGGGTTAATATGATGTACATTTTGTTCCCATAATAACGGGAGACGGTTAATCCCATGAATACAAGAAAGAGGGTGGAGGGGAGCCAATAACAAATACCAAATAAATAGCAACAAACGAACAAACAATAAATGAATCAGAAAATATTACGAAATCGGTGAGATGGCCTCGGACCTCCAATTATCACCTTATTAATCAATCAATAATGATACCCCCTTCTATCTTTCACTCTATATCACCGATTGCGCTCTTATCCCTCCTTTTCTAATATTCCTCTCTTCCTTCATTCCTTCCTTTCCTTTTTTTATTTGTCCTTTATACTTTTCTATTATCTTTTGTTGTCTTCTACTCTTTATCCCCGTCTATGTCTCTCTCTACAGTTATTTAGGATCTCTTAAGTCTTATGGGGGGGATGGGGGGGGGGGGGGAGGCCGTCTCGGCCTCCTGAATTCATTTTAACGTTCGTTTCTTTTTAGGTACCTTTTTCCAGTTTCGGAATTATGGACCCTATTTCATTTTCGGATTATGAACCCTATTGCATTTTTCGGAAATACGAACCTTCGGACAACCACCACCCCCCCCCCCCCCCAGGAACGATAACCCCCGTGGGCTTTAGCATCCGAGGACAAATATCCCCCCCCCCCCCCGGGAACGAATATCCACGGAGGAGAATTAGCTCCCCTAGGACAAATATGCCCCAAGGACAAATATACGCCCACCCCCCCCCCCCCCGTTCATTGAAGGGGAAGTCCACCCTGATGATAATTTGCATTTTTTTCGGGGGGGGGGGGGGGGCTGAAAATCAAAGGGGGTAATTTTCCGAGGGGGAGGGGATAATTGCCTTGGCCGGGGGTGTTCGTCCTATAACCCTTTTATTTATATCAAGTCTCCTCTTCCTCCCATGTAGATTTCCTCTCCCACGAATCCTTTATTCTTATCCAGTTTCTGATTCTTCCCATCTATTTCCTTGTATACTTTATTCCTTTACAGTCGCCTCTTCGTTCCATATATTTCCTATCTCTGATATCATTTAATCTTTAATATCTACATGTATTTCCCTTCCTTTTATCCTTTATTCTTTGATTCGTCATCTGAAGACATCACCCTTCATGGATGTTTACAAGTCCCGTCAAACATTGATTGATTAACAAGTAAATGACATGAGGTCACTGTCCTCCACACCTCTACCTAACCCCGTCTTTCTACTTCCCTCTCTGCCCTCTCCCCCTCTCTCTCTCTATCTCTCTCTCCCTCCTGCACGTGATTACATTTCCCAGACATGTTTTGACAGTTCTTATCTAAGAAATATGACACGCCCCAGCCAGCTGAAACTGAAAGGGCTTGCATAGTCTGCCAATTCAGACGCCATACCATAAATGACAACTGAAAACGAGCAAATAATTATTTGCTTTTAAAAAATAAAGTTGCAAATTATTATTTAGCCAATGAGAAGAGTTAACTTTTCATCTGAAAATCACCATTTAGAGATAGAACGAGATTGTACGAATCGTTGTTGTAGTGGTTTTAGAAATGGAATTATTGTGTCCGAAACTAGACTTAGCTTTTATACCATCGGTGGTTCCAACAACGTGTGTAAGGGAATTAATCTTTCGTATAACCATGGATGTCCCTGGGATAACTTTCATCTGATTTTCGGATTTATAGTTAAACATGGATATTTTAAAAGTGGGACACGTCATAGAATCAGGTAAGTATGCAATCATTGATCAATCTGTAGCTAAACAAATTGCAGCTACGTGATTATAGTTAAGTCGTTTGTATTTTCAAACCAGAATGAGCAAAGCGATGTGGGAATACTTTATAACTCATGTCCTATGTAGTTATCAAACTTGCGTGCCTCGCGTATCGATGAATGAATTGACCTACATTCATCCCTTTGTTTCATTGTGTTTGGTTACTAGGTTACACGCTGGGGTAGTTTAAGTTTATCAGACCATTATAATGTTCAATGTATTTGTGGCTGCTTTTACCTCTTGAAATAAAGGCTCTTCGTTATTCAAATATTCAACAATTGTTCTGAAATAATGATGGTATGGTGAAATCC
Source organism: Strongylocentrotus purpuratus (assembly GCF_000002235.5). Lineage (NCBI taxonomy): Eukaryota > Metazoa > Echinodermata > Echinoidea > Camarodonta > Strongylocentrotidae > Strongylocentrotus > Strongylocentrotus purpuratus. Next base: position 4,786,069 of record NW_022145612.1, read on the forward strand.
TACCCAAACTCGTTTATTCTCATTATCAATGAACATTTTTTTCAGCTAATTACAAACGATGCCTAGTTGGCTAACAACCATCATGTGCAGTACGTGCGAACTTGTAGAATCAAGTCAGTCAATCGGCAATTTCCATTCATTACAGATCAAAAAATTGAAATCCCCATACATCTCTCACTCACATTAACACACACATATTTATTTATGTTTTGAGGATAGACTAAACATACAAGAATCTCGTGTTCTACGAGACTGCGGACTCCCAAATGTGGTACATTACCGCGGGACATTATGGTAGGTGGGAGTACCGCGGTAACCAGTTGGGTGGCGGTACTCAATAAATTACCGTGGTAATTTGCTCCCGCGCGGTACACGGCGGTACGGTGTCTACTTTATTTCGAGCAATACTGTACTTTAGCAATTCACTTTCAATTAAATTCAATTTATTGGTTACACACAAATATATATATATATATATATATATATATATATATATATATATTATTGGAGTAAAAGTCATTCTCTTGCTGTTTCCATAAAAATACAAATGTCAAATAAAAATATATCAACATAGTTTTCACTTCATCAACACTTCTAGCATCAATGTATTAAAAAAAAGTGAAAGTGGTAGAATTTATTTCTATGGGTTATGTATGGGGGCGTGGGACTTTGGTTAATTTGTAAAATGAAAACCCATGCCTCTATATTTCTTTTATAGATAAGCCAAAAATCCCAAATATTTTGTAATTCCATGCTTTGCTTGAGGTACTGATAATGATTGCAGGAATTAATAATAATAATAATAATAATAATAATAATAATTAAAGGTAAAGACCAGTTATGGTCATGCGATTGCATTGTGAAAGAAATGTTGTGGAATCGATCAGAAAGGTTGATCATCTAGCATCTGCAAGGTTCTGGAATCATCAAAATGATAAGAAATTTGGCCCATTCTTCGTAAAGTTACAAGCACTATACACAGAAAGATGTATATGGGACTACCCTATATCTCTCACAGACCATGAGAGAAACAAATTTACCAAATATATGAATTAGTAGACGGTTTCCCGTCAAATTTTTTATCATCATGTATTAGTCAAAACATATTCTTTCACATGATTGGTAATGAGAGCTTCCATTTCATTTTTTGAAATTGGGGCGTTTCCAATACTGGTCTTTACCTTTAATAATATATGGGATTTGTAAGGTGCCAAATAAAGGTGAGTATACTTGAAATCAAATGCTCAAGGCACACTTGTGAGACAGAGAAAGAAAAAATTGATCACATAAAAGCATCTGCATTATAAACAAAGGAACAGAAGGAAGATAGAACACACACAAATGACAGAACAATTAATTATATGCCAAATTACCCAGATATTTTTAAAGATTATTTTCACACACTTGATCTGCTATAAAAAAAATTCTCAAGGGAGAGCATTCTACAGCGAAGGACCTGCATGAGCAAAGGTTCTTTTCTTCCACTTAGTATCGAGCATGAGAAGAACAAGAAATCCAGAATTTTGAGAGCATTTTGAGATCTGGACAGAATTTAATGATTTATCAAGTAATATTGTACTGTAGAGCAGAGCCATGGACACAATAGAATAAAAGCATCAGAGTTTTAAAAAACAATGTGTTCACTCATGGGCAACCAATGGAGTGCTTTGAGAACTGGTGTGATGTGACAGTGTTTGTTGAAGAAGGTCACTACATGTGTACAGCATTCTGTAAATTTGTTATCATACAAGGCTACAAGCTGATTTTGAGGTAAGTTGAACAAAAGATTTAAGTCAATCAGGATAAAAATTCCACTACAAACTAATAATTTGTATGAAACATGTAGTGACAACGATCCTCAGCTTCTGTCTTTAATAGATGCCATCCTCTTATTAACCCCCTCCCCTGTACCCCTGCACAAATCACATTTTCACCCATTGAAAAATGTAATATTTGATTTTGGTATCACACGAACATTTCAACATACTCTAGCTGAAGTTATCTTTAGCATTCAATCTGATTACATGGTTTGCCATTTCACTATATGGTGGGAATATTTCTTTAAAAATTAAATCATGTTAGAATTGTAGGTCTACATGTACTGCATGTTTGGTTACATGCATGTATCATCCATGATCTTTGATAAACATTCAGTCGGGAAAGACAAAATACCATTCTCAAAGTCTCATTCTCTCCAACTTCTATTTTTGTGGGAAATATTTCACACTATGCTTGTTTTCATGCTTTTGATTTTTGTTTCCCCTAACCTTTCGGACTAGTTCTAGTTCATTGCACTCGCCATGGTTTAGAAACAGGTTGACAAGTCTAATCGGTGATGTCACCTTATCTCTCCTTTGGTGATGTTTTACAAAGCATAGAAGGAAATGGAACCAGAACAATGTGATAGCATTTGGCCCTGCAGCAAAAAAAAAAATGACTGTTGTGCTTGGATGTTGTGCAGGAATAGTTTGACAAAGAAAAACTCCTTCTGTAATTTCTGTTTGTAAACAGCAATGAGAGTCTATATTCTACTTTAAATAATGATTTATAAATGTCGCTAACTATAGGCCTTTTTTTTTCTTCTAATAAATAAATATTTGAAATTCTGCAATCTTGAAAATTTACATTGGAAGGGTAAAAAAGATACAGATGTTGCGAGGTACATATGTAATGGTGGGTTTATGTATTGTTCTGAATTGTTCCTTGTTTATATATCAAAGTATTGTGTGCCCTTTTTACCCCAATTACCTTTATAAAGGTGATTTACATTTCACATTAAAGCTAAACTTTAGTACTGGTAATGCGATTACATTGTGAAAGAAATGGTGTGGAAAGGATCAGAAACAGTTGATCATGTAGCATGTAAGTATTGGTGTGCACTGCAAGGTTCTGGAGTCATCAAAATCATAATAAATTTGACCTAGTCTTGGTAAAGTAACAAGCACTCACATAGAAAGCTATATATGGGACAACACACATGGTGTCGGGGCTAGTACTACCTTGATTTCCTTGTCTTTCTATGCTCATTACTCAGCCAGTATACATTTTCTTCCAAAATTGTTTGGCACATGTCATTTATTTGTAATCTTGAACATTCAGTGTAAGTTTCATTTGATTCTGTGAGAATTTTTTTTTTTTTTTTACCAGTACTGGAGTTTATCTGTAAGTGCAGGAACTGGATTATTTGAAATACATGATATTGTATGTTTACCTCTGATTCAAAGACATATGAAAATATGTAAACATCCGAAACATCCCAATAAGTAAGAGTTCCACTGAAATCATTTGTCATGAATTTATGAGTGACCCTCAGAGAAAATACAGCCACAATAGGCCGTTTTCGTAATGTAACCAAACTTAATGCATACCGTAAGTCTTTGTGAAGTGCCTCGATACAAATTATTTCATTCACCTGATAAGAATAATAGTATTTCAATAGACAGAATCCGAACTGCATACATTATTTGTTGCCAGGTCAGACAAACATTATGGCTTGACCTACCTAGCAACACTTAATATATGCAGTTGCATTCTCACTATTGAAATACTATTATTCCTATCAGGTGAATGAAATAATTTGTATTGAGGCACTTTTCAAAGACTTATGCATTACATTCGGTTACATTACGAAAATAGCCTATTGGTCTACTTCAAAACTTTGGTATGCAAATTGCAGGTTCACCGACGTCTACAGGGATAAAGTTTGCCCATTCGATCCAACCAGGGACGTGATAGAGAAGGACTGGAATCAAGCCGCTCTCCTTTGACCCCATGCTCCAAGCCGCCGAAAAGTTATGCGCTAATCTGCAACTGTTGACCAGGTGGTGAGATAAAAGAGCGCATGAAATTTCAGGAGTTAGAATTCCTACATCAGAAAATGGTATCACTGCAACTGTTCGCTGTCCCTTCCAATGATTTCTCATCCATTGTTGAATGTGTAAAGAGTAGAACAAGCGAACACAAACTTGTGTACTTTCATCCTTTTTTAAACTTGAAAAATACAAAAAACACGCGAAAACACGCATTAGCAAACTTAATGTTATTGAAGATTGTAAACCATGGATCAAATAATGGGACATTAAAGCATGCACAAATTAGCGCATCATCCTAAAATATTGAGTTTTTGACAGGATGTAATTTTTCTTTTACCAACTCTGGCACACAAATTAAAGGAAGGACGGAGTTTTAAATTTGAAAATTTGTTTGATGCACTATTCCCAATAAAATCCCCATATAAAGTTTTTGATTTACACTGAAATTTTGCCGGTAATTTAATACTTTGTAATAAATGTAAAACTGGAGCCTGGCTTCCGAAAGTCCCCGCAGTGGAAGCGCGGTTCGGAGTATGGAACTTCAAAGCCAAGTGGAATGTTACACATCCCATTGTTACGCTGTAGAACTCAAGAATGCGTTTGAATAAATTACAAGAGTTTCGCCTCCTTTTCTTTCACCTCCCTGATCCAACAAACTGGTATTGAGCATTTTCATTTATAAAAAATGAAATAAACAAATTAAAAAACCCAGCTATAGATAGATGAGACAGAGATAGACAGACCAACACTTAGTGACAGAGGGGGCTAAAAATGGAAGATACAGTGTAACCATAATCTATTTATGAAGAAATGCTTGAAAGAACTTAAAGTCCTAAAATTACGAAACAGCACCATCAGGCCTAGACAGAAATAACTGTCTGATATGGGTCATTTCTTTAATAAAACTGACATTTGTTGACATTCCCCATCTATAATCGGAGGTCTAGTGGAGCCAGACGTAGTCTCAGTGGAACAACCGACGATGAGAGAGACTGAAGCTTTTGGTCTACATCAGGCCCAGAGGTAAAATAAATGAAAAACCCAGGGGTCACTCACGAACAGGTATTTAGATATCAGGAATGATTTACACTATATTCAATATTCTATATTTTTATACTTCATATTGTGAAATAAGAATTTTAGTACATTTGTAATAAACATAATTATATTATATTATACAACACAAAAATTAAAACTATACTATGTTATATAACTGCAAATATATGACCAAGGTTGAGCAATTCATGAGCTTTACTAACCTTGAGGACTAGGTGATATGATGTTTGATATGATAGATCTATATGATATATCAAAAATAATATATCATATAGATCTAGTCACACACCACATATTTACATGCACTGCACTCCACATAAGACAACATGGGCCATAATCAACAATGTACCACCATTCCACCAGCAAGCTATTATACCAAGATATAATACTTAATATAGTTAATACCCTTCGAGGTCATACATTCACATACATCAACATGAAATGCAACTCCCGCTACCACGCAACCCCGCTCATGCTCATGTTCACCGTGCACCCACCCTCTCACACAACTGGAGCGGCCGTCCAGTGTAGCTTGCTCCAGCCCTACCTGGCCGAGGGCTTACGAGGGTTCGGTGGCTCAGTATAAGCGCTCATATTCATCGGTTTAAAAAACTAATGGAAGACCGAGAAAAAAAAACATGCACAACATAATTACCTGTCTGTTGACGTGATCTAGATTATCTTGCAGGTGACACACTGTTTTATAAAGTAAAAGAGCCTCAATTGTTGTCTTCCACCGTATCTTCCAAAGCTACAGGTGCTGCGGCGAGATATAACGCTCGACTGGTACCGTAACATACCACAGAGCTAGCTGAAAACATGGAAAATAGAGAGACTATCAAATCGACCCGATTCTGGACTACGTGTTATACCAAAAGATGGCGCTATACATTTTGTTTTTATGGTGAGATGGATGAGCTCGCCGGCTGCCGGGATGAGCTCTGTTGCATAAAATTTAGCAATGATGATAACTTTGCAATCAATAGTATTTAAATTTGCAGCATCACTCACTATCCAATCAAATCAAGGTTTCTATGAAAGTTACTTTTAATGGTAAAGTGGGCATCAATGCTAAGTACCCCTCAAAGTAGTGGATCCCGTCGGGGGATTGATTACACGATCAGGGGGGGGGGGGGGGGGGTAGCATTAGTAGCTATGTAGTACTAGCAGTAGTAGTATAGATATATTGCCTGCTATGGGTGGCAACACTGTTTCTGTAGGCTCAAAGGGAAATTACATCCTGCCATGACCCAAGGAGCGCGGAAAAGGCTTTTGTTCCCTTGGAAGGGGGTATTTGGGAGCGCTGGCTCAAGTCAAACCCTATCTATATATAAAGCTATATATTTTTCATACTTAGCTTGGTTATACAAGAGGGGAAATTGTTATGTCGGAACAAAGCACACAAAAAGAGATGCAGGCAAACAAAGGGGGCATCCGCTTGGTAATGGATGGGTACAGACAAAGAGCACAATAGATAAAGAAGATGAAAATTTACGTTAGAAGGCAGACCTTATGCTATGACTGTAGGGGCATGATTGTCTTTACTTGGAAGGGGCACATTTTGGTCAATGGAGGAGCGCCCGTTTGTCACGGAAGGGACACTTTTCTTAATTTTGAAAAACCAGCCCCCCCCCCCCCTCCCCGATTCCGCCTCCGATGAATGTGCCAATTAGATGGGGTTTACAGAATGTGGGCACGGATTAAAAGGTAGCTGTATCCCGGAGGTACATTTCTTTAAAGGCGCTTGAGAGAGGGTCATACGTGTTGCCTCCTCCTCCTCCGCCCCCTCCCCATCCCGCCCTCAAGCGACAACGGTTTCAACGCCTAGGACTTGGTGCATGCGGATCAAGGATTTTCAAATGGTAGATGGTACGATTTTGAAAATCGCGCAGGTGTACCATTAAGGGTAACAGTAGGTGGTTACCCACTCAAAAATTATCGACAAAAATAATATTGGCATTATGTCAACTATTTTGGAATTGTAGGGAGTGTCAGATGCATAACTTTAATGATGTATAACCGTTTAAATTCAAATGTGGTAGTAGATGGATAAGACACTGGAAAACTGGAAAGTGTTGACGTTTCACATTTTTCTAGACATGATTGTCATGCATGATTTACTAAGCTCCGGGGTGTAGGAGAAGGATTCCCACCGAACCTCTGAAAATGTAGATATTAAAAAGACGAAAACTGCACGTTTTCAAGCAATAAACAAAAGAGAAGGAGATCTTCACATACACACAGTTGCGTAGCTAGAGTCCAGCCATTGAGGGGGCACTGGCACCATGGGGGGGGGGGGGGGGGGGGGGGGGGGGGGGGGGGGGGGGGGGGGGGCACCGGTCTTACTCAGAAAATTCAATGCGAATTTACAAGGCCGCTGGTTAGGAGGGTTGGTGCGGAGGGTTCCAATTGTCTTCCCTTCTCTTCCTTTTCCCTTCTTTTTAAACTTTTTAACTTTTTCTTTCATTCATTTTTTACCGTCAAATTGATGTGCCGTGCCCCCAGATGACTCGACTGTTCCTTTTTGTATGGGACCAGAGCAGGACATTAAATGTTCCAAATTACTATCCACCATGGCAACCACCCATGGTTACCATGGTTTATGATAATTTGGACAAAAAAAACATGGTTACCATGGGGTTCTTTTATAAGGGTATACACAGGCATCACAAACTTGGGAATAGAAAAGGGGAAGGGGAGCCAAAGAAGTGGAGGTCATCTCATCGATTTAGTTTTATTTTCTGATTTATTTATTAATCATGATATCCCCCCTTCCCCTCTACCTTTCAATATTTATCACCAATTTCGATCTTATCCCCCCCCCTTCTAATATTCCTCTCTTCCTTTCCTTTGTTTTTGTATTCATTTGTCCTTCATATTGTCCTATTGTCTTTAGTTGTCTTCTATGATATTTCTCCGTCTCTCTCTCTCTCTCTCTCTCTCTCTCTCTCTCTCTCTCTCTCTCTCTCTCTCTCCAGTCCTTTGGATCTCTGATGGGGAGAGGGGGCTGGCCTGTCTCGGCCTCCCAAATTCCTTTTAATGTTCGTTTGCTGTTTAGGTACCTTTTTCCATTTTGGAATTAAGAACCCTCTTTATTTTTGGAATTATGAACCCTCTTTCATTTTCGGAATTACGGACCTTCAGAATTTTGAACCCTCTTTCATTTTCGGAATTACGGACCTTCAGAATTTTGAACCCTCTTTCATTTTCGGAATTATGGACCTTCGGAGTAACGAGCCAGCAGCAGCAGGAGGATGTGGAGGAGGATGAGGAGGAGGGGTAGCAGCAGTAATAGTAGTAGTAGTAGTAGTAGTAGTATCAGCAGCAGTAGGAGGGGGTGACCCGGGGTGTGGAGGAGGATGAGGAGGAGGAGGGGTAGCAGCAGCAGTAGTAGGAGGACGGTAGCAGTAGTGGTAATAGTGGCAACAGTGTTAGTAGTAGTCCTCTGAACATTTCAAATTACAACAACATGTAACGTTATAACACATTCTTATTTTCAATTGTCTAAACTTTGAAAGAAAGTGGTAAGACTGGCACCTAATATGGTGGTTATTTGTAGTAAAGGCTCTATCCTGAATTGTTTTTATTTTTTATTTTTTTGGTACTTCATTTATTTGATATACATGTTACAAGCTCTGGAGATATCATATATTGAAATATCTCTCTCAATTTGTCTCACGTTTCTCTATATGTCTTTTTATGTCCTCCCTCTCTCTCCTTCTCTCAATCTTTCAATTGCACGCTGTTCCCTCTCCTCTCAATTTGCTTCCCTCTCTTCTCTATTTTCACTCCCTTCCTAACTCTATAATAACTGCACTTAGAGGCAAAAGTTTTGCAGCATGCACCCTTGCAATGTTAATCCCAAAAAGGGAATTGTTCTCATTTCAGCAAATATTTCTTTTGCTCTTAATGAAAAAAATAGATGTGAGACCATTTGATAACATCTTTTATGTTGTATTATTTAATCAATCCACATAAAATATGAGCTCATTTTGTTTCCAATTCAATTGTTCAATACACACAATCAATAGGCATAACACAAGAGCTCATTTAATAACATTTCATTTTCAATTCAATCATCACACACAATCAAAAAGCTTAAAACATGAGCTCATTATTTTGATAACATTTTATTTTCAATTCAATCATTACACACAATCAATAGGCATAAAACATGAGCTCATTTGATAACATTTTGTATCCAACTAAATCTTTCTCAACTTCTGGGAAATTTCTGAAAAATCAACATTAATGCTAACTCATAGTATATAGATTAGATAGATTGTTTCACACTATTAATGAGTATACGATACACAAAAGGTTATTAAACATGGAAGTCTAAAATCAGGAGCAAAGTGGACATCAAAAGCATGTAAACTAACATGTGAAAATGGCCTGGAATATAACAGATTCGTATGCTGTAAGCTTTGGTTTACACATCTTTCAAACAATGTTTGTTTTAAAGATTGTATGACAACTGACATCGAACATGATGATTCGAAAGTCAAAATTAGCAACAATGTAAGCGAAAGTCATTTGATTTTAATTTTGACAGAAAATAATGTATCAAAACTCAAATAAGAGCTTCAGGAACATTATCAACCATGACACTAATTTTACAATCCATGAGATAAAAGTAAATGGCAGCCTTTGTCGTATTAATGTATAGGTTCCACTCATTCCACATTATGTCACACAAAGCATCTTATTGTAAGGTTTGAGGTATGTACACAATATCATGAGGGGTGACTATAGTTGTAAAAAGAACACTACATAAATAGTTTCATATTGTAAGGTTGGGGTTATATCATATGTATTTATCTAATAAACAGTACATAAATGGTATCATAATAGGTTTGGGTTATATAGTCATCTCAAAACAGTACCTAAATAGTATCATATTGTAAGGTTTGGGTTATACAGTAGTATGTATTCATTTTAAGTACAGTACATAAATAGTTTCATATTGTAAGGTTTGGATTATACAGTATGTAATCATCTCAAGAACAAAACAAAAATAGTATCACATTGTACGGTTTGGGTTATGTCATATGTATTCAACTCAAAACAGTACATACTCCCTTGAAATATTCGAGACGGGAGTCTGCAAGAAATAGAGGGAGAGAGAAAATTAAATATCCGTGCAATGCCCTTTTTACAACTTTACTTTGTGTGAACATCCAATTTTTTTCTCTGAATATAGTTGTTTGACTAAATTTCTTCATAGCCTATGAAGAATGGGGGATTGACAATCTTCTTCAGTTCTCAAGTTGTACCATCATTTTTTATAATATTGTGACTTGACTTTTGAGTATAATTTTTATTAGGAAATGATATCTGAAAAAGTTACATTGAATGCATATTAAAAAAGAAACACTACAAAAATTGGAGAAAAAAAGATTAATAACTCAAAAAGTGGAAATGATCATCAAATAAAAGCAATCTAACGTGTGTTCCAGACCTAAACAGACGGGACGGGACCTAAACAGATAATAACAACACAACACAATGACAGTCCCTCTTCATGGACACATAATAGCCACGCCTCACGCACAACCACGTGCTTTTCTATTGACAACATTTACAGACTGGTGTAGTTTCTCAGAACTTCGGTAGCGTGTGAAGTTCCGTGCATTTATTCAAAAGAACTTGTATATATCACACTTTGCGCGCGGTTACGAAAGATCAAAGGTTATACAAGGCATTTAATTTTAGCGCGAAACAAAACCACACCATTGCATGCATTGATGGTCTCTCGCAAAATTTTGCCGTGTGCGTGTATCAGCAGGTGAATAGAAAGTGAAAATTGTCTCGGACTGTTCTATTCCCCGTCACGTAAGTAACTTAAGTATCAAACATGCGAATGTTAAACAGTTAAATCACTTAATCAGTTTACAGTTTTAAATAGATCGTGATCTTTTTCTTTGAGATTAGATCTAATGTGAATTTCAACGTTCGACCAGGGCCAGGGTTGCGCTCGACGCTCGCGCTCAGCCTCGGCTCAGGCCAGGCGACGTATCTGTACTGGTACAGGCTACACAGCGAGCCAGTGCCGATTCAGCCGCGGGCGCGGGCCGTGGCGATCGAGCCCTCGCGCCCGTACAGATGTTAGCGGGCCTTTTAATCTGATTTAGCTTTAGTTTAGATGAGTGTCAGTAAATTTTAAGTTTGAAGTAATACAATCGAAGTGCCCTAGATGATTGTAATCATCCCATCCTGCTAGTATAGAGATCTAGATCTAGGCCTAGTACTAAAAGTTAATGGGAGACGAGGATGAAAACCACATGAAGAGATTCTGGAGCTTCATTAAACATAACCAGAGCAGAGTGACATGGAGGAATCTCACATCTCAACTCAGATGGAAGAAAGTTATCAATCGGATATGAATGATTATTTACTGGGGGCTGACCTTCAACGTCACCATCCAAAACTCCAAAAGACTCTAGACTAGATCTAGAATCTAGATCAGTTTCGAACCGGGTTCTGCAATTCTGCCTGAGTCAATTTGAAGGCAAAGGCAGGGAGCTGAGCAAGTGAATGTGACGCTAGACCAACTCGCATCTTCTGTTAAAGTTTAGTCTTAAATAGGCTGGGCAAAGATTTGGTGAAGCCAGAAATTGTCACTTCTGACATGTCACTCTCGACAGAATATAACAGTAGACCTACCACTGAAAGAACTTAGACCTATTTTAGAATTGATGATAAAGGTAACAAGCAATAGTCTAGTGCTAGCGGGAAGCAATGTTACCAATACTATGCATCGCCAAGAGAACAAAATACAAATATAACATTAATAATTTTATCGATAGCAGCCTGCCATCAGTGCGCTGCGGCGTGTTTACTTATTTCATCTCTATTGATATTATGCTTCTCAGCTATAACCTGATCACCTGTCATGGACATTAGCCCAAGTGTGAGGTTGACATTGTTTACTTACCTTGTTTCTGGATCTAGTAGCAGCTCTAACAGTTACTCTTTGATCTCATTATTTCTGTTTTTTACTTTTGCTTTTGTTATAGTAGGCAGTCTTTCAACCAGAGATTTCATGATGTCTGAGCAACAGAGGGATGTTCCTCTGGAAGTTGATGACAAGTGTTCAGAATCAGATGAAGTGATAGAATCACTTCCCTCTTGCCACCCAGGAGCCTTAACACCAGGTACGCTAGACTTTTTCAAAATAAATAATGCATAATTTAAACTAGTCATTCCCACTGTAGACTACTACATATGTTTTTTTCTTCTTTTTTTCCTCCTTTTTCTTTGTGTTCGTTTGTTTATAGAAAATAATCATATCAATGTGCAGTTATGATGCATAGGTCAAAACTTTTTAGGACATGATTTTTATTCAGGAACTTAAAGAGTGTACATGTAAATTAATATCCAAAAATATATTATACAAAACTAAATATAAATAAGTTGGATTGCACTCTGGCTAGAATAAGAACGCTCCAGTTTACTAGGGAACATGCAATGACACAGGATTGCCACAGGAGTGATGAGGTTTGAATTAATGATAAATTATTGCCTCCTACTCTTGTCAGAGAAACTTCGGGAAGCAGAAATGGCATCGACCGGTTCTGAAGCTAGTGACAGTCAGATGCCAGGAGGAACATCTGGTAGGACCTCTCCTGCCAGCAGCACTGGGCAGAACAGCGATGCAAGCATGAGTACTGATGGGGATATGATCATCACTGACAGTATGCGTGCTGAAGAAGAAAAGCTGAAACAGAATGCAGAAGAAGAGCAAAAATCACAAGAGATAGAGGTAAGCTCTGCTGATGTTCAAGAAAACAAAATACTTATTAATTAAGTTGAACCGATTTAGAGCTAGTTTCATTTATATCTTATGGTACCACCAAGTTTTCAAACATGTATCACAAGTATCTTTTGTTGTTCTACTTTGTTTTTATCATCCATTTTCGTTTCTTTGTTTCAATATTTATGAGAAGCCTTGCGATTATTGGCGTAAAAAACTTTACAAACTTCAAAAGTATGACATTGCCATTGAATTGTCCTAGAGTTTCTGATACAATCATAATTTGCTGTGGTTTATAATGCCTATGGCTATGGCACTCCATTAGTTGGCCAGAATTTGAGTCAATCATATCGCTAGACCTGTGACTTGATCAGGTCTATTAAGAATTTTTATGAACATGTAAAAACAATTACTTACTGGACTTGTGTAATTTCTGTTGTTGGAATCAATATGAAACATACATATATTGAGTTGGATTGGCTTGACTTATTTTCAATGTAATTTCTGTATTGCATTATCGTTGCAGTCTGGTGATAGTTGGAAGACAGAACTGGAGGAGCAGAGATACAAGAGGCTTCAGCATCTGCTTCAGAAGAGCAGTATTTATACAAATTTTCTGCTCTCCAAGATGGATGAACAACAAGCCAAGGAACGCAAGAGACAAGAGAGACAGGCTCAGAAAAGGAAGGAAGAGGAGAAGAACCAAAAGAAAGAGAAGAAGGCAGAAGAAAAGAAAGAAGTAGGTCATATAGTGGATCAATGTTTTGTATTTTATTCTGTTTTTGTTAATTAATACATGAATGTATTTGAGAGTAAAGCAAATATGTCAATTGACAAGTAGATCAATGAAATGAAACGAGAATACTTTGATTTCAGATAATCATGCCCAGAAACGGAAAGTTGAGTAATGTGAATTGCCCTTAAATAAGTGAAAAGATTGCAGATTTTGGATAGTATTTGTGGAAGGTAGCCATTTTCTGGTTCATTTTTATTGAAACTTTTAAACTGAAAGGCTTCCAGTTTGCTTCTTGCAAAATGAACCTCAGTTATAGGGTTTACTACATCTCACCAAAAGAAGTTATAATGACTTTCCCTTCTTGGCAGGTCACATTTGTATGGTTGGTGGTCTATTATAATAACTTGTTTGTCCTCAATTAGCACCTTAAGCTTCTCCCAATTACAGCTCTTAGAATCTTGATCCACCCCACAAAGCACACAATGGATAGGAGTAAATCCCCTAGCTGACCTAAGCCTTTCTATTACCTATTGGACAAAGGACATAACGCACTTTAGTAAGTCTCCATTGTAGCAAAGAAAGGATAGCTATTAGGATTGTAATTACAGCCTAACATGCCTCTTATATCCAATTATTTTAATTTTTCAGCAGCTAGAGACACCCAAAAGGTCGAGAAGAAGTGCAAGAAAACAAGACCAAGAAGATAGCCAAGGTATGGATGATGGACCTCACACTATATTTTACCACCCTTGTAGTGTTTTTTTTTCTTTGTAGGCTTTTTGGATACAAGAGCTTCTTAAAAGGCAACAGGTCATTTCATTTAAATGAGCTCTGGAGGTATGCTATAGAAAGTCATTTGGTTTTAATCTTTGGTCTTTATCTCTATTTTCTCGTCCCTCTTTCAATATTATATCCGATCAGAATAGAAACAGTTGTTGATTATGGACATTATTGAGAATTTAAATGACCCTCTTGAAAAAATGAGAGTTTGGAGTTATAATGAGAAGATAAAGTAAGGGTATGTTGGTTAGTATATTACTTTAAACATGTCATACAATCAGTTTTGCTTAGCATTTCAATCAATTAATAATTATCACCTGTCAGGAAATCCCCATTTCTCTCCAATTAGTACTGGTCTATTGCTTACTCATTAAATAAAATCGTGAACACTAACTAGTTGCAGTTTTAATGATGCTAAAATTCAGGATGTTCTCTCACATTACTGGGCCACTTTGGTGCAGTGAAGTAAGGTCAATAGGATCTTCCAGTTCATTCCAGACAAGCTCATTCCTTTGTTACTTTTACATCTATAAAGAATTACAAATTCAAATGCAAAAATGTTCTATATTTAAAATCAGCTATCAAAATTGTTCCTTTCTATAATTTTTGATAATGCCATGAAACTATAGCTGCGCAATTTTTTGATGTTAGATATTATTCTCTGTGTTTTTTTTTCTCAGAAAGTGGCAGCAGTCAAGAAGGAGCAGGAAAGAAATCATCAAAGGGAAAAAAGCAGAACAGTGAAACAGGTAAACTAGGAGCAATTATAAGTCATTACCCATTTCGTTATTTGGAATATATATGAGATATTATCTTGCTGTAGTAGCTCTTTAATCGCAATGAATTGAATTTCTCCACTGACATATTTAGGGACACTGATTTTCCGCGATCACGGAAAACGGACGGAATTCACGGAATTGACCATTTGAAACGGAAAATCCCTTTTATCTCAAAACTTTTCATTTTTCAAGAAGAAAATCGTAAAACTTACACTATTTTTGTGACTCGTTATGCAGTAAAAAAATATAGGGCCTCAAATCATGGTTAATAATTACAAATATCTAGCGATATTCAACAGATTCTTAGGAGACCGGGCGCTGCCATTTTGTTTCGCTGGACCAATAGAGATCGTGACACAAAACACGGTACAAATAGCAGCGAAACGATCCTATTATGCCAGCTAGGCCCCTAGTATTACGTAGACGTAATACTAGGCACACACACACGCCAGCAGCGGGCGCTACGTGCGGCGAGTTCGAAAAAGGGGCTGGCATGTGCGCCTAAAGTCGATCGATCGCGGACATGACAGCCAAGACTGAAATGTTTTCGTCGACGTCGGTACTCATCCTTTCCGTCAGGAATATGTCGTGTTCTGACATATTCCGCTGATTTTAGTCTGCTTGTCTAAGTTCGAATTTGAAGTTGGTAAATTTAAACATTTAAATAATTTTTCGTAGGTCTAGCCTAGACTCTAGGGCCCGTAGGGGTCTATATTTTCACTAGTATTTTGCATCAAGTTTATCCAGTCCCGTCCATATGTTTTTGAGTGGTTATCAGTGGCTTGTCAAAGGTGGCGGCTTTGATAGAACATTTGTACCCTACAAGTTCATGTTTTAATGAAAATCTTATGTAAACGGAATTTTTTAATGTGTACAAAGTCTATGGTAAAACATAATTTCCGTTTTTTAGCCCATCTGAAACAGAATTCCAGATTTTCTGAAACGGAAAAGGCCATTTTTTTAAACGGAAAATCAGTGTCCCTACATATTGTTTTGAGTGTATTGTATATGTACAACAACAGTTGACTGTGGCAGTTACTTGTTTGTTCAATTCTTTGCTCAAAGATGGTTAAGAAATAGTATAAAGAGCAAAAGCTGTCTATTAAAATTGTTATGAAACATGTTATATCTTGGCATTCAGCATTCTTTAAGATTTAATTTCTAATGAAAGTTTGTATGTCTGAATTAAAAATAAATATTCTTTGTATTTTGAAATTATTTTGTATTGAAGTTAATTGCATTGAATTGAGATGTTTTATTGTAATTATAACACTGAACATGCAGCCCAAGCGCTGACTCTATTCAATTTACAAAGCTAAACATACAGAATACATACAAATCTAGAAGTTCCTGTTATCAATCCTTATGTCGAAATAATAAACTATTTGTGTAGGTAATTTTCTTCTACAGCTTCAAAGAGTTGGAAAGTGAACCAGGAGCAAGTGAATACAATCAAACAAACATTCTTTCTTCTTTCTTTCTTGTTTTATTTAAATGTGCAGATTCACCTGGGAGGGGCAGGAAGAGGAAAGCAGATACTTATTCAATTGCTGATTATTTGAACAAAGAGGTGAGACTCGGTTGACTTGGAAAGTCTACATACTATCAGTTGACACTCTATCCCCTGCATATACATTTATTTCACACACTTGATTTGTCCTCAGTTTGATTTTCAATAGGAATTCAGAGACAGCACAATATATGTAAGGAAAAAGTATAGACATATATATGAACATTTTAAATCAGAGGTTATTAAACCCTGAATATTATTTGTGCAAAGATTGTTTATAGTCTTAATAATTTTCAATTTCAGACCCTGACCAAGACATCTAAGAAGCAGAATGTAGATCAAACAGACACAGCTGCAGAACCCACAGACACACTAACAGTAGATGATGATGCTGATCAAACTGTTAAAGCGAGTAAAGGTGACTTTGTGGATACCTTCAGCAGGGTGATCAATGGAGAGAAAGTCTCTGATCTTCAGCCGGATCTCTTCTCTGGTGGTGTGCTTAGGAAGTATCAACTGGATGGCATGGAATGGCTTAAGGTAAACAACCATGAGCTGCATCACATTAATAATACAAATGTACAGTTCACCCTCACAACTGATGTATGTGATTGTTGCTCTGAGAATACTTCATAGATAATTGCTTCAGGCACTATTGTATCAAAGATGTTCGGTTGGGATTTTAGTTTACGTCAAGTGTCTCATTGTGAGAGACTGAGGTCCTATGTTTTGAAAATTACATTTTTCATTTTTATGCTTCCGCCACCGAAGGTGGTGCCGGAGGCATCATGTTTTCGGGTTGTCCGTCCGTACGTCCGTCCGTCCGTACGTCCCGTTTGACCGTTATCACAATATCTCAAGAACCATTTAAGATTTAAACTTAAGACTCGGGAATAGTATTTATCACCATAGGAAGACGATCTGATTAGATTTTGGAGTACGTAGGTCAAAGGTCACAGGTCACAAAGGTCAACTTATGAAATTCCTTGTATTGAGTTTGTTAGCGCGATATCTCAAGAACCATTCGAGATTTAAACTTCAAACTTAAGGATAGTATGTATCACCATAGGAAGACGATCTGATTAGATTTTGGAGCATGTATGTCAAAGGTCAAGGGTCACAGAGGTCAACTTATAAAATTCCATACATTGAGATTGTTATCATGATATCTCAAGAACCACTGGAGATTTAAACTTCAAACTTAGTGATAGTGTGTATCACTATAGGAAAACAATCTGATTACATTTTGGGTCACGAGGTCAAAGGTCACAGGGCTCATTATGTATGCAAAAACAGCTTGTGATCGCGTTATCTGAACAACCGATTGATGGATTCCTGCCAAACTTTGGTCATGTATGTATCTTGCAGAGCTGATGAACTGATTAGATTTTGGGGTCACGAGGTCAAAGGTCACAGGGCTCATTATGTATGCAAAAACAGCTTGTGATCGCGTTATCTGAAGAACCGATTGATGGATTCCTGCCAAACTTTGGTCATGTATGTATCTTGCAGAGCTGATGAACTGATTAGATTTTGGGGTCACGAGGTCAAAGGTCACAGGGCTCATTATGTATGCAAAAACAGCTTGTGATCGCGTTATCTGAAGAACCAATTGATGGATTCCTGCCAAACTTTGGTCATGTATGTTACTTGCAGAGCTGATGAACTGATTAGATTTTGGGGTCATGAGGTAAAGGTCAAGGTCATGCGGCTCATTATGTATGCAAAAATAGCTTGTGATCGTATTATCATTAGAACAGATTGATGGATTCCTCCTGCCAAACTTAGATCATTTATGTATCTTGCAGAGCCAATGAATGGTTCATAAGATCAAAGGTCATGGGCTCATTATGTATGCAAAAATAGCTTGTGGACGCATTCTCATTAGAACTGACAGATGGATTACTATTTAACTCAGGAAATCTTGCAGAGCCAGTGAACTGAGTAGATTTTAGGGTCATGAGGTCAAAGATCAAAGGGTCATATATGTATATGAGAAATTGCTTGTAATCACGATATTCTGAGAACATGTTAATGGATTACAATTGAACTTGAATTTGAAAAATTTCTTCCGTTTCGGTTTGTAAAATTGCTCTATGACGGAGGCATCATTTTCCATCTAGTTATTACTGCAATAAGCAAATGAAAGCATGTTAAGATGGGATCACTAGGCCCATTTGGCATTGTTATTGGTATAATGTGATTTCAATTCCATGTGTTGTATGAGAATGGTGTAAATGGTATCTTAGGGGATGAAATGGGATTGGGCAAGACCATTCAGAGTATAGCTCTGTTTGTTTATGTGATTGAGATGGGATCACCATTCCCATTCCTTATTACTATTTCATGGACATTGCAGGTGCTGTATGAGAATGGTGCCAACAGTATCTTAGGAGATGAAATGGGATTGGGCAAGACTATTCAGTATATAGCTCTGTTTGTTTATGTGATTGAGATGGGTTCACCATTCCCATGCCTTATTACTATTTCATGGTCATTGCAGGTGCTGTATGAGAATGGTGTCAACGGTATCTTAGGGGATGAAATGGGATTGGGCAAGACTATTCAGTATATAGCTCTGTTTATTTGATTGAGATGGGATCACCATTCACATTCCTTATTACTATTTCATGGTCATTGCAGGTGCTGTATGAGAATGGTGTCAACGGTATCTTAGGAGATGAAATGGGACTTGGTAAGACTATACAGTGTATAGCTCTGTTTGCTTATGTGATTGAGATGGGAGTACCAGGCCCGTTTCTAGTGTGTGCGCCACTGTCTACTGTGCCAAACTGGGTGTCAGAATTCCAGCGATTTACCCCGAAGGTAAGTTTGCATTGATACTTTCGATGAGGTCAAAGTTATTTTTGAAAATGCTGAATGTAATGTAGATCATGGAATTAATGAAAATCAATAAAAATTAAATTTATACCTTTTCCAGAGGTTGCCTTGTTGTCAAATAGAAATATTTGATTTCTAGATTTAAAAAAAATTGAATTGCTGAAATGGATTGTAGACATAACATATATTTCAGATCAACAGTTTTAGATGAAAAGTATTGCATTTCTTGTGGCACCATTTGTAAATTGCTGCTTTGGAGATAATGGTTGAAAAAGAATATGCATACTATCCTTCGATTTTGTTTATATGTTTTAACATCAATTTTCATTTATAAAGTTTAGCTTGATTCCTTGTACCTGGAGATTTTTGTGATGATGGGAAAGGAGGAAATGATACACAGAAACGTCAGACTGCAGGACATTGTCGCACAAAATTGTCCTAAGTACCGGTATTCCAACATCTCATTGAAATGCATATTAATTTTAAGATGTGCGTTTCTATGGGATTCAATTCACGAATCCAAGTTGAGATATGTACTTTATCTTATGACATCAATTACTTCATAAATTGTGAACTGATTTGATTGCATCTGTAGATTCCAGTGTTACTGTACCACGGCACCAAAGAGGAAAGAGCCAAGAAAAGGAAGCAGATTCGTAAGAAGATTGGTGAACACCAGTCTCATCCCATCGTCATCACATCGTATGAGATTGTGATGAATGATAGGATTCATCTACAGGGGTTGCAGTGGAAGTATGTCATCGTCGATGAGGGACATCGTATCAAGAATCTCAACTGCAGACTTATCAAGTAAGGATCAAGACTTTGTTGTGTTCTCTGTTTCTCAGGAATATCATATATTCACATATTTTTCATATCTTCTCTTTCTCTGTCTGTCTGTCTCTCTCTCTCTGGGGCTCAGTCTTTGTCTTTTAATTTTCTTCCCTCATTCTCCCTCTCAATCCCACTCTGTCCCCCTCCTACTCTCCTTTCCTTCCTCTTTTCTTAGTTCCCACAGTTTCTTGTAATGTTGCTGCTGCTTTCTCTAATTTTTGTTGTTTTATTTTCTACTATAAACATATGGGGTGAATAAATTATTTGAAAATTGAAATATATTTATCCAGCTGGAATGATACCATTAAAAACTTATGTTTGTTTTTAAATCCAGTTATTTTTTGAAAGGTAGATCGTAAGTATAAATATTTATTTCATGTTGGTGATACTGTTTGCTACTGACAGTCATTCAAACAAATTCACAGTTGCACTCATTCCTTTTCCAAGAAAACAATATGAAATTATGCAAATGTACGTCTATGACATTCTCAGGGAGCTGAAGATGTACCAGACAGCGAACCGTCTACTGCTGACGGGTACTCCTCTGCAGAACAACCTTGCTGAGCTCTGGTCCATGCTCAACTTTCTCTTGCCAGAAGTCTTTGATGATCTCAATACGTAAGTCAATTTGACCCCCCCCCCCCCCCCCCCCCCCTGTAGTAATAATTTTGCGACTTCTCCGGCACCGCGACAGATATAAAGTTTTCCTTTCATGACTATTTTCTTTCAAGTCTTATGCATCTTTTAAAACAATTTTTTGGAAAATCGGACGTATAGTTACAAAGTCACGTGACCTTTTGTCTTTGCATGTCAGCCCGAAAATCACTCATTTTTGTGATTTGTGTACAAAACCTATGGAAATATCATTTTTCCTAAAAAGAGAGAAACATTGGTTATTTGGTTTTGTTTAAAGTTTAGGTGTTTGTTTTGGGGTCAAAATAGTTGAATTGTAGTTAGAAATGAAATAAAACAACAAAAACAATAAAATACATGAGTTAACAAAGCAATGAAATACATAAGAAATCATCAAAACGAGATAACATAACCTGGCTCTTCCAATTTTTTTGTCGTATTATTATTCCAAATGGTTTATCTAATATATGTAGTGAAAAAGAATGCTTAAATATAAATAATATATGATTTATGGATAGAATTGAAATTCAATGACCTTGTTTGCATAAATTACCATAAATATGCAAATGAGTGAATTTTTCAAAAAATTGAAATTACCATAGTTCTATACACTTCACTTGACCTGCATACAAATTTTCGCGGCAATCGGCTGTGAAACGGCCGAGATCTTAGGAGGGCCGGTAAAAACCTGGTCTGAAATAGCCCGGTTAGAATAGGGTTAAACTCATGAATATTGTCAATGCCAGTCATTTTTGTTGAATTTTTTTTTCATAAATCACAACTACTAACAAAAATGTGTTTGTTTTATCATTCTGAGACGGGTCATTACATGAAAAAGGTTTGATCAGGTGATTGTTTGTGTTCCCTCGTAAAGATTTCAATCATATATGGGAGTGACATGTTGTTTGATGATTTTTATTCATCTAGATTCCAGTCATGGTTTGACTTCTCTACCCTGTCGAAGGAAGGTGGTGATGAGGCTATCATAGCCCAAGAAAGAGAACAACATGTCATCTCTATGCTCCATCAGGTTTGTATACAATTTACCCCCCCCCCCCCCCCACATATTTTGTTAATTTGTATACATTTCACTCTGATTTACAAATAATTTTTTTAATGTTTTCTTTGTGTCACTCTTGGAGCCCGATAAAACAAGAAATGTGGTTATAGGTAAAGCCCAAGATAAAGATTGATCATGTCCTATAGGTAATGGTGTATGAAGGAGATATGCATTGTGTGTTGCCCTGGATGTTTAGGGATGCCCAGGCTGTAATATGTGTATTTTATTGAATACACTCAACAAGTAGGTTTAAAAATTTGTTTCAATTTGTTTTGGTCGACTCAATCTATATTGCAGGCAGAGTAGAAACATGTCATATTATATATGTATGCTGAAGATGGCTCAGAATAATTCCTATTGTCATTGTTGTATCAGAAGGGTTGATATCCCTGTCTCAGTAGGTTCTGTTTGTAAACACTTATAAGGTAAAGCTCCTTCTGACTCATGCCTATTGTAATATTGTATTATTCTACGATGTTGATTTTTTGATATCCCTATTTCAATATGTTTTTTAAATAATGATTTATCTCCCTATAGATACTGACACCATTCTTGCTACGTCGTCTGAAGGCTGATGTGGACCTCATGATTCCACCCAAGAAAGAACTCTTGGTTCACGCACCACTCACCAAACATCAAGAAAAGTTCTACAAATACACATTAGACAAGACTATCAAGGAGAGGCTACAGGAAGGAGATGTGAGTTTTTCGTAATTATTCATGTAAAAGTGTATATCTCGATAGGCAAGTCTGAGCTATTTGTCCCATGTGACCAAGCACATCTAAGATATTGCATCATTCATTTCAATGGTATGGGTTCGATCCCACTGCTGCCACCATATTGTGTATTGCGATCTTGAAGCACATAATTGGTAAAACATAACAGATTCCTCTCTGGTATGCTTAAATTTACATCCTGACAAATTAATTCCCAATGCGTAACACAGAATTACGTCACCATGGTGATCGCATCAAACACACATACAATGATCGATAGTTTAACTTAAGTTATGAGCATAGCAAGAGCTTGAATCAGACTAAGTTTCAAGCGAAATGACACATTAAACAAAAATTCTATTCAGATCTCTACAATACATGGTAATGTATAGGGAACTAAATGACCAAACTTCTACTCCCAAATATTACTTTTTCAGAACAACCTTTAAATGCTTGAAATATTTCTGGTCACATAAAGAGCTCTCAACCAATCAAAAACCAACACATTTTTAATGCATTATACTTGAATTAACTTGAAAATATATTTTATGTTATTATACCAATCAAGCTCAGTTTGAAATTTCAATTTATTTTACATTCCTTGCACAAAAATATGAATAGATAAGATGTGATATACTAAAGAAGTGGCAAGTACCGATATGCAGATATGCAAGTGAAATTTATAACACATATAAAGACAGCAGTTAGCTGATAAATGATTTGGCCATAAAAGTGATATTGGCATATCTAATATTGTTCTATATGTTATTGTAGGAGCCCACAGCTGCGCCGGTAGAGCTGACACCTTCTGGGCGTCCAAAGAGACGATCAAAAACTATCAACTATGCAATCATGATGGACTCAGGCAAGAAGGAGAAGGAGAAGAAAGGCAAGAAGAGGATTAACTTTGAGAAGGAAGAAGATGACATCATCGAGTGGTCGAATATGATGGAGAAACAACTAGAAAAGTGAGTTTATTATTTATAATTATTAATTATAACAAAACATTTTGTTAATTTTGTTACATCACTACAATAAAACATATGGAACTCTGGAGTTGAAACTTACCCTTACAAAATCAGTGGATTAAGTTAAGCCTGTTTTATCTAATGTCACTTTTCTAGAATATGGGCCGTGGTGATTACATTAAAAAAAAATCTTTTCCCATGCACAGTTGATGCCAAATTAAATTATGATGATGATGATGATTATCTTATGTGAATGTGCTGATTTATACCAGGGAAGAGAAAGTGATGAAAATCAAGGAGCCTGAAACCTCTGTGCCGAACATCAAGTTACAGAATGTGATGACGCAGATGAGAATGAGTAGTAATCACCCCTACTTCCTGGAGTACTCAAAGAGCTAATAATAATGTGAATTAATCAATCTATTCAGAAAATAGGAAGTGACGAAAGTTAAGAAGCCAGAGACCTCTGTAGTGAACATCAAGCAACGGAACATGATGATGATAATAATGTGAATTAATCCATTGATTCCAGGGAAGAGAGAGAGATGAATCTCAAGATGCCTGAAACCTCCGTCGTGAACATCAAGCTACAGAACGTGGTGATGCAGCTGAGAAAGTGTTGTAACCATCCCTACCTCCTGGAGTACCCTCTCCTTGAAACTACCGGAGAATACCGGGTGGACGAGGAGCTGGTCTCCTCTTGCGGCAAGATGCTGGTGGTGGACAAACTCCTGCCTGCTCTCAAGGAGAGAGGTCACAAGGTCAGTTCTGGAGGGTGTTTCACTAAGCCTTTTTTCAGTGAATAAAGACAAATATCAGTAACAAATCTGCTGATAACCAATCAGATGCACAGTTTTCAGTAGCTTATAACAAAAACTGTCATTTGTCACTGGTGACAAGTTTTGTGAAACAGGGCCCAGTAATCAATGTCACTTCTCATCTGTCAGTTTGTTTCCTAGAAAGATGTATTGAATCCAGAATAACATTTACCAATCACTAAAAATAGGTTGTGTGATCTATGTTAGGAATTCTATGATGGTTTCTAATATTCACAATATTGACTTATAAGTATTACACCTTAGTGACTAGTTTGCATACTAGTTAATGCACTTGCATAGAATTTGGGTCACACAAATTATTACATCTATACTAATTTTTCAACTATTTGAATGTTAACGATATGATCTGTTGTTGTTGCTGTTGTTGAGGGGTACTCTGTCCCTTTTAGCGATAAAGAAGTGCAATGAAGTGTAATGCTATCTGAAAAAAGTTAATTTGCATCACAACCACAGGGAAATGGTGGTACATTGTGATAAAAAAGATCTCTAAATAATGTCAAACGACATTCTCTTGATCGAAACATTCTGAGGTGAAAATTGAGTGATAGCTTCCAGAATTTCATAGTAACCTAAATCTCCGCACATTTTTTCCTTTCCAGTTTAAACACATATGTGAAAGATATCTATTCCATTTCTTTTTCCTGTTGTAGGTGCTTATATTCTCCCAGTTTACGACCATGTTGGACATCCTAGAAGACTTCTGTCATATGAGAAGCCATCAGTACTGTAGACTGGATGGAACCACATCATTAGAAGATAGACAGGAGAGAGTAAGTACCTATACAAACAGGGAAAGAGACACTTGCAATAATGCTTCAATTTTGTGTGATAATTTTCTCAGAGTGCACCAAGAACTATGAAGTCACAAAAGTTGCTCACACAACTACTGTAAATAGACTTTAGCATTTGTCTTGCTATGTCTGTGGATTGAACAAATATGACATGTAAAAACATCAAGTTTCTAAAACAGATTTTTAGGAAAACATATTGTGGTAGTTATTTGTAAAATTTGATCTGTTATAAGCATTGTTAACATCAAATAGATACATATTTCATGACATGCCTTTTTTAAGGATCGTTTTATTGTTCAAAGTGCGATCAGACAGGGATTTATGTTAAAAACTTTTGCAGATAGTTTGTGACGACACTTTAATCTCAGAAAGCTTCATGAACCATCATGTCCAGTATTCTCCATTTGTTTCATTCCCAATGTTTCCTTCTTTGTTCTTTCCTCAGATGAAAGAATTCAACTCAAACCCAGATGTGTTCCTCTTCTTGTTGAGTACTAGAGCTGGAGGCTTAGGAATCAACCTAACGGCAGCTGATACTGTTATCATTTATGACAGTGACTGGGTAAGCCGATTATCTCTATGAACTTTAATTATTTTCATAAAAATTTCTTGTAATGAGGGACGTCTGTGATATTGAACGAATTACAGTTGTTACTTGTATAAAATATAAAAACGTTTTAGTCAAGTCGGGCCTCACAGCCATATTTTAGTGCCAGTGGCATAGAAGTTAGTTTCATGTACAAAACCTATAGAAAGAAATGTTTTTAAAAAAACAGCCTCTTGACTCAGAACTGCTGGGCTTGGCTACACCACGGATAAAAATGTTGATTTCAACTACTTTTTTACCAACAAAGTTGATGGTGGTGATAGGTAATAAATAAAGATTAAAAAGAATCTTATGCCTTTAATGGAGTCCTTTGTCAACTTTGCAATTTCGACTTCTTTCTTTGTGCTATTGTGTTACTGCTTCTATCGATTGTGATCTTCATTTCTGTCTGTATCTTTATGCAGAATCCCCAGAGTGACCTTCAGGCTCAAGACAGATGTCATCGCATCGGTCAGACCAAACCAGTAATCATCTACAGACTGGTCACTGCTAACACCATAGATCAGAGAATTGTAGAGAGAGCTGCAGCTAAACGCAAGTTGGAGAAGATGGTCATTCATCAAGGTAAATATTTGATTTAATTTGATCTGAGCTTCCTTTAATATTTCTTTTTGATGGTACGTATTGCATACCTAATTGCAGGGTAAAACACATTATATTTAAACCGGATAGACTTTCACATAAACAAAGTTACTTCTAGATTGTTCTGTGCAATCAAGTCCCTGTTTGAATTTAAGAGAGCAAGCCAGTGTAATTTCTGCCAACTACTTTTAGGTGACAGTGCTTGAAATGAAAACAAATATAAATGCTCACTTTGCTTCACTATGAAATGTGATGTAAAACAATGAAATCTTTTTGTGTTTTTGAGTACTGTTCTTTTGTTGCATAGACAGTTTACTTGATTTCTTAAATGACATATAGAGATATTCCTTATGGAAATTCTCAATGCACACAACATTTATCATATGGTGTTTGTGTATTGTATATGCTTTGTCATTAACATCATTTAATTATAATCCTTTTCCTTGTTCTTATGCACTAGGTAAATTCAAGGGAGGCAAGAGCAACCTGGCCAAGGACCACAAAGCACTGCTCAACCCCAAGGAACTCTTGGCTCTCCTACGCTCTTCAGATCATAGTGGTGAGGTGAAGAACTGCCGAGAGAAGGGCATCAGCGACAGTGACCTCCAGCTCCTCCTGGACAGGTCGGACCTCAACGCAGAGCAGAAGAAGAGGAGCGATGAATTGGCCAAAGGGTCAAAGGTCAAAGAGGCCCAAGAGGATGTCAGTCAAGGTGCTCAAGAAATGCAGATGGAAGCCTGAAGAGAAACAAATCTTGGGATGTTCTGCAGTAATGTTTGTGTTTACTGTAGTTGCGCAGGGCCAGCTGGTTATGTTTTCACCATGCACAATGCCTAAAGTTCCTGGTATTGCGCATAGAATATACATGACAAGCTAGCCCTGCACAGATAAGGTGCGCATTTTCTGTAGAACATCCATAAAGCGAGACAGATTGTAGAACTGGAACATGTCCATCAGACAGAGACCCTACTAAACAGTACTATATACAGTATTATCAGGCCATTATTTCATCCTGTATCTTTTAACTCCATGTTCATTGATATTTTATGTGATGACATCATTTAAAAGATGTAAAGTGATTTGTATATGTCACCTTGAAAGTATGCAATGGAGGTGTAAAAGTTTGACATTAATGTATGTAACTACAGGTATTGAAATTCAAAGGAGGTACTGCTTGCCTATTGATGAAAGTTACTGAAGTGCCATTAATGATATATCATCTTGTTTTTATAGTACTTCAGTGTGAACCTGTGGAAATTGTCACTCTCTGCGACTTACTCTTTTACCCAACTTTAATTGATACAAGTAAAAGCAGCTGCTAATAACTCCAATTTTGATTCATTGGTGCTGAGTTATTCCAGATCTAAATGATAAAGAGGTTGACTAATATGACAAGTATTATGAAGAGAAAGGAGAGGTAGTTCAAGACATACACATAATAACATCAAGTATATAATAAAATTCATCTTCATGTAATTCCCTTGAGTGTAGGGCTTGTAGGAATGTATGTAGAAATAATATATTCGTACTCATAGGGAGATTAACTAGTTACAACTTCATGAAGAAGATGTATGAAATGTGGTTGTTTTAGAATTAGAGACGTTTTCATAGAGTGAACTTTAAACATGAAATGCATGATAATTGTCTTTTAAAATAGAGTATAGATGATATATTAACTTTTTTATCCTATTTAACATAAAAAATATTTAATGGACCCTTCTTATTGTCTTGTTTCTTTAAACATTTAATCTCTTTGTCTTACTGCTTGGCAGAATTAATTCTCTTGGATAACTATTCATGGTCCATAGCTATGTGGGATAATGGCGAACATAGAAAATGACAAAAGAAGAAAAAGAAACACAAATATGAAATATCAATGTTAATGGGATTGAATTTAGTATTTACTGACATTGCTGGATACTTTGATTAGATTGACTTTCAATCATACTCTGCTACGTTTAGGTTTTTCAACACGAAAATGAAGTATATGAATGCGCTTTTCTTCACCCTGTACAATCCGTCCTATTACATGCAATGTTATCATAGACAAACATGGATTGTGTGCTGAGAGCCAGAAGGGTGTTAACACGGATAAAGTATATGAGTGAGCACCATTGCAACTATCGGCAATCACATCATGAATGCATGAAGGCAAACATGGATGCAATTATTAAGGTTCATCTAGGTGGCATGTTAATACACTTATTATCTGCCGTAAAAGTAAAGTTTCATCCGAAAGAATCAATCAAAGACAAGACTCACGCAAAGATTACTAAGTCACTGTTTCCTGTCTTGTTATGAAGTGTTTGTCTCTTGTTTTTAGTTTAGTTCTTTTATTTTATCTTCCATTTAGTTCAAATTATCATAGATTCCTGTCTTGGTTGAAATTCTGAAAGTGTTTTACCATTTCTTTTCTTCTTTATATTCGTAGTTATTAAGTTCATTTTTGTTTCTATCAGTTTGTTATATTGTATGTTAATGTGTTTGTTATCATTATCTAACATTTGATTCTGTGAAAAGGCTTGTTGATCTATCCCATACATGGCCACTCCCACCTCAACTTTAATGATGATGATGAATTGTTTCCATATCACTCTCCATTCATATATGTGGTAAATGCACATGCTATTGGAACTTTGTTGTACATGTTTGTTCCACCTCACCGAGTTATATGATATTGAGCTTCCCTCAATGATTGACAGACCTCAACAACACAATTGTTTAGGCAGTAATATTGGCTCGTTCAGATATGATGTAGTAACTTCAAAGGTCCTATTCACTCAGCTCTGTGTAAGAAGATACTTTAATGTGAGGCAGATCACATGAATAGGTCATCAAACAAGCTGCTGTTTACTGTGTCCTATCTCAACAAAGCCTTAAATGTGATGTCAATTCATCAGAAGCCATGTGGGCAATGTCTATTGTATAGTTTTGCCAAAATGTTCCGGTGGGACCACTTTCATTGTTATTGTTTAAGTTGGACCATCATAAAATGCTAAAAGCAAATGGAACTCATGCTATTAGAACTTTGTTACCAAGAATTTATTTTTGAAAGAGAAGGATCTGTCCTCCAATTTGGTAGAAGGGATTTCCCCCATAATTCTCAGTTTTGAGAGGGTTGAACAATAACTCTCACAAGTATTACCGATACCTTAAATGTGCCTAAGAAACATCATCCAGGAAAACATGTACATATATATCAACATAAGCCTTATATTCTTGTAAATTCTTTGTCTTCCAAATGTGTATAACATGTGGTATTATCATTTATGCAGAACTTGTTTTATGTATGGAGCCTATTGTATGTATGTAATAAAAAGTTTTTCAAAGATCTAAGAAAAATTGTAATCTTTTATTCTTCACTTCGGAATATAACAAGATGCAATTTGACTGCCAATATATTTGATTTAATTGAAATCTGTGTGAATCAGTAGCCATGTTCAGAAGGGGGCTTCCTAGCTGGCATAAGTTAATCCCTGCAGCAGTAAATATCCCATAACTATTTGATTTACACCATTAGTTGTTCATATCCTCTTACTCGGACCAACTTGCCAAGATTAAGTCAACCCGACCTTCCACCAACCCAGTCTTACTCGGCGTAACTTCCAAAAGTCAGGGGCGGATTCAGGACACAATACTGAATTGCAACCGTCCCATAATTAAAGAAAATTAAGTGTCCTAAAATTTAAGACACTTCTTCAGTTTTATGCGAGTTGTAACTCAAATCAAAAGTTACGAATAATACTTATATATCTCAAATGTATTTATTAACAAAAGCGTGTAAGAAAATTACATGACCAATTCAAGCTCTTTTCAATACATTTTTATTCAATGAATATTTTTCATAGTTAGAATAACATTTCAAAACAGATCTTGTTCACATATTATCAGACTTACTTAGATTATCACATTTCAATAAATGTATCTCATTTAACAATTTTGTTTGAAGGAAGAACCTCATGAAAATTTAAAAAGAGATATGTGTAGCAGAGAGAATGATCTTATAGCTTTGGTAATTGAAAATGCAATCGGTGTATTTTGTATGAACTGTGATTAAACATTGTGAGTGAATGAGGTGATACCGTAACTAATTGATCCTCACTATTTTGTCCAAAATGTCCTGTTCCAGATTTTCTCTCAAGTATATCCATTTGATGAGTTTCAAATGAGTTTTTTTTTTTAAAGTTAGCACAAGTAATAAATACACCATGTCAAATATCATCTAGCATCAAGTTCTCCCTTCAAACAGATAATGCTCAACAAGATACGTCTGATTACATGTGAAATACAAAAAAAAACATAGTTGTAAGTTGATCAAATCATTCACACACCTACACGCAACAGTGGGGCTTTAGCCCCTTACATCCCAACTCAAAGGGGACTGCATTGAGGCCAATACTAGATTTGTCTGCCATTCAACAATGTAAATGCACATCTACAAAATATTTTTACATATGCCGCCTGTGAGAAAATGAAGTACATATAAAACGTGTAGATATGTAATCACCTTTCATACACATTTTCTTACAAGCAATCATTGAACCTTCCACTACTCTAGGATGTACTCCTATGTCTCAGCACGATACCTTGTTTATATCTTAATTATCTATATATGTAATTACCAATGTAGTTCAGGTGATTTTTTAGATTTTAAAAATTCTTTCTAATGAACATTTCAACTTGAAACAAAGCATTCCAATTTATACTTTTAATCTTACATCAGGTCATAGCTTTATGAATCCCCCCTTCAATATGATTACATTTATTCATCAAGCTAATTTAACATGCTCAATTTTAATGCTCTCCCTTTCCCAATCTCTACCTCTTGCTGTGCCATGAGTCTTAGCATTTTTCATGCTTTTGACGAAATATGAACCATGTTTATTTTCAAATGTATGTGTACCCGTTTACAGAGACATTGCATGCCATAAAGAAATCTACTTAAAAAGTAGGACATTTTGCAGTTTTTTTACCCATTTGCACAAACTGTTGGATAACATTCAACAAATTATCTTAGTCTTTTACATTCTGTAACTAAACTGTTTGCTGGTGTTCATGTAAAGATGAGAAAGGGTCTTGCAGAAATGATCAACCTTCCGTCTAGGTTGGCGTTTCTTAAGCCCACTGCACACCATACAATCCAATATTGAAGAAATTGCAATAGCATTTCATATCAACATCCAAACTTTAAAAATATTAATAATATGAATAATAGAGGATCTCAATAATCATATGCTGAATGAAATCTTAATTTCAAGGGATTTCAAGCTTCTTTAGAGATGGAAAAGCTAAATTGGCTCAGAATCGAAGTGATGTCAGACTATGAGTGTGATTGTTTACTATTTGAAGCCGATAGGCTTTAATTCAGACTAGAATTCTTAAATGCACTAAAAAACTGATTGTTAGTGAAGAAGATATTTCCATATCTAACGTAATTGCCATTTCTTCAAAAATTGGATCGTAGTCAGATCGTATAGTGTGCGGTGATCTCAAGGTAACTAGACTCTTGGATTGCTTGATTCATGTAAAAAATGGAGATGTAATGAATTAATGATTGCTTGCAAGATCAATAAATAATCAACTTTTAACCTGAAATCAAGTCTGTCTGATACATTGGCACAGCAAGAATTGGAAGTGGTACGCGGACATGGTAACAGTTGTGGGCTAAGTTAAATGAATTCACAACATCATACATCTTACAGTTTAGCTTAGTTATTTGGGGGAAAAGCATTTGCAAGAAAATGAGAAATTACTGTGGAGTTATATCAGCACTAGAAAATCCTTGTATGATCTTGTGACTCTCATGCTGGAAATTGTATCAACTTCTTGTAAAGCACCTCAAATATATGTTCTCATAAATATTATCCTCTAAGAAGAAAGGTGGCATAGGATGAAATGCACAAGTGCTCTTTCCCTTGTTAATCTGGAAGATGAACTTGAATTCATCTCGTATCTTAACGAAATCAAATTCATGCTATTGGAAGGGATGAAAAAGTGTTGGTGCATAGCATGTAGAGCTGATTATGAGTCAGTAGTACCAAATAACAGTTCCTTTCTAGAAAAAAGTATATGCAAACTCTACTTGAGAATCTCAATACCTCAGTCACACTGTATGACTGACTCTTGAATCCAAAATCGACTGATTTCTGGCCATTCACAGTAATGAAATGTTACTTTTAGTTTGCACAAGACATGACAAAACATATATGTTAGCACTGTTGAATACTGAGTGCATGTCCATTCAACAAATAAATATTACACACAGGATAAAGTTTACCTGAATGGTAATTAATGGGACATTTGTCAACAGTTTAGTATATGAAATTGATACCAGAAATAGCCATTTATTTTAATAATGCAATATGCCCCATGAAGATGATAATTCTGACTTGTTGTGTGCTTCACAAGCAATGAAAGAAAACCAGTGCAAAAAAAAGGATGATTAAGGATGATGACTTGAAACTTTCCGGTCATTGTATTAATGGATTTTATGTACATTCCATTATAATTGTCTTTACGGTCATGGTATTAATGGTCGGTATTAGTTATAATTGTTTTTCCTGATGTGGCTTAACAGATTGCAACTAAGAAACAGGTTGACTTGGCGTGCAGGTTTGAACTTTCCAGAAAACAAATATACTTGTGACAAACCACAAATTAAAACTATTATGAATATGAAACTAGATGAGAAATAGATTATGCAATCCTCTTTCTACAAAAACATATTTATTGAGAAGGCAACTGCCAGCCCAATAATTAGTTATTGGCATGTTTATTGAAATACAAATTATATCAGACTATTAATCTTTTCCAATAGTCCAGGACAAGAAGGGGAAAGAGATAATGCCATACCATTGTGTAATAGGTTCTTACTAATGATGACAGGATCATTTTCATTGTGTTATATCAAGCATCTGCCAACATAACATGTAGAAGGGGGATTTGAGTTTCAAAACGTCTACTAGAAATGTAATGGCCTTGCTTTATCAATGTCCACCACGCAGCAGCATCGATTTGCTTTCCTGTCACTAGTAGTACAATATAAGAGTCTTTCTTTTCCTTCTAGTGATATAAATCCATGAACTAGAATGTTTCCTCGTCATCTTCAGCCATCTCCTTTGCTAGTTCAAAATCCTGTTGCTCTCGTTCTCTCCTATCCTGAATTAAGAAATTAGAAGGAAAAAAATTAAATAGATAAATAAACAAGTCAACACAAAGCATAGCATCCCCTCACCGGGTACAAATGGCCTATGTATGTCAGAAATTCTATCAAAATCCACCCAACATTACTTAGGTTATCAAACGGAAACCACATTTTCGGATACACAATTAGCCATTTTTGCATATTTGATGATATATGACCTTTGACCTTCATTCTCCGAAATCAAACTTAGGATATATTGATACTATGTACCTTCATATCAAATTCATTAAAATCTGTCAAACAATACTAGGGTTATCGAACGGAAACCAGATTTTTTACGGACAGACGGCAGCGTTACTATATCCCCTCCGACTTTGTCGGCGAGGGGATAATAAACAGAACTTGCAAGAAGATTTAGAAAAAGCCCCATGGAAAAAGAAGGTATAGAATGGATTAAAAAACTCATAAAGGGATTTGAAGAAAAATTACGTTACAAGATATATCTATCAAAAGAGATGGCAAACATCTTACATACTCACCTCGGCCGATTCAAGATCCTTGTTATATGACTTGGGAGGAAACCTCATTGCCTGTGTATTTAAAGAGAATACAATTATTGTATCATACACATATACACTAATAGTTCCCACATCTATTAGTAAATGATATGGGTGCATTGTAAATTATATTTAGTTCTAATATTTAAGAAAGTGTGATTTGATATGAACTTCTTCACATCTGAGAGGTATACAAGCAGGAATATTTCAGTCAGGTGAAGAGTCTGAGATTAAGAAAATATCGATCACAAATAATCAGAGAGCTGTATCTGGAAATGAACTCAAACATTACACCCCCAGCCTCCCCATCTAATTTCTTCATCCCAACAAGAACATGTCATTTATCACTCTCAATGAAGGAAATACCAGAAAATTTAAATGATCGTACCTTGACTGACTGATTATGAATATCGAGGCAGAAGCTGATTCGTTGGTGGAAGGCAGTCATAGGTTCCCTGGTGGTGTAGACATCAACTGTCTCTTTGGACTGTACATAGCCCTTCTCATGGTCTATACTAGCCTCTATCACGCCATCCCTGATTGCCTGGTAGAAGAAGACCAAAAGGAGAAGAAGCTCCAACGTTACAAGAAAAACCAATGTTTCATAGGGGATTCTTAAGAAATTAAGGTGTTACGTACACATCATTTGGAGATTATATACTTCCATCACCCCTTTTTACCCCCCCCCCCCCCCCAAAAAAAAAAAAAAAAATTGTATAGCACAATATATTGTTATACCTTTGAAGAAAAAAAGTCTTAATGTGCTTTATATCAAGAGAAAAAGAGAGAGAAAGAGAGAGAGAGAGGAAACAAAAAAAACAAACAAAAAAAACAGTGAATCAACCATACTGAATTTAGCCCATTCTCACAATTTTTGTTGCTGAAAAAACCCACTATTTACGACATGTGAAGTGACAGTTTTCACTCTTTTGGCATAAAATATTTTTAATTCTGGAGCCAGCATGTTATTACCTTGGCTACAATGAACTCTGCATCCTCTGGACTGTCAAGCTGAAGCTTTTTAGCCACATCTGAGAGGGAGATCTTTGAGTAGGAGAGACTGATCATACGCACACCGGTCTTGATCACATTGTGATGAAGTCGAATGATTAACGTGTAGGTGAACTCAGACTGAAACTTTGCAGCAAAGTCCTTCAACATCTGGTTGAAAAGACCAAGGTTACCGCTTCTTACAGCTTTATGGAAAAAGACATAAAGAGGAGAGATACTGGTTAAAATGGGTTTGAGGATGATTTAAATATTGTAAAATCAAAACATTCATGTAATCATAGCTAATGTCAACTGGTTAAAGATTTACTAAATTTTCCAATTAAGAGAACCTAAGAACAACATAAATTTGATATAAAAAGACACACCTCTAAAGGAAACAATTCTGAATCCAAAAAGGAGTAATGTTCTTTACTTGAAAAAAAAAAGCTCTAGCAAGATTACCCTGTAGGTATGTTTTCATACACTAATTGAAATCTTTGATGAAATAAAGGTGTTCCTGACATCTGTTCTGGGCTCTCTTTTGTAAGAAAGATTTAAGGTTAAGGTTAGAGTTACAATTGGATTTTAGTTTAGGGTGAGGTAAAGTGTACAGACTTGAAGTAAAGAATTTGATTACTGTAGTACATTGATTGCAGAGCAGTTGTTGTCAAACCAAAAAAAAAAAGATACAGCCAGAAACAAACGTCAGATCATACAGAGCTGATTTATGCACTCAGATAAGGAGGGTATTTCATAGAAAGGAAACAAGCATGTTAGGTTGAATCTTACCTTGAGTTAGCTGGAAGTATGGTACCAGTGTTTTCTTGTAAGCACTCTGCCTGAAGATACTCCTATCAGGAATCTCTCCCAGTAAGAGCTGAACAACAATGGCTAGTTTGTGAACCTAAGAAACAAGAATTAAACCAAATGTTAACAATCTTACAAACATCAAAAATCTACAAGAAGTTCCCTAGCAATTGGATCATTTTTAATAAAAAGTTAAGAGCATAATAACTTTGAAGATATGCGTCTACATTTCAAGTGAATTTACAGATAAAGTTCCCAAAATACAAACTTGTTTTTCAATAACACTCTGCATTCAGACGATAAGGTGTGCAGAGTCACATGAAAAGTACTAATATTCTAAATTTTATTAAGGATAATGGACTCACCATTCTTGACCATCTTCTATTGACATACTGGAAACCAATATATCTTCTAATCGAACAATTCTGATGGTTGACTTCACATGAAACCAAATTTTGTTTCACCAGTAACCAACCTACTCTTCATATCTAGCTCTAAGAATAAAGGGGAGTTGTGATGAGGTGTTTAGTTTGTTGTACTTACAGTTTGCTTGAATCCTACAGCTGTGTACTGTGGTGCTTTGCGGAGAGCTTGGATAAGGTTCTTATGTGCTTCTGAATACTCCAACTGGATTGCCTTGATTCTTCCTGAAACACAGATTGAACAAACAACAAAATGACAATAGGTTGATAAACGAATTTCTACTTTCTGGCCTATAATTAGAAAAGCAAATAAAATATTTTTTTATCTTATTTCGTGCATGGTACAAAGACTTTCTTTTTTGAATTGACAGTAGTTTTGTTACCTGTGTAAAAAGATGATACGTTCAAACATTATCGAGAGGAAATAGTTACATTCCCTCTGAAAATGTGAACCTTCTATTTGTGATAATGCAAACAGTGAACGTGTAGGTACATTAAAAGTCTATATTACACATGATATTACACAATTTTCTTTTTGCTATATGGTACCTGGCAGTATTTGTTCTCCCTTACCTAAGTAGTATAGAAACCTTGCCCATTCATGATTTGATGCCTGCTCAGGAAAGGTTGACTTTGCAACAAGCTTATCTGCCTGGTCGTACAAGTTGTAGTGGAGGTAGTTTCGCAACAAAAGGTTCTGGAGTGTGGCTTGTGCTTCAGCATTGTGCCTCAGTGTTGCAGTCCTCAGCTTGGCATGTAAAAAACTAAATAAAATAATGCAAAAAAGATAATAAGGGACTATTGAACAAACCTATTTTCATATGAAAAAGAATAACAGTAAATAAAATAAATTCTATCCCACTTTCACAATCATCAGTACTGATGACCTGGGGCACCTGTGACTGGGAAGGGAAAGCGAACTTAATCACCATAATGCATAGGTTTCTCCTCCTGAAAAACAAAAATGAACAGGAGGTGTTGGTGTTCAACGACAGCATTATTTCTGTGACACCCCTGTTTCCCCTTACTCTTTAGCAGAGGTGCATTGGGTTTTTAAAGTGTATAAGGTATGACTTTGCTACACAAAGGACCTCTATTAGTTTCCTATCCAAAGGATGGAATTTATCACCTTGTCTGCGTATATGAAATAAGGGAGGGGCATGTTTGCAGTCAATGGCTTTGAACAGCCATCAGCCTGGGCTAGATATAAACCCATGATCTCTGGTTTGACAGACAGATGCTCTACTCAGCCAACTCGCCTCCTTATTGTTGGAATTTGGTTCTCAAAGCTTGTAAGGTAAATTAAATTCATAGAAACAATGTTTCATACAGATTTCCCTGCTTTCTTACCTTCTAATTTGGTCAAGTTTGCCGATCAGCTCATAGGCCCTTGAATGATAGAAGTACGCCTTTGCAGACAGCTGATCTAATGAGCGCCTGTTCTGAGCATCTAATTTTTTGACAAGCACATCCGAACACTTGACAGCCTGAAAAATCAATGCAATATGCACAAACATATCATCAAATTTAATAGAGTGTTTCATATGATGATGATTATTCTGGAACTTTTCAACGATGATTCATAATTTCCTTTCAAATACAATTAGCTGAAAAAGATGACAGATAAAAGAAATATATTCTTTAATGGTTATGAATTCAAATACCACCTTTGGCATTTAAATTTCTACTTCATCAATTCCAGGTTTTATTAGCACACATCTTTCCTTCTACTCAATCAAATGCCTTGATGGCTAGTTGATTGAAAGCTGCTTAATTTACATGTAATATGATTTGTATCTGTAGAATCAGAATTATTTACTTATAGTTCTACCCTACTTTAACTGGACCAAATACACAAACACAGCTAGGTGTACAAAAAGGAAATGTCCTTCATAACCACCCACTGTGACCTAGCATTCTTACCTCACTATATCTCTTTGAATCTAATAGGTGAACAACGACAAGAAGATGAAGATAGACGTCAAGCTCTGGAAGGAGAGGAGCATGTGCTGCTTTACCAGTTCTGGGTCGGAACAGGATATTGTTCTCTGTGTCCATGGGCTTTTCAAAGATGAATGTTAGTGGAGGAAAAAATTGTTAACTATGAAGTAAATAGGTAACTGAATTTACTCATTTCAGAATCTTTTCCCACAAAAATAAACGAGGGATTTGTAATTTCTTTTAAAGGATTTTTACAAAGTTTTCAAGATAACATGCAAAAAACAACAACAAAAAGAAATGAATAATAAAAAAATATATAAAAATACATGAATAAAATATTGATCACTGGTAGAAGCTTTGGGACTTATTATCCCTCAGTAAAATTGTGAATAAAAAATGTGTCAATGTCAAATATGAATTCTGTATCTGATTAAGGCAGCGTGAATGATAGCTGCATGCAGCATTTGATATAAAGCTGTGAATAACAATAGTACACATACTCTGTCTAGGTTGTGTAAAGTCATGAAATATAATTCAATTTACTTTCTAGAGGCAGAACTTGGGTTTTTAATTACAAGAGATTATAATAGTCACTATCCTCACCTCATCAAGATAAGTCAGCAGGATTGCCTTGCTTGTATTTCCATTGGGAATGTATCCGCTGATAAGCTTGCGTAACACAGTGTGGTTCAATTTGCGCCTTGAGGATGTGAGGGCTCTGATAACTCTGGCCATGTAGTTCTTCTCCTTGGAAGAGACTGCTTTTTCAATATGCTTCACATGCTCCTTGAAATCTGTAATACAGCATATATACAAAATCATAAATATGTTGCATTTATTTTGAAAATTAATAATATAAGAAATAATGTGCTTCAAATAAAACATCCAACGAAATTATTTGTGTTCTACTACATTTATTGTTTCAGAAAAAACAACATTAGTTTCCTCTGGATTTGTGACCATTTCATCCATAATCATAGACACTGTGCTGTTAGTGAAGATTTACTCAGATTTTTAAGAGAATAGTTTCTTTAGAAAAAGACATTTACATATATTTCTTTCTTTTAATAAATGTTGTACATGTACATGCAATTTACATGCAATTTACATTTTTTTACCAAGATCATTTGTAAGATATAAAAATTTTACTATTTGTAGTCTTACAATTCTCAGTTCAGTTCTATTATCATGAACTCAACATTACATTTACAATATTAGTGCTTCGTGTCATGGATGTTAGCATAAAATCCTCTACAATTTTCTCTACACAACATCTTGCTCACGATAGTAGGGTTGTGGTATCAACCAACATCTTCTTTTTTCTTTACAATTACATTGAGCATTTTGTAACTTTAAGAAAGCTAAATGTAAGTGAGAGCCACACAAATATATCTTAAATGTACGGTAAGGAAACACAATTCATCCTTTTTCATTTGGTATGCACCATGCATGGATTAAACCATGACAAAATGGATTGTACAGGGTATGTGTACATTGTATTCTTTTATAACCAAATCCTGCATTCTCTAATTTCTCTTTGGAATGAAATAAGGAACAATTTAAAGAAATCTAAGTTTATAAAGGTAGTTTATCACAATTTTCAAATATATTGGGCCTCAACCTCTTTGCAGTATTTGGACAAATATGGTAATTGAATTACATTAGTGGGTAGAGAATGGGAGAAACCACAAAGTATATATAGATAAATACAAGCAGTAAAATATGGCCCTCTTGCATAAAAAAATGGCATGTAAACGCAACTTGGTTTTTAAACAAGCAGGACTAAGGCTGTGCACAACCATGTAATGAGGTAACCGAGTACACTCCCAGGCTTACAAGCGAATATTTCGACGCCATGTTTAAAAAAAAAAAAATTTGATCTTTTTTTTGCCACCACCATACTACGGGAGCAGTGTCCCAGGTCTGTCTCCGAAAACTCACACAATTTTACTTCGAGTTGCAGTTGAAGGCGTCGATTTAATAATAATAATAACAGTAAACAATGCTGTTTTAAAAACCAAAGATGGCAGAATAATCCATTTTCCTCCGAGTCCAAACAGAAATCCAGACATTTGGTCCCAGTTCTGAGTGGTGAGTTTGACAGTGATTGAGCTGGGAAACATTTTTACGGACTGTACGATGCCGGCGCTCTCCCTGGCACGGGTAAGCGTGGGAGTGTACTCGAGTACCTCATTACACGGTTATGCACAGCCTTAGTATTCAACTACTCGTCGCAGCCCTAATCAGGACCATGTTTCAGAGTCAGACTTGTGTTACTGTTTTGTGGGTTGAATATATATTTTCTTCATGTAACTTTTCACGTAAGAGCACCCAGATTATGATTGAAAATAAAATATTAATCTGTTCTTAAAGAGGTAGTTTCATGTATATACAATCTAATTCTAAACATCATTAAATCAATTCCTAAACTAATCATTTTAAGAAGTACTATTATGATCAACCCTATCAGGATCAGAAGGATTGTAAGAAGAGAAAAAAAGAGGAAGAGGAAGAAAAAGAGGAAAAGGAAGAGAAAGAAGAATGAAAAGAGGAAGAAAAAAAAGAAAGAAAATGAAGAAGAGGAAGAAAATGAAGAAGAGGAAGAAAATGAAGAAGAGGAAGAGAAGGAAGACATGGACGAAGAAGAATAAGAGCAGGCCTTAAATCCCAATATTTTTAGGGCAAGGCCACTTTTCTGTAGGACACATTCCTATATTACAGCACAAATAGGAAGAATTGGAAAGGGCAAAAAAAAATCTCCAAGGCCAATGAGAGGTGCATTGAGGCCAATCAAAAGGGCATCCATGGCCATGGCCTTGGATTAATTTCAGCCCTGGAAGAGGAAGGAGAAGAAAAGGAGAAAGAAGAAGAGGAAGAAGAGAAAGAAGAAGAGGAAGAAGAGGAAGGAGAAGAAGAAGAGGATGGAGAAAAAGGAGAGGAAAGAGAGGAAGAAAAGGAAAGGAGAAGGAGAGGAAGGAGAAGGAGAGGAAGGAGAAGAGGTTGGAGAGGAAGGTGAAGAAGAGGAGGAAGAAGAATAGGAAGGAGAGGAGGAAGGAGAGAAAGAGGAAGAGGAAGTAGAGGAAGAGAAAGAAGAGAAAGAAGAGGAAGAAGAGGAAGAGAAAGAAGAGGAAGAGAAAGAAGAGGAAGAAGAGGAAGAGGAAGAAGAGGAAGAGAAAGAAGAGGAAGAGAAAGAAGAGGAAGAAGAGGAAGAAGAGGAAGAAGAGGAAGAGAAAGAAGAGGAAGAAGAAGAAGAGGAAGAAGAAGAAGAAGAAGAAGGAGAAGAGGAGGAAGAAGAAGAAAAAGGTGATGATGATAATGACAATGATCCGAAACTGGCAAAAGGCAACAACTAAAAGTTCAGGTCTGTATGTAACTAGACCTTTAGAATTCTGTACTATGGTAATGGCGATTCAACATATTAATACAATGACAAATCTGTTAAGAGTAGTGTTTCATGAAACCGTCATAAGAAACAAGTTCACGAACATCCCATTGAAATGCGTGTTAAACAAATAGTCTAGGCCTAATATTAGGTCTAGACTCTACACACATTTCAATGGGATGCCGGTGAATTTTGTACTTATGACGGAGTTTCGTGAGACCCTGCCCAGTTGACTTTCTTCTTAAGTATTTGTGACAAATTGTTATATAGCTACAAAAGTACAATACAAATTCAATAGCCATTCAAAATATTGCATGCAATTAAATAAAATACTTAAATAGCCAATCGGAATTCTGTGAATTTTCAATGCAATGGTGACAAGCGTTTTACAATCTCAAGTCGTCAAGAGCTTCTAGTATGGCGGTGTGACCAAAGTTCGCGCGTGACCAAAGTTCGCTTTCTCAAAAAATCGGTAAGATTTCGAAAATCTGATATCACCAATGGAAAGAGGGTCATAAAATTACCCAGAAACGAAATTTTCTTTAGAATTGGGTGCGAAATTGTGAAAATATTGACAAAAGATCGGCAAATTTTGCAGTTATTTGCGTCCGTTCCGAAAAATTATCAACTTACCGATAAGGGTCTGGAAATCTTCATTTTGAGATCAGAAATCCTCAAAATTGTAAGTAAAGAGTGGTACTAACTGATTGTACGATATCTTGTCTTGCAAATTATGATATTACCTTATTTTTGACGGATCGCATTTTTTGATAAATCAACTGTAAACCACCGTGCGTGAAGTTAGGTCTCATTGTTTTTATGACTTTTTTAGATGCAGCGCGCACGCACGATCGGACATCGAATTTTTAGATCGCGATATCTCCGAAATCCTTCGACGGTAAATTTTTCTAGTTGAACCAATCTGTAGTAAAAAACTTTGCCGTCCATTTGGTAATAATTGAAATAAATAAAGTTGTGTAGAATGTGAGAAATCATAGATCGAATATCACATTTTGTAATATGTTCTAAAATGTGCGCGAACTTTGGTCACCCCTTCATAAATTAAAACATAAAGATCAGTTCAAATGCTCACACAATCTCGCCTTATCCTGCTGAAACTAAGTCGACTCTAATTCTAAACTGCAGTAGGGGCCTAGGGCCTACTACGGCCGCTCACTGTCGCTCACACTCGACGGGCCGGAGTTGTTAGGCGGGGAGCGGCTAGCGGCAGGGCAGTAAAGATCAACCAACCGGCCACACACGGACGGCAGCGGAAGATAAAGAATGAATCAGCATTATCACAATTGATGACAAAATACTCGTTTACTTGTTTTTCCGTATGTTCCTTTACTAAATATTACGTTTAACATACCAATTGGAATATATCATTCAAGGAAATCACCATATAACGACTCATTTC
This sequence comes from Strongylocentrotus purpuratus, assembly GCF_000002235.5. Lineage (NCBI taxonomy): Eukaryota > Metazoa > Echinodermata > Echinoidea > Camarodonta > Strongylocentrotidae > Strongylocentrotus > Strongylocentrotus purpuratus. The sequence goes on from NW_022145612.1 coordinate 4,829,033, forward strand.
AAACTTCATAAATGTGTTTTTAAAGTTTAAAACTGATGATTCACCTTCTAAAGTGATCAAATCACTCTCTTTCTTTCCAGTTGCAGTTTTCTCGTCAGTCGCTTCTGGCTTCTCAGATTCGTCCTTCATTTCCACATCATTCACCTTTTTAGCAGCTTTAGAAGCCATGATTATACAGGCTTGATTAGCAGCAAATTAAAAAGCAAGTTTATGCCCCTGTAATGTCAATCTAATGCAAGAAAAACTAGTCAAATCGAAAATTTCAGAGTTCGATACAAACTGCGGCACAAAGTCTTCGACGAGATACACATGAGTGACATGCAAAATGGCTGGAAATTGTAATTGTGCGCAAGCGCGATGACCCTAAATTAGTCTCGATCCCTGACAGTACTGTTTGCCCACCAGCGATAGAACTACCTAGTCTGCACACACAGACTCCAATGTACTAGCTTCTCAGCTAAATGATATAAACATGAGCAAAATTGGTGTATTTATTCTTCTACAGTCTGGATAAATTCAGATATATGACATTTTTTCAATACAATATTTATTTTAAAAAAGGAAAGGAAAGAAAGAAAAAAAATTATGCAGGAGGTTTAGCGATCTTGAATTAGTACGTGTGCCGCCCTACGATACAATTTTTGTTGTTTATAGCAATTTCCAATATCTGTCTCTTTAGTATCCATAAGCCAAGTATATAGTCTAGAGAATTAGAGTGGCGTATAAAGATTCAGATTGTTAATATATAAGGGGAGAAGGGTGGCGTCTGGGTCTATATTATTGAAATATATACATGTAGGCCTATACGTCAACCTTTTTTAGGGGGGGGGGGGGGGACCGTTTTCAATATATTTTTCATATCCTTATATTAAATGTGTATGTTTGACCTTTGTGTATGAAAAACGTGCATTTAAAAAAAATAGTTTATTTTTATTTTTTTAATCCGTTTAAAATCATCTTCTTCTGAAATGAGTCTGGAGCGTTGGGAAGATTATAGGCCTAGATTGTGAGGGTTTTTCAGGAAAAAATATGTTTTGGCCTTTGAATTAATGATTCTTTGTAATACAAATACGGTTAAAAATTCACAAAAACAAACAAACACTCCGAAACCCCATTCCCCCACACTATTAGTATTAGGCCATTTTTAGTCTGTTCTCTCTTTTAAAACCTTAACTCATTCTTATGCTAAAAAAGAAGAGAGTGAGTGAGTGAGTGAGTGAGTGAGTGAGTGAGAGAGATAGAGAGAGAGAGAGAGGGATAGATAGAGAGAGGAATAGTTTCCGACCTACAAAATAGACCTTTAAAACAAGAAAAGGGTCATGTCATATGAACATTATGCAAAAATATGAAAAATACAAAAAAAAGGCAACAAAACAACACAACCAAACGCTTTCTACAGGGCAACACAATCCTTCCGTTCGCCAACAGCTGATAATCTTCAATAAGCCTGCAAAAGTCATGACGTACCATAACAGTACAACAATATTTTACATTATTAATATTCAACAACGATGTGACGATAAATGAATCCATGAATCATTGTGTAATATCAAAGTAAAGCAACAATGTGTAGCGGCCATTTAAATAAATTGTACATTAAAAATAAACTAACAAAAAAATGCATACAAAGTGCCATGATAAGAAATATAATGTTCATATAACATAACATACGTAATATATCTGATATTCTGGTATGGTTAAGGTGATTCTCTGTAATAAATGATTAATTATGATGGTATCTCTGGTCGTCATGTCAAAGCGTTTGAATCTGTCATCAAATCTATAAAAATATCATAGTGCTTGATCATGAATGTGAGAGTTGGAGACAACGCTTCCAATACAGTGCAGGTACTTTTCGTACAGATGCCCAGGTGCATTTTAATCGTATTTCCGAAGGTTGCTCATAACAAACACAGAAATTTGAGAGCGGGAGGATTATGACTCCGAAAGTGGATTAAGATTCGTAATATCACACATTAGGTGCATTTTATACTCAGAAAAGCCCATGATTAGGGTTCTATGTCATCTCGTGAACTCTTCTTCATTCTTATTATTACAAACCACCCGTGTAAGAGGCGTAGCGCCACCTCTTGGCTGTTGTTATATAGAGTCAATAAACGTGACAGTTACGAGTAAGAACCAGTCCCGCCCCCCCCCCCCCCCCCCATTCCGAGAACGGACGGACCCCATGCGTGTTGCCAAAATGTCCGGTAAAGGGGTACTTTTCGTGCGACAAAGTCCGGCCCGAGAATTGTAAAAAAGGGGTGTATTAACATTCACCCGGAGATTTCTTTAAAAGGGGGTGTTTTTTTTTTTGCTTTATTGTCATAGTCCTCAATATAGGGCCTTTGTAATCTCGTATCCTAACATGTCATCGTCACTTTAGAGGGCCTTCATTTTTAAGGTTTACCCGACAAGAAAGAAAGAAAGGGAGAGTAACCGAGAGAGAGAGAGAGAGAGAGAGAGAGAGACTGAATTAGAGTCATGGGGAAAATAGAGGAATGTTAGCTAAATTCTCTCAAATAAATTTCTATCAGACATATTTTCTATCACTTTGTGTATATTCACACGCTCTGTAGCCCCCCCCCCCCCCACACACGCACACATTGTTTGTCCATGCACTTCATAGTATAAAAACACTTAACGATCCAGTGATGCCGCTAACGTCATACCTATATGGGTACAGATCGAGCTGGAATCTCGACACACAGGTCCAAAGGCCTTCTTCTTGACTATGATATTTAAATTCATGCGATTTACAAACAATAAAATCTTGCAGACTCATGATCGTAATAACCTTGTCCCTAGCAAACATGGCCTTCTGATTTTACCATAGACGATTATAATATGTTCTCACGGTCAGCTCCAACTTCTTTATCTCTAAAAGCGATTCTTATATTTTGGAAGCTCACAATCTCACGACCGTTCTGATGATTATCTTGTACAGATAAAATTTCAGAAATCTTAATTAAATGTGTACATGTAATAATTAAACTAGTCTTATTAAGTCACACAACGTCGACTTTTTTTCTGGGGCGGATCCTAGACAATTAAGGCCCCTAAACACGCTGAATGCATTATGCTGTTCTTCTGAACACAACTATGGAAGCACACCCCGATTTTCTTCCTAATCCCAACCCAAAATAATTGATCCTTTCATAGTGCTTAGGGGAAAAATTGGAAAAAATTGTACTCTAAGCATACTTTAGGTCCTAAATACACTTTTTACGATTGCATCATTGCTACACAACTATTGTTCTTTTCAAAAAGGGAGGAAAGAAATCGACTCTTGCTTCTTGATCTGTTGAATTTGTAACCGAACCTCGTTTTTTCAGCAATGCCCTTTAAGAGACGTCTCTGGATCAAAGTCCAATATTAAGTACAACCCCCCTCCTCCTAATTTCCATTCGATTTGACATTTGAGGTCGCAATCCAAGACCGTGTTTATGAACCATTTCAAAAGATGTCACGCATGGTATGTCAACATAGTTTGAGAAAGAATAAAACAAGCCATGCACAGATGTATGCTCTGAATACAGCAATGACTTGCAGAACTGAGCATGTTATAAAGTACATGTAGTCCTAGCTATTCACTCCAGCAAAGCATAGAGAGTCAATGCTAATGCGTATTGACCTTATACTGCACTACGTGTTAATAAGCAGCATTTGAATACATGGATAATTAACACACTCATAACACACATATGCACACAATTATACCGATGCGGCTGATCGGCAAGTTTGACAGTGGACTCACAATTTGAATTTTTAAAATATTCTTTCTAACATCGGAAAGTTGAAAAAATTGTATTTTACTGCTATTTAGGTTTCAACAATCGTCACTTAAGTACCTATTTTTAGTGAAATCAGTTGAGTTGTACAGTGGTGTTTGAAATGTTGAGAATCAATAGCACAGCTTTTAATATACAGCTAGGATAGTAATGCACCTATGTGTGGGCCTATTATTGTGTAGTGCTGTTTGATGCTCATTTTTTGTTGATCAAGATGGGTTTGGCGTGGGCTCAGCCATTGATGACTGATGAGGGGGCACTAGAAATATTAATTGACTGGATGAAGATGCGAAAGGCATTACGTCTCCTTTTCTAATTGTCTCCCTCCTCTATTTCCTTCTCATTCTCCGACTCTCTCTCTCTCTTTCTTTCTCTCTCTCCCTCTCCCTCTCTCTACATAGGCATAAATATCTATGTTTCTATCTGGGTCTTTCTCACTATGATTCTCACTTTCTCTCTTTTGTCGCCATTCGATTCGGGGGCATGTGCCCCCCCCCCCCCCTCCTTTGGCTGCGCCATTGTCGATCTATATTATTGGCCTTTTCCCTTACTAGCTTACTGTAGGGGGAATAGTGGATTTGCATTTGCCCCCTCCCCCTGAAGAAATACCAGTCAACCACTCTCTCCCACCCCCGCCAAAACAACAACAACAACATTAACAATTTTCAGAGAATGGGTGAACAGTTACCAGCAAAAAGTGCACAATTTCTTATTCGTACTGAGCAAACTGGACTTTAACAAGTGGCAAACAGTCATCGGTCTATTATCGTATAAAGGAAACATACCTTCACGCGATTGGGCAATGTTCCCTATTTAATGTTTACCTTTCGATTGTCTGCTAGCTTGCTACGTGGATATAGACTCTTAACTTGTCGTTCATTTGAGAGTACGCTTTCTTCAGGGTAGAAGGAATTTATCCAGGATCTAGGATATTATTGGGAATATTATATCAAGGATCAATCTAAAATAGAATGTAAGTACGCATTTATTTGTTAATGCTCATAATAATGATAGGATGGGAATAAATAAGATTCCCACATTTATCTGTATTCCAACTCGTTTCGCTACTGTTTAGATGCAAAAGAGTTTTTTTTTCTCCGATTGCACTGACTAGCATAGTAAGTTTAATTTTGGTAAATTTATGAAAGAGTTATTATGTGCTTCATATTTATCATTTCATTTTGAGCTTAGACATTGACAATCTTGATTGCGCATACGTTATCCAGTAGCGGTTTTAGAGGGCTTCGGGGGCTCAATAACCTCCCCCAACAAGAGAAAGAAAAGATGTCACGAGGCACATGTATAAGATATATGTAAGAACACCCAATCTTTCCCTATAGCCGCTTTCGACGTCATCCCATGATGAACGAAACGATTTGTGAATAATGGAGAAAATGTTAAAACTCTAGAATCTGCGTCTGCAATTTTAGTTTGATTGTTGACACGTTGGTCAAACAATATGAAGACGATCTGGATCTGACTAAGGAGATACTGGAAAAGCCTTTAAACTCCCTGATCTGACATTATACTCCGGGCTATATCACACCAAAGAGACAGAGTATTTTTTATATTGTTGTGATTTACACTTGGATTGGTTTAATTCTAAATCAAAGGTCTAGGACTCTATAGGGTAAGTTATGTTTGCTCCAAGGCTGAAATTTGGGATTCGACTAAAATTCTAACAGACTAAAAGTGTCCGCGGATCAGTAGTCGCTGGAACATTATGTCGCTTAAATCCAGTTGCCGTACACATTCAACTTCACACATTCATGTGAATACTTGAACCCCAAAAGCTTGGGCTCAGCCCCCTCCCCCTTTCCACACCACAAACAGATTATTGATTATAAATGATTTTACGCGAGACACATACAAGATACAAGATACAAGATATTTAATTTGGTATTTGCAAACAAGTTATATCGAAATTTGTTGTATGAATGCAAGAATGAATGCAAGAACCCTCGTGCATTCTCCCCGGAAAAATTAACACAAAAGTTTGTGCAGACATCATGTAGAAAGAAAGTATGTAATATGACAGCAGCAAAGAAAACAATGTAACAGACTCTTCTGAACGACAGGAAAAAGGACGTTCTGGATTTCAAATTAGTAAATATCAAGTGGTTACTATAAGGGGTCAACTCACAGCACTACTTCATGTGCGTCAATACATGCTTCTAGTAATGAAGATCGTATTTTATACATTTTACCTTCGGTATGGTATGGTATGGTAGTTATTCCATTCTTCATTTAAAAAAAGGCATATACAAAACATACAGAGTATTACCCCGAACAAATTGTATTTTGTAAATACATAAATACATGTAGAAGGGTAACATTACAGATAAAAAGAATACAATAAAATTAACAAATCTGACTGACATGAACGCTATACAAGAACCCATTATTATTATTATTATCAACAAGGAAATACAACCAGAAAGCAAATTTATGTCGAATGAGGGGTCAACAAAAAAGAGCATTTAGCCTTGTTGAACATTGACCCCTAAAGAAAGTACATAATTTACATCACATTAAGAAGAAAAAGAAAGCAGATGGAAGCAGTAAAAGGGTAAAGGAAAACATAATACAGAAGAAAAAATATACAAATATATACGTCTTAAATCAAATATGATATTCAAGTTGCCAAGTACAAATTTAATAAAAAAACAATCGAAAGGAACATTTCAAACTATTTACGGAAGGTTGATTCTTTTGATATTTTGGAATGTAGTGCTCCATAGATGAGGACCTTTATCAATAGTGGAGCATTTAGTATTAAATATTTGTCCTTTAGATTCATCAATGTCCATAATGGGGTTCACTGAGACGGAACCGGGATATTGGTTGCTTGCTGGAGTACTTGGTCTTCTCGTAGCTTGGTTGGTCAAACATCTGATAACCGGGCCCAAGAATCTTCCACCAGGCCCCACTGGACTACCTCTCCTGGGTGTAGCCTGGCAAATCTACAAGTATGTGTTTCTCATTACAGTATTTTACAAGCTATAACCCCCCTTGTGTACCTAAAACTCTATCATGTATCTCTCCCGCCCGACCCCCTCTCTTTCTCTCTCTCCCTATATCTTTATCTCACTTTCATTTTCATTCAATCCGACTCCTTTTGATAACTCTAGACCCTTTCCCATCTCCACATCTATCTCTGTCTATCTCTGTCTCTCTCTTGCACATACACACATACGCACACATTTTCTCTCTCTCTCTCTCTCACTTAATACTCTCTAACTATATATTTAAATATCTCTCCCCCCTTCTCTTGTTTTTTCTCTCTCTCTCTCCCTCTCTCTCTCTCTCTCTCTCTCTCTTCTCTCTCTCTCTCTCTCTCTCTCTCTCTCACTGCCGCTTCTATCTCCCATACCTATATCGTATCTTTTTACCATATTCTTCAAATTTTGACTCCGTTGGCGATATATGTGTAATATTTTCCTGTTAATCGCAGGGGTGGGTCGGATCCTCTTGCTCTCTTCGCTGCATGGTCCAAGAAGTACGGTGAGATGGTATCCTTCTTCGTTGGTCCGAAGCCGATCATCATCCTCAACTCTTACCCGGTCATCTTCGAAGCCTTTCGTCACCCCGATCTCCAAGACCGACTCGGCAGCCGACTACTTCAAGAAATAATTGGATTAAAGAACAGCGGTAAGGATTGAATAACATTGGCAAGTTATTTCCAGAAATGTTACAGCTCTTGTGCAATGGGAGATAGCCCTTCGTATAATAATTTTGAGTATCAAAGGAACTCACATACCTCAAAATGAAATTACGAGATCCATCCGAGTAATCACCTTAACTCCTTTCAGTAAATGTCGAAACGAAATCGTCTCGACGAAAGGAAAATAAAAAATAAATAAAAGAACATCATCAAGGGATCTTGCTAACATCTTTTAAAGCCCCGTCACTAATCCACTACTGATCTTGTGTATTTTTATTTTATTTGTCAGATTAAATTCTAATATAATATATGTATATAACCATGACAATCCGTCCATCATGTTAAACTCCATGTTTGATATCTTCCAAAGGAATTGCTTTTTCTAACGGAGACGTTTGGAAGGAGCAGCGTAAGTTCACCCATTCTGTATTCCGGAGTCTTGGTGTTGGTAAGAAGAGCTATGAGGATACCGTATCAGCCGAGATGACCCAGCTTTCTTCAGTCATCAAAGAAAAGAAAGGTTCTCCTTTTGACCCCAGTACTCTCTTTATGCAAGCCGTTTCCAACATCATTTGCTCTATCGTCTTCGGCACACAGTACACATACGACGACGAAGCATTCAAGGAAGTAAGCTGAATATGTATCATACTGACTTTCACTGATTATTCCTGCGGATTGTCACATCAAATCTTGAATGACAGTTTGTGAATTCATTAAAGATAATCAATTTTAGTCAAAATGATTTTAAGGCAGCCTCTATGTCGCCAATATTCTCTCTCTCTCTCTCTCTCTCTCTCTCTCTCTCTTTCTCTCTTTCTCTCACTCAGTGGTGGATCCAGGGGCGGGGGCGGGGGCCCCCTCCCTTGGGAAAACAGGTAAAAACACCGTTTTTTGTTAACAAAAAGAAGATGGGCCCCCTCCCATGGCGCTCAAGGGGGCGGTGGATGTTGAGAGAAAAAAAAAACACTGTCCCCTTCCCCGTTGAGCAAAAAAAAAAAAAAAAATGAAAAATTAGTGCTCACTACCCCCCCCCCCCCCCTTCCGAGAGATGGCGTTATTCCATATTCTGTTCATCATGTTCATTATTCACATCTCGTCTGTTTGGAACCAGAAGGGCGTTAACTCTGTGTAAGTTAATATGAATTAACGCTCTCCTGTCTCCAAACCTGGGAAGGAACAACTATATTATTACATGTATCCTACGACCACCAGGTTCCCCCAACTCTTTATATAAGATAGGAAGAGTTTCGTTTTCCTTATTGTCACACACATCATTCTTAAATAGCCTAAGACATCATTCTTATTTCCTTTTATATAGATTTTGCATCTCGTGAACTCGAACGTACAATTGTCAGGAGGGGGCGGAACGTTTTTGTTTCTTCCCATTCCTGGTATTTCCAAGATTCCGTTTGGTAAAATGAAGCTAATGACAAACAACATTCGGAGCGTGAACGCCTTCATCCAGTCCCAGATTGAGTCTCATGAAAAGAATCGGGATCCAGATAATCAGAGGGATTTCATCGACCAGTACCTCAATAAGTTGGATGAAACCAAGGTGAAATAAAAGCAACTAAGATACACACTGTAGATGCGTTTACATTCTACAATTCTTTGTTCCAGTGGTCATACGATTTATTACGTTCAATTTGTTCTACTTTTCGTTTGTCCAATCCTAATACTAAAACCTAACCTTATAATTCACCTTTACCCTAAAACTTACTCCCGCCCTCAACTTTCTAATGGGACGTGGGACAAACAGAAGTATGTATAAATCATGAGACAAACACAGTTTGTTCACGAAGTCCATTATTAAATTGTTTCTGCATCCAACACAGGCGCGTACGCAGGGGGGGGGGGGGGGGTGTTTTGGGGGTTAAACCCTCCTTTGGTTTTTTTAAGTGTATAAACCCCCCTAAACCCCCCTTTGGTTATTTTTTTTATTTAATTTTTTTTTTTTTAATCATAAAAAAAAAAAAATAATAATTCCAATGGCAGACCTCAAAAAGGTGACCTTACCCCCCCCCCCCAACGGAGCAAAATGTCAAATTTTTAAAATTTCGAGACCCCCCCCCAAAAAAAAAAGTGTCCTCTTACCCCCCCCCCCCCCCCCCCCCCCCCCCCCCCCCCGCTTATTCAGCGGCCGGCTGAGTCGTTGCGATTTTTTTTGGGTGACCAAAAAAAAAAAAAAAAGGTGTCCTCTTACCCCCCCCCCCCCCCCCCCCCCCCCCCGCTTTTTCAGCGGCTGGCTGAGTCGATGCGAAATTTTCGGGCTGATTTAAAAATGTTAAACCCCCCCCCCCTTGAAAAAATCCTGCGTACGCGCCTGATCCAACATGTAATATGTATGTCATTATTCACAGTGGATACTTGCACAAAATCAGAAGAACTAAATTCAAAGTATGACAACTGTAAACCACAGAGTGTTCATATCGGCAAAGCCTTGAGGCGCTACAAAAATCACATGTTAGCATTCTGTTAACCCTAAAAAGGCCGGGCTATTTGAGGTCTTAGTTTGCACGCATGTCAAGTGAAGTGTATAGAATACTATGATAATTTCATTTTTTTGAAAACTTTACTCATTTCCATATTTATGGTAATTTATGCAAATAATATCATTCAAATCATTAATCATATATTATTCATATTTAAGCATTCTTTTTCACTACATATATTTATTAGACCTTTCTGAATAATAATACGACAAAAAAATTTGGAAGAGCCAGTTTATTCCTTATGTTATCTCTTGTTTTGATAATTTCTTATGTATTTCATTGTTTGTTTTTTTAAACTTATGTATTTTATTGTTTTTGTTGTTTTAGTTAATTTCTAACTACAATTCAACTATTTTGACTCCCAAAACAACCACCTAAACTATAAACAAGACCCAATAACCCATGTTCGATCTATTTTTAGGAAAAATTACTTTTCCATATGTTTTGTACACAAATCACCAAAATGAGCGATTTTCGGGCTGACAAGCAAAGACAAAAGGTCACGTGACCTTGTAACCGTAGGTCCGATTTTCAAAAAAAAATATTTAAAAGTTGCCCAAGACTCGAATTAAAAAAGTCAGCGAGCGGCGCACAGTGGGCCAGGGAGGAACCAAAGTGCGCCAAAACTCATGTTTGGGGATTTATTTTGTATAAATCCAGAGGAAATGTTTAGATTTCCAGGGATTTTCGTTTAAATTTTATTACCAACATTTTCTCTGATGTCTAAGCTTTAAGTTGATACCAGATTTGGCTGCCCGATTCTGCCCGTTATTATGGTAGAGCCGTTTTCCTTGCAACATTGCCCCGAAAAATGTGTTTATTTTGGTCCGCGGTGTCAGAACAAGTGTCACGCGCCCCCTCGCGCCGTGATTTATGACCACGAATCCTTCATGATTCAGCCGCGGACCCCCAAAACCCACATTTTTCGGGGCAATGTGGCAAGGGAAATCGGCTCTAACATAACAACGGGCAAGATCGGGCAGCCAAATTTGGTATCAACTTCAAGCTTAGACATCAGAGAAAATTGTGGTATTAAAATTTAAGCGGTACACCGCGGAGATCTAAACATTTCCTCTGGATTTATAAAAACATGGGTAATTAGTCCATTTTTCCGTGAATTACCCTATAATATGTCATGAAGATTGTGTTTCTATCAATTTTAACCCATTCATTCAACGAAATGAACTATCAGGAATATGTGAGAGCAATTTCATATCAATAACTTAAAAACTTCATTTTGAATTGAAAGATTTATAAAATAAGTCACTTTTGCACTAAAACTGTGAAAATGTAGGATTTTGCTGTTTGAAGTAGAAAATTTATACCCTTATTGTGCATACCGGAATTAAATATTTCACTGAGGTATTCCTCTATGTATTACCTTTCAACTGGGCAAGAAAAAATTGGAAAACAAAAATCACCCAAACCTAGTTTTGGCGCACTTTGGTTCCTCCCTGGCCCACTGTGCGGCGGGGCGCCATCCATATGCGTTCTCGAACAATCAGAAAAATCGTGGAGGGGGGGGGGGGGGGGCATGATGGCCCCCCGGCCTTGTTAGGGTTAAGCGTTGGTCACAACCCACCGTGCGTGTTTTTAGTCCGTACGGTTTTTTTGGGGGCCACGGCCGCCATGTTTGTCTGAAAACGTAGGGAGGGAGTACCGGCAACGCACGTCACACGCACGGTGTAAGTACGTGGCCCTCACGCCACGCCTGGTCGTGAGCGATTGCGTGCATCGTACGTTGCGCACCTGGTAAGTGCTTACAACGTGCTTACAACGTATGGCCTCCGTGCGGTTGCAACGTTATCGTACGGAGGCCGTACTTACACGTGCCGCTCACGTACGGTGTCCTTACTCACTCGCACGTTGTAAGTGCGTGAACGTGCGATGAACTCGGTGAGTTTTTTCGCCCGATGTCGGGTTATGTATAGGACGACATTCGGATGTTCTCCAGAAGTCCCAGCTGCTGCTACCGCAAGATGCCGCCCATTCCACTGCAGAGACTATATACTGCATAAATCAGTGCGCACAACGTGACATATTCATAATTCCTACAAAGTTCTACATAATTTGAGGTTGGCTGCAAAAGGGACATAGTATCTTTAAGGCAGCCCTATTACCAAAACGTTATTAAATGCAATTCTTTCTGCTTTCGGCTGCTTTCAGGACACAGTTTCTTCATTCACCAAACTCAATTTAACCGGTTGTATCGCCGACCTCTTCCTCGCTGGGTCTGACACGACAACTACTACCCTAAAGTGGTGCATCCTCTTCATGATGGCCAACCCACAGGTTCAGTCACGTGTTCAAGATGAACTTGATCACGTGGTTGGCAGAGAACGAATCCCAAGGCTGGATGATATCAAAGATCTTCCCTACACCAATGCCGTTATCTTAGAGGTAGATCTTCAGTTATTTTGTTTCAAATTAGAGGGATAAAAGAAGGGGAGGGAATCCCCACCCACTGGACAAAACCGGACCCCCTCTTCCTTGAAGAATGCGGCTGCCATTACAACTATTCCTTGACATGTATTACAACCCCCCACCCCCCGAAAAAAACACAACGACAACAACAACATGTTATGAACTTAAAGAGACCGTGATATCTAAGATGTTCATGTTTTCACCCGTCTCTGTACCCCCAAGGAATAAGTACGGGTTAGACTTCAGGAGACGGAATGACATATCGGCATACCAAAGACATGCCTTAAGTCCTTGTGTGAACATATAGGGAGGAGAGACACGGGAGGTGTTGGGGGGGGGGGGGGGACATAGGGACAGGTATTTCCACCGCGGTGGATTTGATATGTAGAGACGCAACTGGCACATGACCCCCCTCCATTAATTCAATCTTTAATTCCTTAAGTAAACATATATTAATTGATTGTTTTGTTTATCAGAGTTATTTTTTTGTAACCCGGTATCTTATTTTCCAAGGTTCAACGGAAGGGTGCGGTAGCCCCATTAGGTGTACCCCACGTGGCTGCTGCGGATACCACCATACGAGGCTACACCATACCGAAGGGCGCCGTCATTGTGTCCAACATTTTCGAGGTGCTGAACAGCGAGGAGCTCTGGAAAGACTCTGGGGCCTTCAAACCTGAGAGGTTTCTGACCGCAGATGGAGAGCTCATAAAGAGAGATGAACTCATCTTCTTTAGCACTGGTAAGACAAGTTTATTGGCAGTTATTCGTCACGTGATGAATATTAAGAAACACATAATATATCCTCTCGGACAAAAGAACAAATATCAAACTTTTGATAATGTAAAATTGAGCCAAGTGATCAACTGGAATGTTCCTTTTTGATATAAAAATAAGAAAATTACCAACATAAAGGCTGACACTTCTGAGTGCAAGAAACGGAGAAATTTTTTTGAGTAGTGAAGAAGCAAGAAGGGATGTACATATATTGGAGATAATAAGAGGGTTGATTATAAATCCATTTCTTTCTCCTTCTCCGTCGATCATCCCCCTCCCCCTCTCTCTTTCTCCCTCTCCATCTATCTCCCTCCTACTTCATTCTCTCACTCTTCCTCCATCCTGCTCTCTCTCTCTCTCTTTATCTCTCTTTCTCTCTCTGTCTCTCTCTTTCCCTTCCTCTCCCTCTCTTTCCCATTATCATTGTTCATTCATACAATCCCCCAGGTCGCCGTGTCTGTATTGGAGAGCAGCTAGCCCGGATGGAAACATTCTTAGGGTTTACAAGCCTCCTTCAACGATTCACCTTCAAGAAACCTGACAACTCACCGACTCTTTCTTTTGAAGGAGTATTGGGTATATCAAGGAACCCTGTTCCCTACATGACATGTGCTGTAGTAAGAGAATGAAAATGAAAGGAAAACTCATTAGAGATACAGTCGTGAGGTATGGTAATAAGGAAACATGGGACTCAGAGAAACCCACACTTGATTTCCACGGTGATAAATGCTATCTGCCAAATGTTAAGGTATAAAATGAATAAAGGCTGAATAATAAAACAAAAACAAACGTTGAAATGGAACTAGTTGTCCCAACGCACGTCCTGCATAAGACTCGGTCATATTTTGTCTAAAATTATTGCTTGAAGATTTTAGTTAATGTGATTCCGGGCAGTTACTGTTACTTGACATTTTCAGGTCTAAATATACAACATACTGCATTTTTAATTATTTTTTCCTCGAAATATAAATTCAATCACATCTCAGGTTTAGTTGTACCTCTTTTGGAAAAGGGGATAATGAACCCATTTAACACATGGGTGAAGAGAAAAGCAAGAGCAGGTTAATATCTTGCCAAAGGATATTAGTGTCGTGTCGCGATTCGTACCCTCGACCTTTGCATCTTCAGTCAAGCGCCTTAAACCACTCGGCCACGACACTGTCTTCAAATAATAAAGTTTTTAAAATATATTAACTTTTATCTATTGTCAATATACATATCTCAAAGAGTAGACGCGATGCTTTTAATAAGGAGCCTATCCATACTTCGAAGATCTTCCAAATGTTGTTGTCACATTGATCACAATCATGATGCTGTGTTCTTATTACAGGAAGCGGTTTAAGGGAGAAAATAAATAGACAAACGGAGCCGATGTCTTATACAAGCTCTATTTAGGAGTCTTTCTGTCCAAAATTAAATTTATTGATTCTATGTATCATTTATTTTTAACTGGCAGATGATAATATGTTAGGAATGAAACGTCTCTTTTTTGTGATTTATATATTTTGTACTCACCTTTAACTCGATCGCGACTATTTTTTAAAGAAAATCAACTCAAGGGCGATTTCAATACCCTGTTGTAAATCGCATAGGTACCATGTTCGGATTACGTAATACTTCATTGACAAGTTCGCACGGTTCAATATGTGACGCACAAGCCTATTCACATTGCCCTAGGTTGAGTTTTCGAAAACAGTTGCGATCGTAGTCTATGTAGTAACCTATCGTTTGTAGAATGTTTTCTCATTGAAACAAAAAAATAAAGCGAAGACTATCTAGATAACTGTAAATGCAATGCTATCATACTTTGTGAAAAGTGAATGAAAGAGAGGAAAAACGGGGGAGATAAAGTGTGGAGGTAAATGGTCAATTTTCCCTTATATTTTGAGCCTCTATAACTTCACTTTTCCATAGATTTATATTTCAAGTATAAAGTTACATCGTACATAAATTCTTCTTCTTTTTTTAGTGATTTGTAAATGATATTGATTATAAAAGCACTAATTTGTTCACGTTTAAAACTGTGACAGGTGATTCATTGTTGTTTTGTTGTTGTTATATCTGTTATTTTTGTATATTGTTTTAATGGTAAAAACAACATGCATTGTCCCGAGATTTATCAGTGTTTCCTATACTCATTACGTAATTCATTACGTACTGAAATTTCATGTAAGTAATAATAATGATAATTTTGTTTACACAGGGAAGCCTCATTAGCATCAATGATTATCTTCCTGAGGCCCCTGCAATTATTATACCCCAAGTTATTGCCGGGTCCCCATTTACACCTACTACGTGTGGATTCACCCGATTGGATTCATGTCTTAAAGGTACTATGTCCCATTTGCAGGCCAACAAAATGAGGTAAAATTCCAACGGCATTTGAAAGATAATACTAATTTAGAACTTCCCTGAAAAAGGTGGGGCTAGAAAATGTCTTCAAGTGGGAAAATAACGACTATTAGCTGTCAAATCGACTTAGGAGCAAAAGAGCCAATAAGTAATAGTCTTGATTTTCAGACCATTGTACTAAATGGTCATACGTTTTATGCTGCGCAAACATTCAATCAGTTTAATTTTGGCCATCACAAGAAGTGGGTTATTGATGTAGACAAAAGCTCATGTACCCTTTACAGCTCATTTGATGTATGTTATTACCAAAGAACAAAAAAAGCCAGTCAGTCACTCAATAGTGTCTGACAGTGAAGTCTAGCAAGTAAACGGCTTTCCTCGCATAATTTGAATATTAGGACACTGCTAACGTTAAAATTTCACAGATAGGACATAGGTCTACATGACATATTCATAATTCCTGCAAAGTTCTACAGAATTTGAGGTTAGCTGCAAAAGGGACATAGTACCTTCAATTGCCAAATGACGTTGTAGTATTTTCCTCCTTCATTTCTCATTTCATTTACTGTTTTACTAAAAACTTGTTTGAGATTACATTGTCCTCTGATACCAGTCACTACTTCTCCTATGATATTTATTAACTTGGTTAGCTTAATAGCCCAGTACACCACACTCACTACCACACCCAATTTATCACGAACTTGATTTGGGACAATCTAATTAAGAGTGAGCGGTGTGGCTCAGTGACTCGAGAAGAATAAATACAGCACTCCCTAGGCCTCTTTTCCCAACCAATAGTTTCTCTTCTTGTAAGTGAATTGAATTGAATTTATTTACCACTTTCATAAAAACATACAAAGGCAAAGAATACAATACTTTTTTGCAAACATAGAAAAACCACTAAAATGGAAAATACACTAAAGGAAATTACGAAGTGGTTGGATCATCAAAAAAGTTACAAAAACTTATAAGTAGATGATCCTAAAAATGTACACAAAAAACAAACAAAAAGGGGACAAAGAAAATACAATACTACAATGGTAATTACACACATAAAAATTGCGTTTGTCAAATTCAAATTTGCTGTATCAGGTGAAGTTTTAAATGATGCTTAAAACTGTTTAACTGTTTAAGTTTAGGGGGTAGTTTGTTCCAAATAGTGGGTCCTTAGCATAAAAAGATACTATTTGAAAATGACGAATGACCATATATTACACGAGTGTCTGCTGAAGTCCTGGTATTATATCTATGAATATCGTTATTGCTCTGAAATATATTACAAAAGATTTCTGGTAATAGGTTATGATAATATGAATACATAAAAACACAGAGTTGAAAAACATGTAATAATGATATTGGGAGAATATTCAGTTTCAAGAAAAGAGGTCTGCTTGGACTTAAAAATGGCTTGTGGCAAATTATACGAACTGCTCTTTTTTGTAGGAGGAAAATACGATTAAGTAAATGCTGTTTACAAAAACCCCATATAATGTTACAGTAGGATATATAAGGCAAGATTAGTGAGTTGTATAACATTATGAGAATTTTGGTTGGCAAGATGTCTTTAAGTTTACTCATAATTCCTATTGTTCTAGACACTTTACGTAGAACTTCATAGACGTGTGTTTTCCATTTAAGATCTTTATCAATATTAATGCCTAAGAACTTGGTTGAACTGGTATGTTCAATCAGATTTCCATTCATATATATTTTTACTTCACTAACACACGTCTTTGGAAAGTTAAATAACATAACATTGGTTTTTTCATATTTAAGTTGCAGTTTATTTGCTTTAATCCACTCACTAACCTTTAAGAGCTCAGTGTTTAGATTTTTTGTCAGGCATTCAACATCTTTATGCTTATAAAATATATTTGTATCATCCGCGAACAGTATAAAATTCAAAATGGGAGAGACTGAATGTAAATCATTTATATAAATTAAGAAGAGCAATGGGCCTATAATTGACCCCTGCGGAATACCACAGGAAACTAATTGTAAACTGCTTATTATAAAGTATACTATGTTTATCAAGAAAACCGTGTAGTCTGGTATAGATGCATTTTTCAAAGATTTTAGAGAAGAGTGGAAGTAATGAAATGTAATGAAATGGGTCTGTAATGTAATGTTAACACCACTGTATAACATTTATTGCTGTATTGCTATTGGTAAATAAATCAAATTAAAAAAAAAAATCAAAATAATCTCACAGCGAATAATTTTGTCCACGAAATCACACCTGTAGTAGGGGAATGATGGTAGTATAGAAGGATGGTAGTATAGAAGGAGGATGGAGTAGAAGAAGGGTGGTGGAAGGAGTAGGTCGGTAGTAGAAGTGGCAGTAGAAGTAGGGTGGTAGTAGAGGTAGGGTGGTAGAAGAGGTACGGTGGCATTAGAGGTAGGGTGCGCGGCCCCCCCCCCCACTCCGAGAACGGACGGACCCCATGCGTGTTACCATAATGTCCGGTAAAGGGGTACTTTTCGTGCGACAAAATCCGGCCCGAGAATTGTAAAAAAAGGGGTGTATTAACTTTTCACCCGGAGATTTTTTTAAAAAGGGGGGTTTTTTCTTTTTTTCTCTCATCTCTTTGGACTCCTGAGAGATTATTCCGAATTTATGGGGGTACATTGAGCATTTTTCATGATTTAGGGGGGTCTCCAAGGCAGGAAAAGCCCGCGTAAGGGGGTTCGGAAATGTTGGCAGTCCTCAGATAGGGGGTGCTTTAAAAAAGAGGGAACAAGCATATGCGTACCCTAAATAACACTGAAGATGTTAATGGTGATGGCGATGATCATGATGGGTATGGTGATCATGATGATGATGATGGAGATTTTGATGATGATTATGGTGATGGCAATGATGATCATGATGGCAATGCTGATGATGTCAGTACGGTGATGGCGATGATCATGATGGGTATGGTGATGATGATGATGATAATGATGGCGGTGATTAAGAAGATAATTATGGTGATGGCAATGACGATCATGATGGAAATACTGATGATGGTGGAGATGATCACGATGGTGAAGGTGATGATGTCGGTGGTGATGGCGATGATCATGATGAATATGGACTCGATGATGATGATAATGCTGATGGTGATTATGAAGATGATTATGGTAATGGCGATGATGATCATGATTGCAATGCTGATGATGGTGGAGATGATCACGATGGCAATGGTGATGATGTCGGTGGTGATGGCGATGATCATGATGGGTGATGATGTTGATGATGATAATGATGATGGTGATTATGAAGATGATTATGGTGACTGCGATGATGATCATGATGGCAATGGTGATGATGTCAGTGGTTATGGCTATGATCATGATGGCTTTGGTGATGATAATGATGGGTATGGTGATGATGATGACAATGACGATGGTGATTATGAAGATGTTTATGGTGACAGCGATGATGATCATGATGGTTGAGTAGATCACGATGGCAATGGTGATGATGTCTGTGGTGATTGCTATGATCATGATGTCTATGGTGATGATAATAACGAGATCATGATGGCGATGATGAACACTTTATTGTATCGTTGCTTTGTTTCATTACTTCAAAATTTGGTGTGATGTTCTTACCCATCTTCTCATTTTCTCCTTTCTTCCCTTTCATATTGTCTTTGGTCAATGTGCTTGTCTTTTGTCAGTCTTTGGAGCTAGCTTGGTACCAGTGCTCGTATTGCCAGACGTTTTCTTGTCAGATGAGCTGAGCTGGGATGACTCTGTTTGGCTCATGTACTTCTGTTGTATGAGACGTTGACTTGTCAGTCTTTTACTTGTGAGATGAACTGCTCAGCAAGGGGAGGGGGTCATCTGGAGGAAGATGTTCTGGGTGAGGAATAGAAAGAAAATTGGTGGATTCCAGTGGATGACAGAGACGGAGGAAGAGAGAGCGAGGTACAGAAACATGGAAAATAAGGAGATGAATGACAGTCTAGAATGAATGGGTTAATAGTTTATCTGCGCTTTATAGAGACATTTGTATTAAGCGCTATATAAAAGCGGAATATCATTATTATTATTATCAACATTGTCATCATCCAAATCACCACCACCATTATCATCATGATCTTTACCAACTTTACAACCATCACCATTATCGTCATCACCTTCACCACCACATCCATCCCAATTATCATGATCCAAAAAACCACCACCATAACCATCATTCAAATCACCACTACAGCCATTTACGTTACCATCATCCAAATCACCACCATATCAACCATTACCACCACAACCATCACCATAAACATCATCCAAATCACCACCATCACCATTATCATCATCCGAATCACCAGCAACCTCATCATTATCTGATCATCCAAATCACCATCACCATTATCATCATCCAAATCACCACCATCACAAGTTCACAACCATCACCATTATCATTATCCAAATCACCACCATCACAACCATCATCATCATCATCATCATTATCATCATCCAAATCACCAGCACCACCGTCATTATCCGATCATCCAAATCACCACCATCACAACCATCATCATGCATCATCATCACCATCACCATTATCATCATCCAAATCACCACCATATAAACCATCACCTCCACAACCATTACCATCACCATTATCCAAATCACCAGCACCACCATCATTATCCGATCACCCTAATCACCACCAAAAACCATCATCATCATCAACATTACCACTATCATCATCATCATCCAAATAACCACCATCACAACCATCACCATTATCATCATCCAAATCACCACCACAAAATATATCATCATCATTAAAAAAAGCATCTGTTATATATATTTCATCATCTTTGTAATTATCACCACCACCACCACCATCATAATTATCATCTTTACCTATCATCACTTTTATTCATACCCCAACGATTATATATTTGTTCATTTTCATTTTCATTAATATCATAAATCATTATCATAATCATTGCATGTCACTGGTATCTATCTCTGTTTGGGCATTGTTTAACCATTCTTTTTATTAACGGCCGTTTGTATTTGCCATGAAAAGTTCTAGTTCAGCCCCTGTGCATCATATATGTAAAACTCCAAAGCTTCTACTCACTACTGTTTCTCTGCATGCTCTGAAGCCAATCGCTACATGTACACCATGGACGTGCATACGGAGCCCGGGAAGGGACATGGTAAAAATATTTTTATCTCGTTAAAACGAGATAGTTATCTCGTTTTAATGAGATAGTATCTCGTTAAAACGACATAGTATCTCGTTTTAATGAGATAGTATCTCGTTAAAACGACATAGTATCTCGTTTTAATGAGATAGTATCTCGTTAAAACGAGATAGTTATCTCGTTTTAATGAGATAGTATCTCGTTAAAACGACATAGTATCTCGTTTTAATGAGATAGTATCTCGTTAAAACGACATAGTATCTCGTTTTAATGAGATAGTTATCTCGTTTTAATGAGATAGTATCTCGTATAAGTCCATTGCATACTGGAACCGGGTGGTCCCTGTATTAAGCCTATGGGAGTGAGAGAATTCAGTAGTCCACGGGTTAACAACATAATACCCGCGAGGCTAGACTAGACTGCGCGCGCTGGCGCTAGCGCGCTCGCTGCTTAATGCAGTAATAGCCAGGCGGCCATGCCATGCCAGGCCTTGTACGTATACTCGCACAAACTGAGAAGATTTAGTTCATTAAGAATGGGTGAGTAATTGATTGAAATATGAGTAGATTAAGTGAATTTAGTCATCAATTTTGAAAAAGCTGCAATAGTCTTTGTGATCTACGGTAATTTCGTTACATTGTGAGACCGTTCTCAACAGATTTTTGGTGAAAAGACTAGGAAATTATTGCTCTTGAAATTGAACTTTGATTTTCATCGTCATGAAGTAGTTTGACTGCGGTTTGCCGTCATTTCACCCTAGTACTCCAGTTAGGGGCCCGGCCGTTCCGCCAGGCCCACCCCGGGGAATTTCGGTGCTCATCTGCATCAAGATCAAACTTTCTAATCAAGTTTTATTTGAGATTTGATCGTCATCATGTATCTAATTCACCAATCATCGATTTAATTTAAATATAGATTTAACGTTACACCTTACAATAATCTCTGAAGCATGATTTTTTTGATAATCCAAGTGGATTAATTCTTGTTAAAATCTTTAGTAGATCATAGATGTTGACTCTGATGGCTTTACTTATCAGTGCCATCCGTTCGCTCAGTTGCATCCGTGTCAACTTTATATAGACCAAAATTATCTGTGACCATTGATAATCAAACAACTCGAAATCCTATTTCATTTAGATGTAACTTTAAACCTGGAACTTATTAATAAAAAGTATTCAAAAAACATCAACACTAGGATTTGTTTATTTAATAATTAGATTTTGTGTGGGTCCAGCATGCTTGTCAAGTTATCATTAGAGTTTAGACCTTGACCTTACTAGAGTCTACTAGATCTAGATCTAGACCCCTATCAGTGGCGTACGCAGGATTTTTTCAAGGGGGAGGGGGGGGGGGGGGGGGTTAACATTTTGAAATCGGACCAAAAATTTCGCAACGACTCAGCCAGCCACTGAATAAGCATGGGGGGGGGGGGTTAGGTCATCCTTTTGGATTTTTTTTTTGTATTAAAAAAAAAAAAAAAAAAAAAAAAAAAAACCAACTCTAAAAAAAGGGGGGGGGGGGGGTTCCAGAAAAACATACACATAAAAAAAAAATGAAGGTAGGGGGGTTTACCCCCCCCCCCCCCTGCGTACGCTTCTGACTCCTGTTATTACTTTTAATATATTAGGTCTATTAGAGATTTTTTTCTTTGAATTGTGCAGATCATGTTGATAAATCTATTTGTGTAAGAGAAGACCCCTTTTCCACAATTATGTTTACTTATGAAGTCCACTTCTTCTTGTCTTAATAAACCAATTCTACTTGAGACTACTTTATATTTATAGGCCATATGAAGCACTTTTTGAGGCACAAGTTAAATCTTCCATTTGATTTTACTTTGTACTGTGGTCCATTAAATTGGAATGTTGATTTCCACACTTTATTAAAATTAAGGCCAACCATGACGTGAAAAATAGCTTTTATGCTAGATCTATTTTTATTTTGTTAAGGAGAAAGGGACGCCTTGATTGTCGTATTGATTTTGTTTTCTTTTTGTTCCAACAGATGGAAACTGATGAAGAGCTGGAAGGAGCTAACTGATGAGTAGACATTACAACATTTCTTATATTTTCAAGATGAAGCTGAAAGTCCCATGCAGGTAAAATTTTCAGGATATTTAGCACACAAATATTAAACGACCACCTATTTATTCACTAAAAAGGAAATGGAACTAAGTGTATGTTTCAAGTGTGTATAGTGGAGGGAATATTTTATTCTAGTTCTTCCCTTTCTTTGTTTACAAAGGGGTTTGTCCTTATTTACAGGAGGTCCTGTGTGTAGAAGAACGATGTCTAATGCACATTCAAAGCACTACATAATAATGATAATGATCATACATGTAGGGTATACGCAGGACCACTCATTACTTTTTTTTTGTAAGTGGTCCTTTCACTTCTTGAGCAATGAAGATGAAGAAGAACACAACATAAGATTAACGAAAGTCTGTTTATACGATGAGTTATGGTTGATATGTATCTATTATTATCACTTTTTAATTGAAGTACCTACATTGCTTTCTCTTATGTAGGATGATGCTTCTCTACAGTGGATGATGAAAGCATGCTGATTACAAACCCAGGAGAGGAATAAAGAACAGATATTGACAGAATCATATCTAGAGATGTGGGCCTACTGCACTTCATACAAGCAAGTGTGCTAATATACCATGTAGGTACCCCCAATAAACTATTGTAGGACACATTTATCATGCAGAAAGTTATAGATCTGACAGTTATATTTTTCATTGTCCATTGACTTGTAAAAGAATACTTGACTGAATATCACAATTGTGATTTAGATTAAAACTAAAATGTCAATATACATGAAATATAAGTCTACATAACGTATGTTTCAATAGCATTATTTCCTGTACATTCTCTGTTCCAAGTTGTTTGGTCATTTTATGTAAACCGAGTATTATTCATTTATGACCACAAGTTTACATTACAAGTACATTGTACATGTACCAGTATTACTTATTTCATACTTGTCTGATCCAAGCTCCATCAGGCCTATTGTCTTAATGGGATCATCAGGAATAATCTAACATGTGGTCAGTAACTAGTTTTGTAGGAAAAAGTTTAGGTTTTCCCACTAGAACCCCAAGTGAATATTAGTCCTTCCTCTTTTTGTCAGAGCAGGTATCAGGGTGTATGTTATTAGTTGTTGTTTATTTTCTTATACACTGTATCTTATTTCATTTTTCCATTCAACAGACTTGGGTTATCATCACAGCCCTTTCTTCTGAAAACTAGCCTACAACTTCATCGTTGAATGCAGAAGACATCTACATGGGACTACGTCTTAAAGATGCCCCCTCATATAATGAAAGAGGACAGTAGAGATGGGCTTAATCTTGAATATTTACATACTATTTATTTATTATTTGTATTATATGTTTGTAGAATACCACATTTAAAAAAAGCTAATGAATTTATCATCTTGTCAACTTTCAAATAATTAAAGATAACTAATCATCAATGAATAAACATTAATGACATTTTAACAATGTCAACTACCATCTTATAGGATGAAACTGAGTGCTGGGCAGAAAGAAATTTCCTTGAAATTTGAGTGATAAAGATTTATCAGTCTATATCAAAGATTGAATCAATCAATGATATTTATAATTATAATTATACATGTTGAAATTCATTTACCTGTCCTCAGTCTATGGACTTCTGTATTTGAAGTTTTGTAGATTATTACATTATTGCTGCTTCAAGTATTGTATGTAAGAAGGTTTGAAAGACAACCCTCTAAATGCACTAAATATGGAAACTGCTAATCATCATTGCCTGTTGTATCCAAACTGCTAATTTTAATAGAATCATGTTTTGATACTTCCTAGCTTAAGAAAACAGGGGGGGGGGGGCTTGTTATCCTCTTCCTGGTGCTGTTTCTAAATGGACCATGTAACATGTTGCAAAAGTGTAAACAATATTATATTTGTTATATGTTTATATTAGAAGGATTTAGAAAATGAAAACGTTTTGAATTATAGAATTACTGTTACTAGAAGTAATATATTGATGTGTAAGGGAAGGGGTGGTTTTCCCAGTGAAATTAACGGTATACCAATGTCAAATTGATAAAAAAGAGAAAACTGTTCCTAAAAATAAAATTATAAAGGACATGGGCCTCCCAACTAACTAACCCTGGTACCACTCCTGTTTTGTTTTGTTTTTTTTTTGGAGGGGGGGGGCGCCCCAATTCAAAATTTCCAGTGTTAAATTCCATTGTCTTTAAACAAAAAATATGTCAAGATATTGAAAAACAATGTTTCACTTTCCGTTTTCAATTCGAATAAAATGATTAACATATTTTCCGATCTCTCTGGTCTCTACATTAAAAATGTTCAAAGCTCCTGCAAAGGCTGCAAAAAGGAAAAGTGAAGATAATCCAAGTGAAATGTGGACAGTAATGGAGTGAATATGGATCAATGGTTGATCGTAGTTGATAACGAGTAAATGTAAATGAATGGTATTACGACTGAAAGTGAGACAGAAAGGAACTGCAACAGATTGTTCAGTCAAGACAAACCGTTAGTTGCAGAAGATAATTTACGAAAGACAGAGAAAGAGAGAGAAGGGGAATCATTAAGGTACGATGAGAGTGGGTGGAGAAAAACCATCCTCTTTGCCACATAATTTGTTTGTATAAAATAAGGACACTTTATACATTAGCATATTTAACATGTATAATCATAGCCAGAGAATGTGTTGTTATATATAGCATGTTTGAGTTAATAAAACAAAAACAGACCCAGTTATTGATAGACTAAAAAGGGAATAAGATCGGATCAGTATTTCTTATTCAATGAAGTTAAGGCCACTCCCCCATATTTAAAAACAACAACAACACAACAACGAGAGGTCCACTTCCCGATGCATTCTGGGTACACCAGCTGTTATATTTTTTTTTGTTTTGTAATATTCTTTATTGTATTCACTCAATAAATAATATTAATTCATACAAATTGTAATATATAACATATTGAAACCAATTACAGAGTACAAAATACAGTAATCTCAATTATATTGAATGAATTAATCCCTATTACATATTATAATTTATAACATATTGGAACAAAGTACAGACTACAATCAACCTAGTTATATCGAATATTACATATTACATATATTAAATATATACTGGTGATCGATAATACAAGTTCGAGCGCATATTTCACCTAACGGTGATCGCATCAGAATAATCTACGCTGATTCGCTGAATCACTTGCGTTGCTGGCGCGCAGCGTGATGAATAAATTACCCATAATTCCGTACAGTAGATTATTTGACCTCTCTAATTACGCTGATACGCGTGTTGTCTTTTACCATGTAGTGAACATCATTCCAGTACACGTTTCGTGGGGAGCATCCTTCAGAATGCATAATTCATAGGGCTCATGAATTATGCAAGGGGCTTATTTTGGCTTCTAATGGATCCGGACAAAATGGCGGAGCTTGGGGGGCCTGGTCTAGCCTCGCGGGTATTATGTTGTTAACCCGTGGACTACTGAATTCTCTCACTCCCATAGGCTTAATACAGGGACCACCCGGTTCCAGTATGCAATGGACTTATACGAGATACTATCTCATTAAAACGAGATAACTATCTCATTAAAACGAGATACTATGTCGTTTTAAACGAGATACTATCTCATTAAAACGAGATAACTATCTCGTTTTAACGAGATACTATCTCATTAAAACGAGATACTATGTCATTAAAACGAGATACTATGTCGTTTTAACGAGATACTATCTCATTAAAACGAGATACTATCTCATTAAAACGAGATACTATCTCATTAAAACGAGATACTATGTCGTTTTAAACGAGATACTATCTCATTAAAACGAGATAACTATCTCGTTTTAACGAGATACTATGTCGTTTTAACGAGATACTATGTCGTTTTAAACGAGATACTATCTCATTAAAACGAGATACTATCTCATTAAAACGAGATACTATCTCATTAAAACGAGATACTATCTCATTAAAACGAGATACTATCTCATTAAAACGAGATACTATCTCGTTTTAACGAGATAAAAATATTTTTACCATGTCCCTTCCCGGGCTCCGTACGTGCATCATCATGCGCCTGCACAAATTATTGCCCGCATCGCCAGCGGACGAGATCAAAAACAATACCAAATCACTTTTCCGAATCGACTCTCTTTATTATAAAAGTGACCTAAGTTCTAACGATACTTGCAGTATGACCTTCTCTTCATCAGGCGCGGATCCAGGATTTTCTAATAGGGGGGGCCGGAGATTTGAAAAATTGCGCAGACCGTTTTTCAACTCAACATACCAATACTGACAAGGTCATATTAGAAGCACCATACCGGTACAAATTTGTTTACATTTTCATCGGGGGGGGGGGGGGGGGGCTGAAGCCTCTTTCCTAAAAAAAATGTTATTTTCTGGTTTGACAATTCGGCTAGTGAGCGAAGCGAGCGAGCACAAATTTGAGGATAATATGTATTTTGTGAAAGTGTTATTTATCTCCAAAATATACGAGAAAAGATATTAAAAAAATCATATTCGGGCAGGTCGCTGTTCGCCCCCCCCCCCTTACGCGCGAAGCGCAGAAACTTTGACGTTTCATGAAATTATTAGAGAAAGAAGACGATTCGTTGTACCGTTCTCGATTCTTAATCATTGCCTGAATTCAGTTTCCCCACCCCCTCTTGCGCGAAGCGCGGAAGCTGTGACATTTCATTAAATCATTAGAGAAAGAATACGATTCGTTGTACCGTTCTCGACTCTTAATCCTTGTCTGAATTGAGTTCCTCCCTCCCGCGCAAAGCGCGGAAGCTTTTACGTTTCATGAAATTATTAGAGAAAGAAGACGATTCGTTGTACCGTTCTCGATTCTTAATCATTGCCTGAATTCAGTTTCCCCACCCCCTCTCGCGCGAAGCGCGGAAGCTGTGACATTTCAATAAATCATTAGAGAAAGAAGACGATTCGTTGTACCATTCTCGACTCTTAATCCTTGTCTGAATTGAGTTTTTTTCCCCCCGCGCAGAAGCTTTGACGTTTCATTAAATTATTAGAGAAAGAAGACGATTCGTTGTACCGTTCTCGATTCTTAATCATTGTCTGAATTAAGTTTGCCCCCTCCGCGCGAAGCGCGGAAGCTTTGACGTTTCATTAAATTATTAGAGAAGGAAGACGATACGTTGTACCAGTCTCGACTCTTAATCCTTGTCTGAATTAGACCCCCTCCCGCGCGAAGCGCGGAAGCTTTGACGTTTCATTCAATTATTAGAGAAAGAAGACAATTCGTTGTACCCTTCTCGATTCTTAATCATTGCCTGAATTCAGTTTCCCCACCCCCTCTCGCGCGAAGCGCGGAAGCTGTGACATTTCAATAAATCATTAGAGAAAGAAGACGATTCGTTGTACCATTCTCGACTCTTATCCTTGTCTGAATTGAGTTTTTTTTCCCCCCGCGCAGAAGCTTTGACGTTTCATTAAATTATTAGAGAAAGAAGACGATTCGTTGTACCGTTCTCGATTCTTAATCATTGTCTGAATTAAGTTTGCCCCCTCCGCGCGAAGCGCGGAAGCTTTGACGTTTCATTAAATTATTAGAGAAGGAAGACGATACGTTGTACCAGTCTCGACTCTTAATCCTTGTCTGAATTAGACCCCCTCCCGCGCGAAGCGCGGAAGCTTTGACGTTTCATTCAATTATTAGAGAAAGAAGCAATTCGTTGTACCGTTCTCGATTCTTAATCAATGTCTGAATACAGTTTTCCCACCACCTCCCGCGCGAAGCGCGGAAGCTGTGACGTTTCATTAAATCATTAGAGAAAGAAGACGATTCGTTGTACTGTTCTCGAGTCTTAATCCTTGTCTGAATTGAGTTCCTCCCCCCCCCCCTCCCGCGCAAAGCGCGGAAGCTTTGACGTTTCATTAAATTATTAGAGAAAGAAGACGATTCTTTGTTCCATTCTCGACTCTTAATCCTTGTCTGAATTAAGTTTCCTCCCCCCGCGCAGAAGCTTTGACATTTCATTAAATTATTAGAGAAAGAAGAAGATTCGTTGTTCCGTTTTCGATTCTAAATCATTGTCTGAATTGAGTCCCCCCCCCCCCTCCCGCGCGAAGATTGACGTTTCATTAAATTATTAGAGTAAGAAGACGATTCGTTGTACCGTTCTCGATTCTTTATCATTGTCTTAATTAAGTTAGCCCCCTCCGCGCGAAGCGCGGAAGCTTTGAAGTTTCATTAAATTATTAGAGAAAGAAGACGATGCGTCGTACCGTTCGCGATACTTAATCATTGTCTGAATTCAGTCCCCCCCCCCTCCACGCGAAGCGCGGAAGCTTTGACGTTTCATCAAATTATTAGAGAAAGAAGACGATGCGTTGTACCGTTCTCGATACTTAATCATTGTCTGAATTCAGTCCCCCCCCCCTCCGCGCGACGCGCGGAAGCTTTGACGTTTCATTGAATTATTAGAGAAAGAAGACGATTCTTTGTACCATTCTCGACTCTTAATCCTTGTCTGAATTGAGTTCCCCCCCCCCCCCCCCGCGCAGAAGCTTTGACGTTTCATTGAATTATTAGAGAAAGAAGATGATTCGTTGTTCCATTCTCGATTCTTATCCTTGTTTGAATTCATTTTCCCCCTTCCGCGCGAGGCGCGGAAGCTTTGACCTTTTATAGTGTAATGAAATCAATAGAGAAAGAGGATAATTCATTTTTTCATTCTCGACTCTTAATCCTTCTCTGAATTCAGTTTCCCCCTCTAGCGGAAAGCGCAGAAGCTTAACGTTTCATTAAATTATTAGAGAAAGAAGACGATTTGTTGTACCGTTCTCGACTTGTAAGAATTTTCAAAATTGTTTCTTAGATGCTCCTATGTCCTTTTAATGCCCCTACCGCCCTAGCTACGCATGCTTTAAAGGGAAAATGAAACAATCATGATTGTGATAGCACACAATTAGGTCAGTAGAAATGAAAGGGGGAAAAAATTATTACACCAACCATGGAATAATCCCGACCCGACCGGGATCACTATCCATGTCATAGTTTCGTGTTATCGGGCGAGGGCCGGGGCGTAGCGACCAAGCGTGATTTTGCAATGTAGAATGCTGAAATTATGCATTCTAGAAAATCCCTCAGCCCTATATATGTACGTTCCTTCATTTCTTTCTAGCTATATATCTATCTTTTTTCTTCTCTTCTCCTTTCTTTTTTCTCTTTTTTTTTGCGCCGCCAATAGGGGGGCCGCGGCCGTTTCGGCCCCCCCCCCTGGATCCGCCACTGTTCATCACCAGCATCCCAATCATAACCTCAATCCACTTCAAGATCATCCTTACCTTTCAAGTTTAGATGTTGCCCAAACACACTCAAATTCTCTGGTTGTGACAATTACGCTCTGTCTGGATTTGGATTTGATCTTGCAGACGATACAAATCAATATGTGACTCCACCTACGTACATCGCACTTGCATTCATGATAACAACGTGCACCTCATCATTTGTCTTGTGGCCAGATGGCCATTCACCATCGGTAGTCCGCACGCACAGAGTTTGATTTTACACTTTACTTAAATTCCTAAACGTAAAGATTTGAGCAAAGCCTAATTCTGTCAGTCTCTGACTGTGTCAAATATCACAGATCCTATGTAGTATGATGTCAGCCTAGCCTCGGCCCGGTCACACAGCCTTTCGCGTCTGTATCGCGGGTAAAATTTCGCGATCTTTTTTTGCCCGCGGTTGCCCGTGGTGGAAAATGTGCAAAATTGGCTTACCCGCGGTTTACCCGTGGTATGCCCGCGGAACAGACGCCGGCGACTGTTCCGCGTCCTTATCGCGGGTGAAGCGCGGCGGTACCGCGGCCTACCACGCTTACACGCGGTACACACGCTAATGCACGTGATAACAACGCGGTACAGACGCGGAACAAACGTGCTATGACCGTGCTCCACCCGCGATTACCCGCTAAAATTTCGCGTCCAATTCCGCGTGTAACCACGTCTTAACCGCGGCCGTAGCACGTCCTAGCACGTTCGTTCCGCGTCTGTACCGCGTCTTTACCGCGTGTGTACCACGTGTACCACGTGTACCGCCCGCGATTACCCGCGGTCTAAATTTTTGGGCAGCCCAAAACTTTTTCGCGCGGCCAACCGCGTGTGAATTTTTTACCGCGTGTAACGACGGGTAAAGTACGGCTGTATCGCGTCTTTATCGCGACCTCAAAGCGTCCAACAGCGTCTGCTTCACGGGCAGAAATTTTTGGCCGTGATTCGGCCGCGATACGCCCGTGGAGGGCTGTGTGACCGGGCCTTTAGGAGCTTCACAACCACACAGCCCCTTGGTCTCATCGTGCAGACACTAGCTGTTACGCACAGCGACTGAGATAGTGTCCCAGCAAACTAACACTACACATGGATTGGCCCATAAATGAAATACTAGCACACTTCCAATCATGTGGCCCCCCCTCCCACTCCGTGAACGAAGGGATACCATGAGTGTTCCCAAAATGTCCAGTAAAGGGGTACTTTTCACGCACGAAAATCCGGCCCGTATTGACTTTACACACCGGACTTAAGGCCCGGTCACACAGCCTTTCGCGTCTGTATCGCGGGTAAAATTTCGCGATTTTTTTTTGCCCGCGGTTGCCCGTGGTGGAAAATGTGCAAAATTGGCTTACCCGCGGTTTACCCGTGGTATGCCCGCGGAACAGACGCCGGCGACTGTTCCGCGTCCTTATCGCGGGTGAAGCGCGGCGGTACCGCGGCCTACCACGCTTACACGCGGTACACACGCTAATGCACGTGATAACAACGCGGTACAGACGGGGAACAAACGTGCTATGACCGTGCTCCACCCGCGATTACCCGCTAAAATTTCGCGTCCAATTCCGCGTGTAACCACGTCTTAACCGCGGCCGTAGCACGTCCTAGCACGTTCGTTCCGCGTCTGTACCGCGTCTGTACCGCGTCTTTACCGCGTGTGTACCACGTGTACCGCCCGCGATTATCCGCGGTCTAAATTTTTGGGCAGCCCAAAACTTTTTTCGCGCGGCCAACCGCGTGTGAATTTCTTACCGCGTGTAACGACGGGTAAAGTACGGCTGTATCGCGTCTTTATCGCGACCTCAAAGCGTCCAACAGCGTCTGCTTCACGGGCAGAATTTTTTGGCCGTGATTCGGCCGCGATACGCCCGTGGAGGGCTGTGTGACCGGGCCTTACGGTGGTGTTTTCAAAAGGAGAGAACATGAATATGCGTACCCTAAATAACACTGAGTGGGGGGGGGGGGGGGGCATATGTGTCAAATCGTACCGGATTAGGGAATCTTTATCGAAGAAAATGTTACCAAGTTTTCCCAAATTAGTTGAGGGGCTTTTTGTTTCAGGGAGCATTTATTTTGTGACGCAAGGTAGGAGTTTAAATTTGTCGTGTATTATAAAACTGTGTTTTAAGTCGTATAACAACTCTTAGAAGTTTGATTCTGTGTTTAACAAGTAATTAAAAACGGCTAAGGAGAGCAAAATTGATGTGTGGTTGTGTTTCATTTGAATTTTATTAGAGCTTGCCCAAAGCTTAGGCACAATACCATTCCTGAAACTATTCACTGATTATTTTCCATAAGGAGCACTGCCAGTGGATATCTTCCACAATGAATACGCAAACAAAATACTCAACCATTTTCGTAATATATTCAAATTGTATGCATAAATCGTTTTTAAGACAGTGCCTCGTTACATACTATTTCATTCTACCTTTCACCCGCATACCTAATGGTGGAACAAACATTGTTCACCCGTACAAACTAGGTCCGGGGGTTCGCGCGACCCCCCCCCCCCCTTCCCATCTAAAAAAAAGGGGTATTTCTGTTGTTGCTCAAGAGGGAGGGGTGGGGTGTCGATTAAAAAAATGATGCTCCATACCCCCCCCCCCCCCCCCGTTGAGAAAAATAAATAAATATAATTAGTGCTCAAAGGGGCTGTGCACCTCTTCAAAGTACCTCTACTGTTTAAAGGTGCCTAGCTCTTATCATAGAGGCTAATGGTCAACTATTGCATTGACACCTAAATGATTGACAGGCTATCTACGTAGTACATGTTCTACATAAGGATCAACTTGAATAAGAAAATAGGCCCTGTTATAGAAATATTTTTTGACCAGTGCCGTTTTTTAAAAAATTGAATGCCTGTTATTTTATCTAAATGCAATATACAAAGTGGCCATCAATAATGCTTTTGTTCAAATGTTCACTCACTATGCTTGCTCCCAAATAATTTTCAGGCCTTTCAGTACGCAAACGTACGCACATTATACACACAATTGACACAAATAATTTTCAAAAGTCAGCATGACTTGGTGTAATCCTTGAGCTAAACACTTTATTTTAAAAAGACGTGACATTACCAATTTGCAGTATGGATTGTTCTTTGTTGTTGTTGTTTTTTCTCTAAATATTATATCATCATCTCGGAATCTTGTTTATTTTTAGAGAGAGGAACATCTCACCTATTAGAAAAGATATCCTTTTAAACAGAGAGGGGGTCATCTGAGTCATCAACCTATTTCTCGAGAGTGAGAAAACATGTTTGAGGGTAGGTCAATATTTAATTATCTGATGCGACACTACGCTGGACTCTTGCTGGAAAAACTGTTCAATAGGAAGAGCGCCACCTGTAGGCTTTTTATCCCATTGACGACTCTTCAAATGCTCCCACTTTGCACTCTTTTAAAATTATGATTAGTAATATCAAATCTAATCGTGAAAATGCGGAATATAAACTCGTCGACATCCTTCTCCTCTCTCTCTCCCTCTCTTTCTCTCTCTCTCTCCCCCTTCTCTCCCATCTACCCCCTCTCTCTCTCTCTCTCCTCTGTCTCTCTCTCTGTCTCTCTCTCTCTCTCCCTCTAGTCTCTCTCTCTCTCTCTCTCTCACTCTCCCTCTTTCTCTCTCGCTCTCCATCTCTTCCCCTCTCTTTCTCTCTCTCTCTGTTTCTCTGTCTCTCTGTCTCTCGCTTTCTCTCTCTTCCCCTCTCTCTCTCTCTCTCTCTGCCTCTCCCTTTCTCTCTCTCTCTCTCTCTCTCTCTCTCTCTTGATCAACCTTACATCGATCTGTCCTCAAGCTAAGATACTGGGCAACAAGCGCGGAAATTCACATTTACGAATTTATCTATGAGGATCATACATGTAATTTGAATTATTTACCCGGGTTAGGTAATGAGCACTAATTTATTTATTTTTATGCTCCCGAAAATTTAAAATCATGCCGGCCGATAATTCGCTCAGGCCTCCCCCCCCCCCTGGATCCACCACTGGTGTCCAACAATTTTTCACAAAATAACTAAAATTTCTATTGTGCTAAATGTATGACTCTGGAGAGTCTTTGCATTTTAGAGTACTTAGATAATATGCTTTCCATAATACTCTCATTACCTTAGCCTGCTTATTCACTCTTTCAATTCAATGGACTTTCTGTGCACTTTTTGAGAAAAGCATGAAACTTCCAGCATAGTTTGCTTTCACCATAAGATTTATTTTCAGATGTGGAGGGAAGTCAGATTTGACCTCTGATGACCCTGAGAGGTCAAATCCAAAATGGCCGCTAGTCCGCATGGTCTAATGTACAAACACGCTTAACTTTTGAACCAAATACACCAGAAAAACGTTTAAGTTGTCATTTCCAACTAACTTGGGGATGCCAATTCATTTGGTAATACTTTTGAGATCACCTGAACTCAGGGTTTTGCATTTAGGTAAAGGTCAAGGTCAAAATTGACTAAAAATGGCAAGTTTTGAATAGTTACAAAAGGTTAAATCTCATTTATTTGTCATTTGTTCTCAAATTTATTTAGGAATGGTTCACCTGCATAGTCCGCCACCTTAATCCTTTTCAGGTAGTTTATTTCACAGTTTGATTTGACCTCTGATAACTCGGAGAGGTCAATTCCAAAATGGCCGCCAGTCCGCATGGGCTAATGTACAAACGCGGTAACTTTTGAACCAAATAGTCCAGAAAAACGTTTAAGGTGTCATTTCCAACTAAATTGGGGATGCCAATTCATGTGGTAATACTTTCGAGATCACCAGAACTCAGGGTGTTGCATTTAGGTCAAGGTCAAGGTCAAAATTGACTAAAAATAGCAAGTTTTGAATGGTTACAAAAGGTTAAATACCCATTATATGTCATTTATTCTCCCCTATGTTCTTAAACTTATTAAGGAATGGTTCCCCTGCCGAGTCCTCCACCTTAATCCTTTTCAGTTAGTTTATTTCACAGTTTGATGTGACTTCTGATGACCCTGAGAGGTCAAATCCAAAATGGCAGCCAGTCCGCATGGTCTAATGTACAAACGTGAACTTGAACCAAATAATAGTCTAGAAAAACGTTTAAGGTGTTTTTCTAACTAACTTGGGGATGCCAATTCATTACGTAATACTAAGAGATCGCCAGAACTAAGGGATTTGCAATAAGGTCAAGTTCAAGGTCATATTAGGTCAAAAAAGTGATGTTTTCTTTTTTTTTAAATAAACTTTGCCTCTATTTTGACACTTAAGGGGTCATTATTTTATAAATTAATAAAAAGACCCGTGTACCACCACTTTGACTATCCAGGGAAAATTGTATATAGCTGCTTATCGGCTGGTTCTGTGCTTACGTGTGAGTTTCTACTTCATAGCACTGCTAACCGTAAGCACACGAAAGTGGATTAACCTTACGCTGCTTACTGGACGAAAATGAATTTTGTAACAATGCACATTCATTGTGAACGCACAAGGTGGACGCCTTGTTTTCTTGCTAACCAAATTTGTCTGCTACAGTTATAGCACGAAAATTTGCAAAAAAGCTATTCCAAATACGACCTAAAACCTGTTCATTACCACAGCTATAGATATCCACATGTATTTAGCACTGTCCACAACTTATAAATATCCTAATGGTAACGATCAAAATCTAACAGTCTCTAGAACAAGAGCACAATATTCAGTGCATCCTTTCTTGCAGCGACAGTGGATTATTCATGGCACAATTTTGATGCTTCCGGGAGAGTGGTCCAAAGAGGCTGCCACCCAGTTTCGTTTGTCCAAAGTCAGATGGCTCTGGCATCTCTGGATTCTTGGCCAATATCTGGTTCCAACAGTTGGCCTGGTAGCAAGTGCGATTGAAGTGCTGCTTGAGTGCTGCCTGGGTTGGACGAATGTTCTCCAGGTTTCTAGACTTCTGTGCGAAGAGCTGTTTCCTGGCATCATTCACTAGGTATGCTCTCACTGGTTCGGTCGTATCAGCACCACAAATCGCTCTGGCAGTAACATTGATCCTTCACTGACCGCCCTAGGCATGTACTGAAGGAATCATTCACCTCTGGGAAAGACTTCTAAGTTTTTCCTCTGAATGCAGAAACAGTGTGACACCCGGTGAACGCATGAAAGATTGGGAGAGGCATACATCGTGTCGGACTCATGGTGGCGACCATCATGATTTTGTGAAAAGCTATGTACCAGCTTGATCTGACACCAAAAGCGATCCAGCATCAAGAGCTGTCTTGCTGAATGAAGCCACGGCCAGTTCAACCGCATCAGTACCAACAGTACTTATGGTTACCCTTTTACACCCATGGGGCAAGGCCTGCCAAGTGTGACTCAGCAGGAGAGCAGAGTACTCCACTTCCATCTGTTGCATATTATACAGTTCCTTGCCCTGTGGTAGAGGAAGATGAACGACTTCGCATGACATGAAATCAAACAATTCGGTTTTGTTCTCATTGACTCGAAGGAAGTCCTTCAAGCTTTGTTGGCAGCAAAGTAGAAGGAGCCACCCTTTTCCTGGTGCCCTTTCCCCTTTCCTGCCTTATTGAGGCTTTCAGGCTAGCAGGTAAGTATACACCCAAGTCAAGGTCGATACGGATGCTTTTCTCGAGTTGAGCAAAGATGTATGGGACAAACACTCTTTCTCCATACTCTTGAAGTGTTCTTGATGTTCCAGGATTGAGCATTTGAACCACAGCTTCACCATCAATAATTATTGCTTGGGCCACAGGTGCACTATTGTTTTCGAGCAGATTTGATGCCAGGCAGCGAAGTAGATCTGCTTGAACTCCAAATCGCATTTTCCTCCAGTTAACATGTAAAGCTGGCGGGGCTGCCTGGTTTTCATGAGAGAAGAATTCTCCATCCCTTTTCTGACACGAGATGTACATCCTCGAAAAGAGACCACGTACAGTCACTATTAGGTGCTGCAAGCTGTGCCTTCTGTTTTAACATAACCTTTGCCGGCTGCCGACTGAAAAATGGCAACTTGTTCGTATGAAGTGTTTGTGTGACAGGTGTCGTACACTGCTCTAGCCTTTCTGTCACAAACTTTGTGTACTGCTCCTCACCTAGGGTCTCAATCCTTCTCCCCGTTTAAGCTAATTGGGTGTCCATGATATGTCGCTTGTGCCAATGACTAGTAGGTCTTGACTTTGTTCTAGAAATGGATTCCCATCTCTTTCAGTACTGTCAGAAGTTCCCATCCTCAAGAATGCTAACTGCACTCCATGTTGCTGGTCATGGTGATGTTGTCTAGTGTTAGCAGAACCGTTATTTTGCTTTATGGCCTGTTCCTCAAACTCTGTAGAGATCCTTTAAATTACTTATAACCAAATAAAACACAAAGTAACTTAAAGAACATCTTACCAGTATTACTGAGCAGTAATGGAAAGGAGCAGTTTTCCTGCCTTGAATTGAGATTTTTCCCGTATACTGCGTAGCTGCCAGGGCTCAAATTAATTGTTTGTCTACGGGGGCTCTCCCCCCCCAAAAAGAGCCCCCGTGAGCCTTCTCACGGGGGCTCTTTTATTACTGACGGGGGGGGGGCTCTTTTTTATACAAATATCCATTGAATTGGTACCACATTGTCTTTACACCGTATCAGTATTAGTATGATCCAATATAAAGCTATTATTCTTTATTTAATTCAGTATAATGCTTTTCCTCAAAAATAGTTTTGCTATTTTTTTTAGGGTTGAGACGCTAAGAAATGGTTTCAAATGTACATTACACGAACCCTGAACCATTGCAAAATGATGGTGGTTCTCTCTCTCTCTCTCTCTCTCTATTTTAATCATGCATTATCAACTACATATAAAGCAGCAACCAAAAACTTAGGGTTATCTAAGATAGGTGAAAGTAAGAGTTAAAAACGGCGCTTCGCCCCCTGAAAAAAATAAAATAGATTAGTAGTCCTCCTCTCCAGCATCCCCCTCCCCCCCGCTTTAATTTAATATCACATTTTCACTTGGCAGCCCAAGGGGGCGGGGGTGGGAGGAGGGGGTTAAACCCCCTAACCCCCCCCCCCCGTAGATCTGCCCATGTTACCATATCATTCCACGACATTTTGGTCTTCCTCTTCTCCTCAAAAGGGACTTTCAGATTTGCGTGGACGTGTGACGGCAGTCACATGTGACGTCCTTTTAAGCACTGGCAGTGCCTTAAAAGGAGGTCACACGTTGCAGTCCACGTTCTCATCGTGCAAATCTAAAAGTCCCTAATATTGATTTACTGGTCGAGGTTCATTATTTGCTGACAACGAAAAACTTCTCCAGGCCATGACCATGTTTCTGCCCTTGCGCGATTGCCTCCAGCTCCAGCAGACATGGCGCGGCAGCGTGCACACGCACCGCTACTAACGGCGCAGTAGGCCTATAACCACTGCTGACGGCGGCACTGCAATGCGAGCCGAATCGGTAATAATAGGCCTACTCATAAAACGAGAAATCTTGCACACTAATCTTAGTTCCATTTCATTGGTTTAAGGTTTGAAAATTGAAACTCAATATTGTGTTAAAGTTATAACAGAAAAGATAATCTTTATTTTATAATTCCACCGGTGCGATTTTTAATTTTGCAATCGCCCCCGTGAGCAACCTGACGGGGGCGATTATGTAGCTCACGGGGGCGAATCGCCCACCGCCCCCGTGTATTTTGAGCGCTGCTAGCTGCCCACTGACCATGCTATATGTAAATGGTCAGTTACAAGACAAATAATGGTTTGGTGCTATAATTAGTGAAATAAACTAACTGATTACGATGGAGACTATGCAGGGGAACCACTCCTAAAGAAATTTGAGAACATAAGGGGACAAACAAATTGGAAAACTTTTTGTAAACATTCAAAACTTGCTATTTTTTAGTCAATTTTGACCTTGACCTTGACTTAATGCAAAAGCCCTGAGTTCTGGCGTACTAAAAAGTATTACCAATTGACATCCCAAAGTTAGTGGGAAATGACACCTTAAACGTTTTTCTGGACCATTTGGTTCAAAAGTTAAGTGTGTTTGTACATTAGACCATGAGGAATAGCGGCCATTTTGGATTTGACCTCTCAGGGTCATCAGAGGTCAAATCTGACTTCCCTCCACATCTGAAAATAAATCTTATGGTCTAAACTATAAACTAACTATGCTAGAAATTTCATGCTTTTCTCAAAAAGTGCACAATTTTCATTATATTGGGAGCTTATCCGCTGTACTAGTACCCTGTTTACAATTCTACTATTCAAA
Source organism: Strongylocentrotus purpuratus (assembly GCF_000002235.5). Lineage (NCBI taxonomy): Eukaryota > Metazoa > Echinodermata > Echinoidea > Camarodonta > Strongylocentrotidae > Strongylocentrotus > Strongylocentrotus purpuratus. The sequence goes on from NW_022145612.1 coordinate 4,868,230, forward strand.
ACGGTGTTTTATTGTAGCTTTTTTTATTTGCTAAGAAGTATAATCAATCCATTGGAGTAAAAACATGATTGGAATTAGTACTTACAATTCATGATTGTGCAAATCGATATCTGAGGCAGGCAACGTTCGGTTAGATTTTAGCTTTATATTCAAACAACGTTTTGCGTAACTTTTTAAAGTTTTGTTAACAAAAAAAAAACTATAGACGCCCTGTATATATGACATGTTTGTTTATTTTGCTGAGAGAATATAAACAACTTGTTGCTGAGACATGTTGAAGAAATATGGTCTAATGGAAAAAGGAATAGATTACACTTTTCTGCTCATTATTGAATACAGGAAGGGGAAGTCCACCCTGAAGTTAGCTTCATTAGAAGCAGAACAATAATTTGGGTTTTCTGTTGTACGCAGAAAATCTAAATTTGGTATTCTTTCATCAATATTCGACTTTAAACGCATTTGTTTTGAAAACCCTTGCAGAAATATGTCTTAAATTAGATCCTCTTAAGTCTTTCACATTATGATACAATTTGAGTCAAATTTTGCCATTAAACTTTTGGGACTCCCAACGCTTAAGAGGCTCTACACCAGGCGCGGATCCAGGATTTCTTAGGGGAGGGTCCAAATTTGAAACTATGCGAGTCAAATATCGGTACGTAATGGTGACCAGCATTGACGTAGTAGGGGGGGGGGGGGGGGGGGGTTGCAGGGAGGGGCGATTTCCCCCTCCCTCCTCCGCAAAGCGCCGAAGCTTTGACGCTTAATTAAATTATCAGAGAAAGAAGACGATTCGTTGTACCGTTCTCGAAAATAATCCTCGTCTGAATTCAGTCCCCCCCCCCCCTTCGCGCGAAGCGCGGAAGCTTTTACGTTTCATTCAATCATTAGAGAAATAAGGCGATTCGTTGTACCGTTCTCGACTCTTAATCCTCATCTGAATTCAGTCACCACCCCCCTCCTGTGCGAAGTGCGGAAGCTTGTACGTTTCATTAAATTATTATACAAAGAAGACGATTCGTTGTACCGTTCTCGAAACAATCCTCGTCTGAATTCAGTGTACCCCCCCCCCCCTCCCGCGCGAAGTGCTGAAGCTTTTTCGTTTCATTAAATCATTAGAAAATAACTATATACAATTTGTTTCATTGTTGCAGGTAGGGGGCGGGCACAATCGTGTTTAAGGCAATGTGAATCCCATTTTGGCGGGCAGGCAACCCCCTACATTTCTCTTTTTAATGATATTGTAGCAGGTTAGTGGTGGGCACATAATTCCACGAGCTAGCGAGCGTAGCGAGCGAAAAAATCACTTTTCTTTTATAGGGAAAATATGGTACATAAACTTGGGTTCATTGTTCCATGTCAGGGACGTGATTATTAAAAGCGGTGTTATTTCTATTTTGGCGAGCGAGCGAGCAAAAAAAAATCACTTCTCTTTTATAGGGAAAATATGGTATATAAACTTGGGTTCATTGTTCGATGTCAGGGACGTGATTATTAAAAGCGGTGTTATTTCTATTTTGGCGAGCGAGCGTAGCGAGCGAGCAAAATTTTTGTAATGATAATTGGTTCATAAATTTCAGATTTTTTTGTTTCAGGGCAGGGCTTACACAATCATGTCTAAGGTGATGTTAATTCCGTTTTGGCGAGCACGAGCACACCAAAACTTCTTTGAATAACGTTTGGTACATAATTATTAACTGGTTGTTGCAGGTTGGGGCGGGCACGTTAGCGGTGTCAATTCCACTTTGGCGAGCGAGCATAGCGAGCAAGCAAAAAAAAATTATCTTTTAATAGAAATTAATAAATAAACTTGTTTTTATTGGTGCAGGTCAGGATGGACGCGTTTAACGCGATTCAATTCCTTTTTGGCGGGAGGGCGAAAAAATCTTCCATTTTTAATGATATTGTTGCAGGTCAAGGGTGGGCACAATTGTTTTCAAAGCAATGTCTATTCATTTTATTCGCGAGCGAGTGTAGCGAGCGAGAAAAATGAATTAGTCTCTTTTAGTAACATTTGGTACATATATTGTGTGTTATTGTTGCCATGGTTGCAGGTCGGGGCCCGTCGGGGCAGGCACAATAATATTCTAGGCAATACTAATCCTTTTCTTTTTTCAGGGGGACGAGCAAGTGAAAACATTTAATACAAAATAGGCTAGCAAGCAGTTCGCGCCAGCGAAGAGTTTCAAATTTGTTATATCACTTATATTTTCCTATTTTCATTTGTTTTAATTTTTCAGGGCCGTATGCGGAATATTTTTCTGGTGGGGGAGGGGGAAAGATGCGTTAAAAGTTTTCGAAGAATCTCAAAAGCAAAAGGAGTGAAGGGAGTTCGAGCGACCGAACTGGTCATGAGGGTACTTTTGCATTTTCAAAAGTAGAATTGAAGGATTTGGTATAGGCCTACACTACATTTTCAGGAAAAAAACTGTACGTTTTCAAAATATCTGGGGTCAACTCCCCCCCCCCCTGGTGCGTACGGCCATGGTCTTTTTTTTAAAAAAATCCCCATTTTTATTCCTTTCCTTTTCCCTTTTTCTTCCTTTTCTCTCCTTCTTCCTTTTTTCTTTCCTTTTTTCTTCCCTTTTTTCTTCCCTTTTCCTTTTTTCTTTGTCTTTCCTTTTCCTTTCTTTTCTTTTCTTTCCCCTTTTTCTTTTTTTTCCCCTGGAGCCCGTCAGGGGGGGGGGGGGGCACTCTGCCCCCCTGCTCCCCCATAGGTACGCCAGTGCATGACAGACAAAGCTCACGCATGATCGCCCCGTGATGGCACTGACCTGACGCATAGAGAATGGACTCCCTCTTTATACGCGCTCTCTGTGATTATTCATTTTATTATTTAAACGTCCAATTTATCCTTGATTTAGTCATGTCTGAATGCTCTACTTTATCCCACGAGCAAACTATATCAGCGCATCAGGAGACTCCGCCGGAATTAATGCATTATGTTATGAGCTCCATGGCGTTATAGAGAGGTTTTCGAGATTAAGACATCGTCCCATATTATATCCAGCTAATCTCTGACGAAGAAAGACCTTATAGACTTCGCAGCTAGATGCGTAAGAGTGGTATTCATAAAATATATATAGCATTCGTGATCTTTGCATCAGTCCGTCTGAACTGGTTGGATGTGAGGTAAGTTCATATCAAATACGTATCTACTCCAACGCCCCAGCATCGCTTAAACTAGAGATTCTCCTCCTAGACCCCTTGGAATACCACACTCTCGGTGGGCGTAGGCCGCCGCCCTATAGTGTTGTGATCTCCTAAATAACATTGCTCGCTATTTAGACTAAGTCAATCGAGGGGCATCGCCCTCGCCCGGGCCCTCGCCCCCTCCCGAAAGCTTCTGGGTGTTAAAGGTATATGATGACGTATTACTGCATATCATTTTGGTTGATTTATTTGGTTAAAGAGGTGAAGTGTCTGTAATGATCTGTGTAGCAAAAAGCTTAGGTTACATTAGATTCCCTGATCAGCAGCCATGATACTCCATAACACAGGAAGTTAAATGAAGACGTGCCGTGGAAGTTCGATTGAAAGTGGGAGGGAATTTACAAGAATATCGACTAACAAGAAGCACGACAAGACCGGACAAGAGTACTTCCCCACTTGTTCCAACACACACGATGACTAAAATATGTATTTTTTGTATAAATGTAAATGTATGACTCGGGAGGATCTTTTCTCTTTAGAGAAAGGGGGGGGGCGGCGGGGGGTAAGAGCACATTTTTTTTTTGTCCCAAAATTTGAAAAATTGGCCGATCGATATTTTGTTTCGTTGGTGGGGGGGGGGGGGGGGGTAAGTTTTTTTTTTTTAATTTGTTTTTTTTTTAATTAAAAAAAAAATAATTGAAGGGGGGTTCAACCCCCCCCCCCCCCCCTGCGTACCCGCCTGGCGGTGGTCATGATGTGATCAAAGAAAGACTGTCATTATTAGTCCATCTGTAGTAGCTGAGGGTCCATGTTACTACCAATAATGATAAGTGCTATATAGCGCATACTAGTTCGTATAATTCTCTATGCGCTTTACATTACATTACATTACATTACACATTAAAGTCTGCATTGTAGTAGAAAAAACAGGAAATGTATCGAGGTACGCACATGCGTGTTCCAAAAATCTCCAGCTCGTAACAAAAGAAAAAGGTCTACCCGTATTGACTTTACACACCGGACTTATGCTGAAGGGGGGGGGGGGGGGTGCTGGGAACACGCATATGCGTACCCTAAATAACACTGAGTGGAGGGGGGGGTGTAAACAAATGATTTGGCCCTATTTATATTCTTGAGAATGTGACATATTAAAGCCTACATCCTTAAGTATGTGATCCAACCTGATTGCCTTACATTCTTGACTTAATGAAAAACACATACAACATCACATTTACAAGGGAATGAAATTTTGTTTACTGTATATGTTAATTCCCATATAGGTTATATTTATTCATGTATATGTTTTTTTGTTCTTGGTTTGTGAAATAAATACGAAATAAAACAGGTGAAATTAAACTGATTTTATGTTCATGATTGTTTACTGCAGCTGATGTATCGGATTGACTAATGATCGTCGTGACGAAACCGAAAAAAAAAAGATTTACATGTAACTGATGAGAGCCCGCACCTCTGCCTTTTGACGAGCTAGGATATACTCCTCCATTGTCAGCGCCAGCGCACATTTTGGTATCAACTTTGAAGGTTTGTTAGGCGGTTTACAGAAGATCCGTTTTCCTGTCGCGAGCTAAGTGGTAAGTTACTTATTGACTTTTGTATACCGCTATCCCACCCCTTTAACACCAAGGTCTTCTTTGTCGTTACCTTTGACCAAGGAGTTTTAAGAGCTGGAGACCCAACTGGCAACAAATTATTCCAGGAAGCTGCCGTTTTCTAAGGTTGCACAATAGAATCTAGTGGTGTACTGTTACATTTGATGTCCAAGGATTTTCCCAAAGAAATATACTTAATATTACACTTCTTATTTGAACTAACAAGGGGAACATCGAACAGATGATAAAACATGAATACAAAAGCCTAATTGTGTCAAGAACTTTGTGAAAAATAGTACAAGTTTACAATCCTAAAACATGCAATTTTACACCTTTTTTTTAGATTACCCCCGGCTTACGAATATAAAAAGTGGATTTGTTCAAGTACATCTCTGTATGATGTTATAATCAGATTAGTGTCCATTGATACCCAGTCGGGTAATTTTGATTAATATTTCAGGAAATTTTGCTCCATTTCCTTTCGCTTGCCTCCTGTAAAGGTGAGCACTGTGTACTGCTCGTATGATTAGACGAGTGGTAGTAATTATCATTAGAAAAGCATGTTTCCCTTTGGAAAGTGGTCCGTTAATTTGCAGCAAGGCAGGAATTTTTTCCAGTTTAGTACATGCCTGACATATTTTCTCCTGGCGGCATCGAAGATGGTACAAGGGAATGAGCTAGATATGACTCCATCTGAATAAAATATGCAAATGTTCCATACAGCCAATCTTTGACTATACATGTTCATCACAGGGGGACCAAAACAAGCTGCACGAATTGCCCTAGAAATTTCGATTACAATTCAACGAATTAAATCCAGCAATATTATGTATGGAATGGTACACAGCAAATTGGTTCCTTGATGACAAGACGTAAATATTTGACGTGAATATTCAAATAATTATTTTTCACTTTACTTAAAGGTATTACAAAGTTTGGTATGGGGTTATGAATTTGGTTCAAATGAACATATTGGAAGCATATGCGTTCCTACGATATCCATTGATCGTTGTCGCGGTTGAAATCGAGTCTAAAGTTATGAAATAATAAATAATAAACTCTTTATGTTGTATAGCTCCCTCTCAAGGTCAAGATATTAATTTAGCTATGAAACGATGTTTCTTGACTAAAATCGACCGATTAGCTATTCTCGTTTGGAAATTGTATATCACAACTACATATTCTGAGATTTTCATGGTCGCAGCTACCATTGAACGGCCATAGGCGCTATCTGAAATTTATGAAAATTTACCGGGAGCACCGGTAAATTTTTATATTAAATTTTTCTCGAAAACAGAAGTGTTTTGGGGGCTAATTTTTTTAGTGCTTATATACATCAACAGGGGCATCCAAATATATAAAATTGTAAAGATTCACTTTCCACCAATTCTCAAAATTTCCCGAAACTTTGTATTACCTTTAAAAAATAAAAAATAAAAAATAAAAATTGTTGCATAGAGGCCTATTATATACGTCAATTATTGTTTGCGTCTGCGTGTCTCTATAAGGTCACTAAGTACAGAAAAATAAAACAAAATGACCAAACAATTGTGTTGTTGATATTCACGTCGTGAAAGTAAAGGACAACAATTGTTGCATAGGTATTCGTCAATTTTTTGTTATTTCCACGTCTTGGACGTAAAATACAAACAAATTGTTGCATAGGTATAAGTTGATTATTGTTATGTTCACGTCTTGGACGTAAAAGATAAACAAATTGTTGCATAGGTAAACGTCAATTCTTTTTATTTTCACGTCTCGAGAGAGAGAGGGGGAGAAAAGAATTCTCATTGATGAACAAGATGAACAAAATAACTTATGTTGTTTTGACTACAATTAAATTCAATATGTAATAGGTATATATGTTATATATAAATACGTTGTTCTATCACTGACTAAAAATCACTCAAACGATCCACAATCATCTATGTAATTGAATTTTCACCAAGTCTCATTGCCTTATTATAGATGCAGCGGTTATTTGAAATCAAAACGTTTCAAAAGAAAATGACGATATTCAAGACATAGCTATAAAACTAAATTGATTTAAACAAATGAATCCATAATGAATAAAGGCGGAAGGTAACACATACTTTTTCAATACATAAAGAACATTTTTTTTATTTAACGTTTATTTGTTATAATGTTAAACCGATCGTATGCTATCAAATTCTGACAAAGGTTGGTCCATTGGCCTATTAAAAGAAAAGCATTGTCATACTTTACATGAACAATCATATTACTTCAAATCTGCCAAAAGGTTGAAAGTTGGGCAAGACCCGAGCGGTATTGTTGGTGGCCTTAGGTGTGTGCGTTTGTGTGTGTTTGTGCGCACGCGCGCGTGCGTGGTATGTGTGTGTTTGTCGGTACTCAACAACGTGATTTTCATTGGGCTCTTTTCAAATTAGCCAATGAAGTATGTCGGCGTTGGTTTCCAGGTAAGGATTTATTTTTATGTCTGTGTTTGTGTGTTTGTGTAATGAGAGGGTTTTTGCAGGTGTTTTTGTGGGGGAAAAAAAATTATATAGCCTTTACTGCCATTATCACACAGATAACATTTTCTCTTTTCTGAATCAAATGGATGACTAACAGGATATAAAGACCCCTGAATTCCATGCAGCATGACCAATGTTCATGATTCCGCAGCATTCACAAATAAACGGGATATGAACACCATAATATGGAAATCCAGGGGCGATTCTAGTGTGGCTCTTTGTTGACAGGGGATAATGGGAATCAGCATATTAACGCTTCGAATTTCACAATAGCATTAACAATCCATAATATGCTTTGGTCTCGTCAGGGGCGTACGCAGGATTTTTCAAGGGGGGGTTTTGCTCTCGAAAATTTGAAAATCGCGCCGGCCGAAAAGTCGCTGTGGGGGGGGGGGGGGGGGGGGGGGTAAGCGGACATTTTTTTTTTTTTTTTTGGGAGTCCAAAAAAATCGCAACGACTCAGCCAGCCGAAAAGTCGCTCAGTGGGGGGGGGGGTAAGCGGACACTTTTTTTTTTTTTTTTTCTCGAAATTTCAAAATTCGAATTTTTCTTCGTTGGGGGGGGGGGGGTAAGGTCACCTTTTTTAGGTTAGCCGTGGGTATAATTTTTTTTTTTTTTTTTTAATAAAAAAAAAAAAAAAAACCCAAAGGGGGGGGGGGGGGGTTTTAGGTTTTTTTAGGGGGGTTTACACACATAAAAATACCAAAGGGGGGGGGGGTTCAACCCCCATACCCCCCCCCCCCCCTGCGTACGCCCCTGGGTCTCGTTATGTTAGAATTGTAAATATATCTTAATCTTTTCAGATATCCTACCAAACGACCGCACGTGATCAGTGCAGGTAAGATACGTTCTGCCTCTGTCAACGTGTTAACTCATGGATGCCGATCGTTACGTAATACCTATTCATCAGGGGGATGAATGAATAGATCATCCCCCTGATGAATAGGTATCAGTTGTGCTATGGTCACATTACCCAAAAGTAGCCTGCTCGGCGGCCGAGCGGCGAGTTTTTAACCAATTCTGCCCTGCGACTGCCCGGCCACCGAGCGGCGGCTGCCAGGCACCGCTCGTTTTTAGGGCATCGCTCGGTCGCCGCTGAAGTTTTAGCGCGGAGTTAAAATTCGGGCGGCGCTGCTCACTTTTCACTCGCCGCCCACAATACGCTCGGTGCCTGGGCGGTCACCGCCCGGGCACCCACCTAATCGCTGGGCGATGACTAATTCCAGCAGCGACCGAGCAGGCTACTGATCGGTCGGTCGCTGCTCTGATTTGTGACCACAGCTTTACAGATCGACACCCATGACGTGTTTGAAGTGAATTGATTATCCTCTTAGCCTTAGTATCACCTTTTCCGGAAAAAAAAAAAATGGGGGGGGGGGGGTTAAGAACAGAAACACCCTCCCCCAGGCGCGTATCCAGGATTTCTTAGGGGGGAGCCCAAATTTGGTACGTAATGGTGACCAGCAGTGACGTAATGCAGGGGGATGTAGGGAGGGGCGAGTTCCCCCTCCCTCCTCTGCAAAGCGCGGAAGCTATATATGACGTTTCATTAAAGTATTAGAGAAAGAAGACATTTCGTTGTACCGTTCTCGACTCTTAATCCTTCTCTTAATTCAGCCCCCCCCCCTCCGCGCAGCGCGGAAGCTTTGACGTTTCATTAAACTATTATTGAAAGAAGACGATTCGTTATAGCGTTCTCGAAAATTATCCTCGTTTGAATGCAATTTTCCCCTCCCGCGCGAAGCGCGAAAACTTTTACGTTTCATTAAATCTTTGACGAAAGAAAACGATTCGTTGTACCGTTCTCGACTCTTAATCCTTGTCTTAATTCAGCCCCCCCTCCCCCCCCCCCCCCTCTCGCGCGAAGCGCGGAAGCTTTTACGTTTCATTATATCATTGGAAAAACTCTTAATCCTTGTCTTAATTCAGCCCCCCCCCTCCGCGAAGCGCGGAAGCTTTGACGTTTCATTAAATTATTAGAGATAGAAGACGATTCGTTGTACCGTTCTCTATACTCTTAATCCTTGTCTTAATTCAATCCCCCCCCCTCTGCGAAGCGCAGAAGCTTTGACGTTTCATTAAATTATTAGAGATAGAAGACGATTCGTTGTACCGTTCTCTATACTCTTAATTCTTGTCTGAATTTCAAAGATTTTTTTTTTTGTCTGCTCCTTTTTCTCCCTACGTCCTCTTCCTTTCCTCTCCTCTCTATTTTTTCTTTTCTATCCCCTGCCCCTGGCTACGCGCCTGCAGTCAGATAAACAAATTTTGATACCTTGTCCGACCCGAGAAGCTCAGGGGTTTTAGGCATTTTGATTACGGTCAGATGAACAAATTTTATACCTTATTTGTGACACTGGCAGGACACTAATTGGCGTGAGGTCCAGCGGGCGAAGCCCCTAGAAAACAGGGGTTTTAGGCATTACATTTCCGTCAGATTAGCATCCAGGGGAGTCTAGGGCCCTAGGCGGGGTGCAAGGGACGGAACCCCGGAAGCTCAGGGGTTTTTAGGCGTTTAATTTCGGTCAGATGAGCAGCTAGTTAACTATTCTTTCTTTCTTGCTCTCTTTATTTCTATTTCTCTTTACTATACCTTTTCAAAAAGAAGTGGAGGGGGGGGGGGAGGGGGGAGCTCGAGGCTTGCGATTCCAGCCGATCCCCGGGCCCTAACTTTTCTCAAGAATCATATTTCTTACCTGGCTGTAAATTTAGGAATTTGTCATTTTCCAACAAACGCATACAAAAGTATAATTTACTAAAAACTGAGGAAAAACCTCGGAAAGAATTCAGCATTATTTGTAAGCCACCGTTATGGAATTAGAAATAAACCACGTTTGAATTTGAATTCCCCCAAGCCCCCCTATCAATACGCCAGTGCCCCCTTTTCTTCTTTCTTTTTTTTCTTCTTTCCCTTTCTCTCCTCCTTAAGGTTTGCCGAGGGGGGTGGGGGGCAAGGGCCTTTCGGCCCCCACCCCGATCCACACGTTGTTGGCGGGATTAACTGGAACTGATCTCCCGTTCTTTTCACCCTTTTCTTTTCTTCTTCCTCTTTTTTGTTCCCTTTTAGCTCTCCTCTTTCCCTTTTCCTTCTTTCTCTCTTTGTTATAGCGGGGGCGGGGGAAGGTAAGGGCCTTTTACCCTCCTCAATCCACCGGCGGGAAAATTGCAAATGATATCCCCTTTCTTTTCTTTTCTTCTTTTTCCTTCCCTTTATCTCCTCTTACCCTTTCCCTTTCCTTCCTTCTCTCTTATTTTTTTATTGGAGGGGGGGGGGGTGCAACAGCCTGGGAGGCAAGGCCCTTTCGCCCCCCCCCCCGATCTCCTTCTTCACCCGTTTCTTTTCTTCTTCCTCTTCTTTCTTCTGGCGCTACACCTCTTACAAAAACAAAATGCAAAAATATCCAAAAAGAGAGTACTGCAATGGGGAACTTTGATTTAAGCTACGCGACCATTATTCTCTCATTTCCTTTTACATTGTATCTCATAACCATGAGAATTGCCAAGCTATTGTATACGTTATTTCGTTACACGAACACACACACACACACACACACACACACGCACGCATACACACACACACGTACACACACGCACACACGCACACACGCACACACACACACACACGCGCACACACACACACAAGATCATAACCTGCACGAGTCTACAAGGTGTGAGAAAACTCTGATTCAGGAAAGAATGCAAGGATGAAAGTAAAAGCGAAAAAAGTGGACGCTCTCACAATCATGGCTTCCATGGATGCCGTCTTTGTTCTCTTTTTGCCTTCTTCTTACTCCTTGACCGTTCGCGCATATTTTTTTTTTACAAAACTGTTTAGCCATATATAGTACATGTGCAAGCACGTATACCCAGGGAAGAGAAGGTAATAGAAAAGGGAAAACAAAAAAATACATAAGGAGAGTGCAGAGGATATGGAGAAAGAAAGACAAAGAAATTCATAAGAAATACATAACGGAAGGGCTTTTAGGCACCAAATTACGCATCTAGGGACCCGCCTGAGGCCCCTTGGTTGAGTCCAGAGGGCAGAGCCCCCGAAAGCTCAAGGACTTTAGGCATTTAATTACGACCAGATGAGCAAACAGGGGCCCGCCTTAGGGCCTTGGTGGGTTCCAGGGGGTAGAGCCCCCGGGAGCTCATGGAAAAATACTGCCATTTTAGCAATACTTGTAAATCACTGGTATCAAATTAAAAATAACCCATGTTTAAATTGTATTGGGGGGGGGGGCCTGCCCCCCCCCCCCCCATCAGTACGCCAGTGAAAGAGGCGGAGGTGACGGAAGGGACTACCCCCATAAAGCTGTATGATAAGTCTTATATGTAAACCCCTCACAGGTTTTTGAAGTTTTGTTGTGTTACAAAATTACATTATTTAGCAAAACTACAGCATAAAAACAAGCAATATACTTTTTTCACGCTACACTTTTACTTTGCCGATATCTAGTGTGCAGTCCGAAGGGTTGTAAATATTTACTAGGTAAATTTTAGTAAGTACTGAGCAGGAAGGGACTTCTTAAAAGAGCAAGCTGAATATTCATTTTTGGAATACTGATCTATTTCTATAACTTTTAATCTTGTTAACATACAGTGTAATTTGTACATACGTGATACCAACAGAATACATATTTTCTTCAATATTTACTTGTATATTTTTAGGATATTATGCGAAGGAGCGTAGCGACCGAGCGAGAAGATGTTAGCATTTCTATTAGTCTAAACGCTGTACTCTTGGGCCCACCAGAGCCTTAAGCGTGTTGCAGTCTTTAGTCAGTATTTGCTATACATTTTGTTGGTGTGCACTTTTTCAAATTATCCATGGGGGACGATCCCCCTCAGAAAATTGAAGGAAGACGTGTACCCCGTCCTTCCACCTATTTTGTGTTTTGCTCAAAAAACTTTCCACAAAAAAGGACTATGTATGTCCCTTTTGTGAAGCGACCTATCAATATTAATGTTCACATATCAGTCCCTTTTTGGATTGCCCTCCTCCCGTCCCCCCCCCCCCCCAAGAAAAAATATTATCACATTGTTACATGTGTGCACAATATATATTGATGTGTCAACCTTACGAAAGTGGTGTTTTCATAATGATTATTGACCTCCTTTATATTTATATTTATATGGAAGACTTAAGAAGACAACTGTTTACAGTCCAACTAAGGGTGTAGAGCATGCCGTGTAGTCTAAAATGTGCAATGTTGTTCAATTTCTGAATTCTTTGTTTAAAAAACTTGCTTGCTGTCAATAGTGTATACATAATGTATACGTTTCAAATGTCTAGTCCGGTTAAAAATAGCACGTAATGATTTCATTATTTGACACGTACTTCACATTGATTTATCTTATCGATAAGCGAAACGATTTGCTTTAGTATCATATAACAAATATAACAGTAATGACAAGTATGGTTTTCCTGAAAATTACATTATACAATGTATATTCATCGTTATGGAAAATGTTGTATAATATACAACAATGGGCACATTTTCCAAACCATTGATTTAATTACGTTTAATATTGAAGCTGTTGCCCTTTGTATATACATGAACTTGAAATAATAAGTAGCCTTGAAAGTGTCGCAATAAATCGTGTGTGAGTGAGCTTGAAGTTTAATGGTGTAGGTTTGTTTGAATCTGTATAGCCTTTACTCTGTTTTTAATGAGATATATCTCCAATCAAATCAAATCAAACTGAGTGATGTTAACGTACAACTAAACAATATCAATCTTCTGTTCTCCTAAATAAGTCTGGGAAACTTGAAAATTGCATTACAATGTGAATTCATTGTCATTGAAAATGTAATACAATACACAACATTGGGCAAATAATTGTTTCCAGACCAATGATTTAAGTAAGAAGAACTTACATTTTATATTGAAACTGTTGCCGTTGTATATACATCAGGCGGATCCAGGATTTCTTAGGGGGGGGGGGGGGGGCAAAATTTGAAATTATGCGAGCCAAATATTGGTTCGTAATGGTGACCAGCAGTGACGTAATTGGGGGTGGGTGGGTGCAGGGAAGGGCGAGTTTCCCCCTCCCTCCTCCGCGAAACGCGGAAGCTTTGACATCTCAATAAATTATTAGAGAAAGAAGACGATTTGTTGTACCGTTCCCAAAAAATAATCCTCGTCTGAATTGAGTTTTCCCCCTCCCGCGCTAAGCGGAAGCTTACGTTTCATTAAATCATTAGAGAAAGAAGACGATTTGTTGTGTCGTTATCCCCTTTTTTTCTTTTCTTCTTCCTCTTTTTCCTTTCTTGTATCTCCTCTTTTCCTTTTTTCTTTCCCTTTCCTTCCTTCTCTTTTATTTTTTGATTTGGGGGGGGGGGGGCAACAGCCTGGGAGGCAAGTCCTTTTGCCCCCCCCCCACCCCCCGATCTACTTCTTCCCTCTTCTCTTTTCTTCTTCCTCTTCTTTTTTTCTCTTTCTCTCCTCTTTCCCTTTCCCTCTCCTCTCCTTTTTTTTTGTTTTTTGAGGGGGGGGCAAGGCCCGCTCGGCCCCCCTGGATCCGCGCCTGCCCCCCCCCCCCCTGCGTACGCGCCTGTGGTCTACTCATAATTGTCTTTCATCTTGTCAAATTTTTGCTTATGAAAACATTATTTCGCCACTATTCTTTCCTCTTCCTTCAATATCTTGTTCTATTCGTAATCATCATGAGCATGATCATGTAGTTTAGTTTCTATTAGTGAACCGGTTTGTTCTAGATTTCACAAATTCCCTTCATAACAATAGTCAACATTTTCCATCAGTAAACAGTTTTTTTCTAGATTTCACAAATTTCCGTTCATAACAACAGCCAACATTTTCTATCAGTAATCCGGGTTTTTCTAGATTTCACAAATTTCCGTTCATAACAACAGCCAACATTTCCCATCAGTAGACCGGGTTTTTTTATTCTAGATTTCCGTTAATAATAATAGCTAACATTCACAGTTTGGGTTGGTAGTTAGGAAAAAGCGGAGGGGTTTGAAAACAAGTATCGTCATTATTTTGTTGTTGCTCTCCTGAGCCTGAAGTAGAAATCAAGTGTGAGTTTGGAATATTTTTACCTGCCCTACTACAAAAGCAGCAAACCAGTGACAAGCAGTTTGAATTTCTGAGATCCAAGTATATATTGTAAGTTTTTTAAAACTTGTTATCAATCATGCCTTGCACATGTCAATGTTTGTATTTTTGTTTGGCTTTTGTTTGGAAAATAAAGATAAATAAAATTAAACAAATTGAAAATATTATAATTATGTTCCACGAGAGTGTTACAATATTATGATGCCAGTTTTAGCCCAGCTCAGCTATATATTTGCGGAGTTATTTAAAGATTGGCCATAAATTATTGTTGGATAACGGGCGTGGCTGTTTCTGGAAATGTACTTAGGCTACAACTTTAATAATCAAGAATAAAATATATACATGTAAAACGCCATTTGTTCTACCAGACTGCTAAGAGTGCATGTGTTTGCTTTGAAGTAAGCAACCAGGGAATCGACGACTTGGTAATGAGGATATTGCCTTAACAATGGGCAGTTATGTTTTAATGTTTTTTATGCTTTTTTACTAGCTCTCGCTAAATCTGCATTTTCAAAGCTAGGCAAAATTCTGACAAATCGAACAATGAGTATGAAAATCCCTGGACTGACAGAGTTAGTAATGAGGAAGTTCTTACACGAGCTGGAATGCAAAGGAAAATGATACGTGAGATGTTGATTAGGCAGTTGAAGTTCATGAGTCACATTACACGTAAAGAAGGCCTAGAAAATCTTGCTTTGACAGGGAAAATTGTGGGAAGAAGGAGTAGGGAAGAAGGAGGATACTTTGGATAGACAGTCTGCAGAAATTGTTGGAAGAGAGAGAGGAGTGAAAGAACTGGGAGTGGTACTAATACAGAAGGCTAGGAACCGAAGGTTCGCCAAAGTCAATCGATATGGCACTTAGAGAGAGAGAGAGAGAGACCCAATATTATTGTGTTTTGTAATGTTGTAGTTCTTTCTTTCTATATTTGACTTTCTCTTTTGTTACCCCTGCCTTATTTTACTTCTCTTCACTTTGACTAGTAGCCTTGCTATATCTCTATTTTTCTTTTCTTCTGCTATATGTAAACTCTATCAAATTTATCAATCATTTATATCTTCTGTATGTTTTGAAATATGTTTTTGTTGTATTTTTCCGGTGTATGGTGATTTTGTTGTCAAAATCATTTGCGTATAAATACCATACACACGGACATACTGTAAAACAGCGTTTTGGGCTGAAAGTATGTTTTTACCGTGTCTAAATGAAATCAGCAACACGGTTTCAAACCCTCCCGGTTACGACGGGCCGGATCTAGCCGGCGGAGAGGGAGGGGCCCAATTCGTGAGAAATTTAATATTGAGGGGCGACTTAGCCGGCCGGCCGAATAAGCGGGGGTGGGGGTAAGTGAGGACTAAATTACTTTTTTGACCAGGGATCCGCCCCTGGGTTACGAGTCCACTGAGCCTTCGCACCTCACTCATGCCGTTGCGCGGGCAGTCATCATTTAAACGATCGTCTCGCGATCGTCACGTTATTTCACTCTACACAAAAGGTAATCTTTGACAGTGCGTGAGCATAATATAATTTCGCAATACTTCACAAGAGAGAGAGAGAGAGAGAGAGCAAACCAAAATTTCATACGATCTCCCTCGAAGTAGTTCCCCAAAGTTGACAGCCCTGATATAGTCTAGGTATTACTAATCCCTTATCGGGACCATTCCATTTGCATCTAGTGATTTACCAAAATAGGTCCTAATTTCATATAGAAAGTGTCTTGAATGGATTTCTAAATCAAATAATTTATACTTTGTGTTTTAGTACACAGTTGAGGATACGCTGGAACTAAAATGTCTTGGCCAATGCTCCAGGTGGTACGAGTACCTTCTGTTCGCCTCTGCTCTCGGTTTATTGCTACTTTCCCGCCAATATCTCAATCGAACCGTTCTCCGCCCGGGTCAGCCACCCAGTCGTCTACCGAGCCCAATGAACTCCGGTCAACCTACCGCGATGTTCCAGTGAACGTGTCATCAGGGAGCGTCGAAGATAAGATAACGACATTGACATCGCGTGATCCTGTCCCGGTCAAAGGTTACGACTTCAGCCACTCCATCGATTACAACAAGATCATGGAGTCGATGAGGACTATCGGGTTTCAAGCGTCACACTTTGGCGCCGCTGTCGACGAGGTGAAGAGAATGGTAAGCGAAGATTTGTGTAACCCCGGTAACCATAGTCCTACCTGTAGAACAAACTGACATTATTTTCATTGTTTTATTTCGCTAGTTTTACACATAGTTTGACCACGTATTCATATTCATATTCACATTCATATTTATTTCATTTCCAACAGAAAAGTAAATAAAGATATTACATATGATTTCATACATAATTTATTTTTTCAAGAAACTATACAAATAAACTCTGCACATAATAAAATTATTACAAGAATTTCTTAATTTCTGAGGAAATGGGGGGGGGGGGGGGGGTCCACTAAAAAGCAGTGCTTGTAGTTTGTGGATCCCCCAGAAGTAACTGTATGAAGTAACTGTATGTTCAGGATTTCATCTAGACAGTAAGCATGATATATACCCAGGTTGTCCGTTAGTTGTGACGATTTTATTTTCTTGGCCTCCAGTGCCGGATATATACCCCTCTGAAGGAATGTTGAATAAATTGTAAGGTGAGGGGTCACTCTTCTGAATACTGCATAATTGTTCACGGTTAGGTAAGGGTGTTTTGAATCCATCTTTTTCAGCTGGCGAAGAAGCTTGAGCCTTTTACAGAGGAGGATCGTCGGGCGATAATGGAGAAGAGCTGGACGGATAGAGCGCCCTCTAAGTGCACCATCTTCCTAGGTTATGCGTCCAGTATCATCACATGTGGCCTTAGAGAAACCATGTGCTTCCTTGCCAAGAACAACATGGTGGGTGAACGACTCGGAGTTCCAAAGCGATCTCCAGCTTTGGGAAGGTAGCTGGTAAACTGTATATTAAATGCACCCGCTAATCAACATTTGGCACGATTGGATTCAACATGAAGATAGTATCGCCAAGGAATCACCAGATTCACTTGCTATAACAGAGTCTGCTGGTGGTTCACTAACTAATCCGAAGACTGTTCATTGGTCAGGTTTCAATGAAGGATTAAACCCTGGGGGGTAATGTTGTATCTGGAAGACCAATGTTTTTGCAAGTTAGACCTGTAGTTGGGAAGTAAGGACAATTCATGAATTTTAAAAATGAAGAACAGTAATATTAATCTGCCACCGAAATAATCAATTTTTAGATATCCTGATTGACCTACAGCTTTACGGTCTCATGGACTGTTGTCTAATTGGAGCCGCTCTCATGTTCAGTTCATCAGTTCATCATGGTCTGTAGCCGATCGATTAACCCTTCCAATATAATCAAAGTACTATTAAGTTTGAACTCTCTGAATCTTGTGAATTGTTTTGAAGTCTTTGAATCTGTTGTGTTTGATTAAATATTAGTGAATTAGAATAAATAGAATATGTTTACAACTTCAGTCTTATATTTCCCCTCAGGTTGACTGTATCGTCACAACTGCAGGAGGCATTGAAGAGGATTTCATGAAGTGTTTCGGTGATTTCTACGTGGGTGATTTCCGTGCGAATGGAGCGGATATGTTTAAGATGAGGGTGAACCGTGCAGGGAATATCTTCGTACCAGAGAGTCATTATTACCACTTCACCGATTTCATGCAACCTATTCTTGAGGACATGATGGACGAACAAAACAAGCATGTATGTTATATATATAAATATATAACTGTTTTAATTAGTATTCATTATATATACATATGTTTCATGAAAGCTGCACTACCCATGTTCATTCTCATTTTAGATGGAACTCATGACGATATCATTTTTGTTTCTAAATCCATATCTACTCGATTAATACTATATTACACAAAACTTGGTTCTCCATTACTGCAAACTTTTGTACTTGTTTATATTCTTCAAACGAGAGGGGTCGTTTTATTAGAATGCCTCTACAAATGTTAGAAATCTACGATCGAATAAAAATTAAAAAAAGTAACAATTTGGAGTGCAGAGAAGATAAAACGTAAGGGGAATTCGATATCACAGAACGCATAAAAATCAATGATAGCAATCAATAAGAAATATTATCAAATATCATTATGAGTAAATAAGCCTAATGATAATAATCTGTCGAGTAAAATAATTCAAAACCGCATTCTAACAGGGAATTATTTGTTAATGCTGTAATCATACTTAATTTATGAATACAAACGCAATTATTTAAGCATGTCATCTGTTGAAATATATACTAATGAGAACAATTTGGTTTTATGTTCGATACTTGGATTATGGTTGGATATGTAATCCAATACTTTCCGAAACAGCGATGCGTGATTTTGTCGTTTCAGAATGATATGGATTGTATTTGAATAAAGTCTATTTTTTCCAATAATAAATAACAGCAACAAAAATTCTCACATACCACTCTTACTATTTGTTTTCCAATTTGAATTGCATGCATAGCTTTTGTTGCAATTACTCGTTTCAGTTCTTATGAACAATCTTTCTGGTCTGTGAATATGCTTTACTTAAGTCCTGTCTACACTAGTTTGACCAGGAGGGATTAGACCTCCCTGTATGGTAACTTACAGGTTGTTATCTCATCAAATCAGCTCTCACTTAACATGAGAAACAGGGATCAAGGGGGACCAACGGGCACCGATTATGCAATGTTTGATATATAGAGGGCGCAAGTAGCTTCAAGTAGTGCAGTCCCGCTTAAGTCATATGAAATCGTATACACTATGTATCAAGCAGGATTGCAAAGACTTTAGTCAACAAATAAACTGAAGGCAATATCAACTGACTAGTCCATCACATAATATTCAAACTCGACTTAGACAGGTACAGTCGTACCTGTCTAAGGGCGACCGCCGAAGGAAAACACAAAAAGTTGTCTTTTTAGATAGGTGGTCATTAAAGCAGTTTTGACTGTATACAAAACATGGTATTTGAGATTCTCTTGAGCTGATTTCTCGGAAACCTTCAATATTATGTTTGTATATCTTTTGAGAGTATGTATTTGATTTCTGCCTTGTAGAAATAACAATGATTTCAAACATTCGTATTCAATACACAGGGTATGAACTGGACGCCATCGAAGATGATAGCGAAAATGGGGCGAGAGATCAACGACGAATCGTCAGTCTATTATTGGGCATATAAGGTATATATTGTTAGCTTGTACCATAGGCCTAGCCTGAACATGCTCCAGCTCCAATTGCCCCTTGGTCAATTCCACGCACTAACGTTATTCTTAATTTCAACTTTGGACCAAACACTGTACCGATCCCATTCATAAACCCGATACATTCACCCCCTCCTCCCTTTTTTCATGACGAAAGCAGGCTAGGAGCAATGGAGCAAATGTCTTATTCCCACATTATTAACGCAATAAAGTAAGAAAATAAGAAGCTTCGTCATAATAATTCTGATGTATATCTAGTGGTATCTCTCAAGGGAATGCTTGGGATCGATAGGTCCGCCAATGAAAAACCTACTATTTAAATACTTTCAAGAGCGATCTAATAACTATTTTCGTTCAAAGAATTGATGCGAAAACATTCTATGACGCCTAGATACCAAATTAATTGGGATTTGATTGTTTTTATTTGTTTTCAGAACAATATTCCTGTATTCAGCCCCGCCATCACAGACGGAGGAATAGGCGATGAGATTCTATATCTACATCAAAGAAATAAGAACAATAATCTACGAATCGACATAGCAGAAGGTACGGTGAATTTTGTAATCTATCACTGACATTATAACAAAATTTGTTCATATAACATAATCAGATAAAATAAATAACACAAAAGAAGAATGTTGAATACAGTCAACGAAACATTTAAACGTAACTATATGCATCTTGTGGGTATAAATATTTCGCATACTTTACATTTCAAAGTACCCAATTATGCATTCGAGTCAGTGATTTGAACAGAGTCTTTCTGATTCTGACTTCCATCAGCTTTTTTTGTGCGTGGGTGTGGCAGAAAGTATCTGAGAGAGATAGAGAGAGCCGGGGCAGAGAATGGCGAGGAAATTGAGAGTGAAGAAAATACTTTTAATGGTCAATCAACAATGATCCCAATTCCAATGTCAGCAATTTTGATGGTCCTTTTCTTCATCCTCTTCTCTGTTTCTTTTATTATCATCACATTTCTCCTTTTTTCTATTTTTACCATTTAAAAACTATATCATTAATATTTCACCAGGGTTGCTCATTTAAGAAAAGTTGTTCTTTTATGGGGCACTGAAAAAACATCACAACAACATGTGTAGATAGATAGATAGTTTATTGGTTTCCACAATATCTCATTATACAAAGAGTGTAACAACATATTGAAAATGATTATAATATACATGTACATACAATACCGGTACACACTATTCAGAATATTGTCCATTAAGTTGAACTTAAGAGATATAGTGGCGGAGCCTATAGAAAAGCAGAGCTTATTGTGGATACGCTCCTTAAACTATTTAATGACATAATTAACTAAGGTAAAGTTTATAAAATACAAATACACGCTAAAGCAGGGAAAGGGAGATTACAGTTAGAAATATAAAACACAATCAAAGTAGAATAGATACAGTAAATTAAAATTATACATACTGGACGAATTCATTGAATATTTAAAACACAATAAATAATCAATATCAATAATGAAGCTAGAAAGGATTCGCCAGAAAGAAAAAAATATGTTTGCTTGTTGAGAGACGAAAAGAAAAGAAAGAAAAAGAAAAAAGAAAGAAGAGGGAATAGGCCAGTAGAGGAAGTGAAGGACTACGGCAGAGTACGGATGAAGGCACCAATACCAAGGGAGGATAGAGAGAAAAAGGGAGCAGAAAAAAATGGGTTCTATTTTTTATTTTTTCCCATTGCAGATAGTAATCATATAATCGAGCTGGCCCAGTCATCCATTAACACTGGTATGATCACCGTCGGGGCTGGTATTGGAAAGCATCACATCTGCCAGGCCAACGCACATGTAAGATACTCTTTTAGTTCACTAGATATCAGACACAAGACCGACTACCGACCGTACAATACATTACCTCTCTTTCATTTTACTTTATTTTTTCAGGGTTCGTGCGGTTCTGTATCCCTTAAAAAAATACACTGAAAATGAACTCTAAATGTAAATTGAATTTATTAGACTCGAATATTAAACATGTTCAGTTATATCGCTTATGTTTTGTTTATTGAAATATATATATATTCAATTTACTGTTTATTCTACTTTCCTCATGATTGCATAAACTTTATTGATCTTTATGTAATAGCTGTTTATCTGGACCCCATGGGAGAGAGAACATGTGTATTTTGTCAATACGCCTGAATTGGGCTTTCCGCCATATATTACGTTTATGTATGTAGGGCCTATATGTATGTTGTGATGATTGTATACGGAAATAAAAACAAAAAAACAAACATAACCTTACGACCAATAATCTGTCCGTTTGGAGGTGTTACTGTCGCAGAGACTTTTGAGAAATCCTCTCAAGAACAATTTCAATACGGTATTGTGTCCTACTATCTTAGAGAAGTTAGTTTGCCTTTCCGTAATACATCATCGTGATGCATGTTCACAGATTTCCAAAGGTGTTGGGCAGGCTTTTGAAATTACCTTAATGTGGTTTTAAAAAAGATTTTGAGATTGTATTCACTACATTTCGTACAATTTCTTGTTATCTAAACAAGGTATGACGAGATTGCTTTGATTTATTAGACATTTACAAGCCCTCTGCGTCCTCAGTCCGGCACTAATCATCACCTACAGTACCAACAAACGTGTGATTGAAAAGCTTTCCTTGCGTCTCTCTTTCCTTACTACAGCGCACACCTGAGGGAGCCGACTATGCGGTGTATTTGAATACAGCTCAAGAATTCGATGGTTCCGACTCGGGTGCCATGCCTGAGGAAGCAGTATCGTGGGGAAAGATCAAGGGTACAGCGAAACCCGTTAAGGTAAGAATAAGCCATTTCGTAAATTCTATCTGAACTTGTTTTACTTTCGACTTCCCCACATTTACTGACACAATCATGTACAAAATATGGTCCACTTTTCTTCGTGTAATTTCATTTACTAATGCCAGATGCATACTATGCGTCATTTTCCTGGCGCAGGATTGCGTCACCGACAACCACAGACTTTGAAGCACGATATGAGAGTAATGTCGTACAAAAAGAGAATTAACAGTGCAAACGTGTATGAAATAGTCCTTCACATGCTTGAGGTAGTAACGTAACTGAATTGATTCGTCCTGTCCAATGGGCCTGTTGAAATTTACTGTTATCATTATCATTATTGTTATTATCATCATTACTATTATCATTACTCTTATTATTGTTGTTGTTCTTGAACATACAGGTTTTCGGAGAAGCGTCCATCATATTCCCGCTCCTCGTAGCAGAGACCTTCGCAAAGATGGTATATCCATGATGCAACTGACCTTCTACAAGTCAGAATTGGGAGGGGGGTCGAAACGTTCTCCTCCTCCCCCGTTAAACAAAAATAAAAGAAAATGGTAATGGCCTTTCTAACTCACATTTCAAAAATACTTTTGGAAACAATTCCCATTCCACACCCTTGGA
Source organism: Strongylocentrotus purpuratus (assembly GCF_000002235.5). Lineage (NCBI taxonomy): Eukaryota > Metazoa > Echinodermata > Echinoidea > Camarodonta > Strongylocentrotidae > Strongylocentrotus > Strongylocentrotus purpuratus. The sequence continues at coordinate 4,891,173 of NW_022145612.1, forward strand.
TGGCGAGATTATCGAAATCATATTTATAGAAGAAGAAAAAAAAAAACTATCCGCGGGAAGTACATGTAAATGTTTATTATTTTTCGAGAAAAGCTCGGGAAAGATAAATTGTTACTCCTAATCATGAGAGATTCTAGAAAGGGCGGTTTTGATTCTGGAAAGCATGTGCCAGGGTAAATTTTTTGACGGGGTAAATGTTTCCCCCATCCCTCCCCTTTAGTTCTGCCTTGTATCCACTCATGTAATGGGTTGTAAATGCTTTTAATGAATATTCAGGTTTTGTAAAATGGGGAAGCGGTTTGCCATATTGTGTGTAAGAGGGGAATACAGATATAGGTTTGATTATCTATTCTTTTTTATTATTACAGAGTTTAGTAGAGCGTGGGGTATTGTTTTTTCTACTAACTGAAATGAATATGTGAAATATAATTCATAGAGTATATATTCATTAGATAATATTATTTAATGTTGCATATTGAACATTTAATATTATATGATATGATGTTTTAATTGATAGTAGCTTATTACATATTCAAATTAAGATTTCTATCATATTATTTGATATTTTGTAAACCAGAAAATGACTTCTTCATGAATAGTTGGATTTTTTCGGATTGTATTTGTGTGTTTTTTTTAAGAAAGGAAGTAAAGAATATTGAACAGTTATGCTTCTGTAAACGTTACATGCATTTAGTTTGATATAATCAAACTTTTATTATATAGCATTCGAAATTGAATAATGGAATAGCCTACTACACTTGTAATTAGACCATACGCAATTGGATGAGACATGAACAGAATATCAGATTGTAATAATTTTCGTTTTGGGGGATTTCATTGACTTTGTCTTTCATTATTTCGTCTTTCACGGTGTTTTTTTTTAATGTGAGAGTGTTCGAACAGACGTTATACAGTGTAAGTTCAAAAAAAAATTATACCTAGAAAATTGGTAATTATTTTAAAAATCATCTATGAACAGTAAAATATTATACATTTTCATGAAAGAGTGTTTTATCCCGAATCATTTAGTATCATTTTGTGTGGTATGTGTTCACGCTTGGATGGACAGGAGGCATTGTTTGCGAGAGTGTAAACATCGACTTGCGCCAAAGTTGCTTATGTGATGCACACCTTTCTAGGTCAACATTAGCATAATTTTTATTTTTTATTTTTTTAATAAACAAAAATAAGGGGGTTCGACCCCCCCCCCCTGCGTACGCGCCTGTGAAAATGTATATCGTTATTACGTCCATAGCCTATCAAAATGGACACCACAATATTATTTAACAAGAACATTTTGCAAGGGCGGCGTAACGGGGCGGGCAGATTGAACTCCTTACTATTTCAAATATTAAAAAAATAGCAATTCTCCCCATCTTCTTTGTTGTTGTTGCGGCTTGCTTGTCTGAGATTTTGACACACGCAATGCTTCACAAAATGTGCTTTCTTTTCCTCCTCCTCCTCCTCCTCCTTTTCCTCCTCCTCCTCCTCCTTCTTCTTCTTCTTCTTCTCTTCTTCTTCTTCTTCTTCTTCTTCTTCTTCTTCTTCTTCTTCTTCTTCTTCTTCTTCTTCTTCTTCTTCTTCTTCTTCTTCTTCTTCTTCTTCTTCTTCTTCTTCTTCTTCTTCTTCTTGAAATATATACTTTATTGTTCGCCTTGTATATAGGATTTTTATTCATTTGTATACTTTTGTACTTTCATCAGGTGTTAATATATTGTGGTGGAAAATAAAATTAAACTCCAGCACCGCCCTTGTTTTTCGGTAAAGAAGTGTCACTTTAAGTATTTTTTTTAAACGAATACAAGACAATTTATAATACAGGCACCTGCAAACAGTAATTGAGGATGATCTACGTAGTCGAAATTACACGAAGAAAAGTGGACCATATTTTTACATGATTGTATCAGTAAATGTGTGGAAGTCAAAAGTAAAACAAGTTCAGTGGAAAAAAAAATGAAATAAACGGAAGCGAAGATTTCGCCTGAACTGAAACAATTTGAGACTGGTGGATTTGCTACAACATCGGGAATCTTATCAAGTTTGAAAGGAAATTACTCTTATCTCTATAAGGAAACTAATCATAACAAACTTTAGAAGTTGAGAATCTTAGGCCTCCTATTCCTTCAACTTTGTTAATTTACATGTGTTCTTATAGCGGAAAATAAATGATTTGACTGGAATAATGACTTCTCCACTGGTTTAAGAAAACACGACGAATAAAATAACGAGAAAAGAACATTGAGCCTCGCTTATTATGGCACACCATCATGAGTTTCAGACAGTATTGGGATATTTACATGTAAAGGCCTACAGCGTTGGCATGGTTGGTATCGGTTTGCGAGCTATCAGAATGTCATAGAACCACGTGAGCTGAAAAGATGCCTCTTTCTCCTCTTTCTCGGAAACCAAGATAGAATGTAAGCTAGAAATACAAAAATAAAATACATCATAATATTTAGAGCGTATAATTATCTGCGCTTTACTATTTTATCGTAATATTAAATGACCATGATTATTTAGGTTAAAAATATCTTCAATTCCCAATCCGAATTTATCAACAATAAAGTCTTGTTGGTTTCGTGTCATTCAGTGTCTGAACGTTTTTAAAATACCAGAGTATAGTTCCAATAACTATTAGTTTTCATCGTGAAATATCGTTGATTTACTTGATTATACACGATATAATTTCATATAAATAGGACTAATAATATTTTGTTTGTGAGGTATCAAAACATCAACATTATTCAGACTGTTCTTTAATTTCTGTAAAAACGAAACTACAAAATGACTAAAATGGAGGGGGGGGGGGGGAGGCGAGAAAAAAGAAAGTGTGCAGGGACTAGTAGTTAGAAATCATTTTGAATTTGCCACTGTTTTTAACTAACAGCTATTGTACAATATTATTTCATAAATTAGATATTGACACGTTACAATCAGTATGAAATTAGCATTATCAGTATTATTGATTGAAAGAGACAAAATGAGGGCCCCCTGTTTAATTTTGGGGAACTGCAATATTACGGGCGCCACCTCTTTTTCAAAATAATAACTACTGCCGTTTAGCTACGAAAGCCCTTTACTGCCACTGAAATAAAAATAATGATGTTAGTTATTATATTATTTGGAAGATTCAGATGATGTTGGGTGTGTTATAACATAGACGTAATAGAAATGGTTATAATGAGGTATCTCCATGCCGGAGTCAAGGGTCGAAAGTATGGTCACAGTTTTGAACAAGCGCCCTCTTTTTTCTAGAATTGTTTTTCTGTTTTCCAGTGAACATAAATTGTTTTCTTTTTTCCAGTGAACATATTTTTTTCTTCTCCAGTTGCAGTAATGGGCTTTCGTATGTTGTAATTTGATAAGAATAAAACCTACTTATCTCTGTATTCCTCGAAGAATGTTGTATTGGGATGACGTTCAAGATACTTGATGGAAAATGACAGAGTTTGCAGAAAATTGATGAAGGCAGGTGCTGTCAGTGTTCGGTTATATTCCATAGACCACCTAATATGTTTAGAAAGAAATCATTATAGAAACTTATCAGACAAATTAAGATATAAATAATTTGACACACATTTTAATGTGGAAACGCACAATTAATAATATCAAGTTTCATACTGCTAAAATGATAATTTATATCTTACTTTAATATTTAAGTAGATATGCTTCACCCTGTGTCCCTGTTTATCATGATGATGATAATTACGATTATCATATTTTGGATTTAATTTGCGATACAGCTTATTTAGTTGATTTTCAAGTTTAATAAAAAAAACAAACACTGTAAACCATTAGAGTATTATAGTAAACGCGAACAAAAGTCCCTTTCGCGCAGCGTCATGGGACCATCTTTGCATGTTTATGTTTATCACAGTGTTATCATTATGGTCCTCTCTCCGTCGTAAATTTTCTAAATCTCTTGTCTGCCTATGCACACAATAAGTCATATGCCCATATTATTTTTTTCTAGCCCTATATTCTTTTAAATTATATACAATTTAAATTCCCTTGCTTTTTAGTGGAACATCTGCTTTAAAACAAAATGGATCCTTTTCAGCAGCTTCATCTCAAATCTTGAATTTCTTCATATTACAGTTCTTAAGAGTCCCACCCCCAAATAAATCGATGAAGGACGTTACTTAAAAAGAACGTGACGTAACCTTGTCATGTCATAGGAAGGAAATTCCAACGTCTCATAGAATTTGTAATACGCCTTAGTGTCAATTACTCTGTACTTGTCGAGCTCTTGCGTCTGTTAAAAAGAAAACAAGAGGAAAAAGAGGAGGAGGAGGAGGAGGAGGAGGAGGATGAGGAGGAAAAAAAGTTGTGATTAGGGGCACGGGTGATATGATAATCCTAAAGAGCAAATAGAAAGGAAAAAACAGTTCTCAAACTTTGTGAGGCATTTTTTAGCAAAAAGTTGATGAATCTGACAAGCAAGGAAGGAGCAGGCTAAACAAAAAGTTCACCATGGTGCGTTTTTGCCAAGCGTTTATATAAAAATATTTCTCAAAAAGACACGGACTTTTTTCTATCAAAAGATTTGCCAAATCATGTGACTATGTACATGATCTAGGTCTAAGTTATTTTTCTGTGTATCGAATGTGTCGATCACATTAATAAACACTGCGTAGAGTGGGTTTCATTGCTGTTTGGGCATTTAGCCAACGTTAATTTCCCTTTGGTATATAATTATGGGTCAATTCGATATACAATCAATTTCGAATTTGTAATGGATTCAAATTTCAATTCAAAATTTATTCAACACTCTTCATAGAAACATTTAAAACATACAAATACAGAACGGAGTTATAAAAAAAAACAAGAAAGTGATAACAAATACAATGGCAATTTATAAGAGCAATTGGGATAGGCAGAAAGGAGGGATTCCTTATATAAAAGCCTACCCCTAAAAACACACATACAGGAAAACGAGAACAAAAGAACAGAACAAAAAAACAAAGAACATACTAAAACCTGCCTACAAAATTTGCCTATGCTATTAATACTGATTATTAGACTTATTTAACAGAAATTGTTTATATTTAATTTTAAAAAGATTGAGAGTTTTGCATTTTTAATTTCCTGAGGTATAATACTAACATATTTCTCTCTGCATTCTATCAGTTTTGATTTGATTAGCTCATTTTGGTGGTTGACAGTCCTGATTCGATAGGTCCCTATGACGGCTATACACCCTCCAGGCTTCAACACACGGTCAGCTTCACGAGTAAAAGCAGGCATATCGAACCAGTGAACTGCAGAGGCGACCGTTAACAGATCCACGGAACCATCTTCCAGTGGTAGTCTTTCTGCTGAAGCAATGCTTGACCATGAAAGAAGGATGACGAGATTTTAATTTCATTATATTAAAATGCTACTTCATGCAGTTTACAACCTTACACTTACAAACAACGTAAAAGATTTTTTTAAAGGAAGATGAATATACTTGAATTAGAAGATTTCTTAGAGAATGAGAGAGAGAGAGAGAGAGAGAGAGAGAGAGAGAGAGAGAGAGACAGACAGAAGAGGGGCACAGGGAATGGGTAGCAATGCACTCTCCAACAGTATATCTTTTCTAAGTTCTGCGACTACGTGCACTTAATATTTTTAAGTGCGTACACCATTTTTTTGTGGGTTGCAATAAGCAGCCCCCTCCTCCATCGGAGGGAGGGATGATGTCACTTTCCACAAATATTTCCAATTTTGCAAGTGAGTGAAGCAAGCGAACAAACTTGATACTTCAGGAGTTAAATTGTAATTACATTAAAATATACGATCTAAGCAAATTATAAACACTGCTTATGCTAGGAGTCCACTGGGCCGGCGCCAGTTGGTGCCAGTTTGCGCCAATGCAATTTACTGTGGCGCCTAGTGTCGCCAAAAAGGTGCCTAGTGGCGTGTAGTGGCTCAAACTGCCTCCCAACTGGCTCGTGGTGGCCCGCAACGGCGCCAAATTTGAATGTGGCGGCAAGGAAATTTCAAAATGTTTGAAATTTTCGTCGCGCCACTTGCATCGAGCAATCAGCGCCAAGTGTCCGCCAAGTGACACCAAATGGCGCGAACATATCGCCCTTTGGCGCAAAAAATCCGCCTATTGGAATCCACTGGAATGTAATGGCGCGCGCCAAGTTGCGCCAATGAGATTTCGCGCCACATGGCGCCACTTGGAGCCAAGGGGCACCTTGTTTGCGCCACTACGCGAGCCAAACGGCACCCGATTGGTGACTACTTCGCGCCAAATGCCACCTGGTTGCCCGCCATTCGGCGCCACTTGTCGCCATTAAAAGCAGAGCGGCATCGCAGGACTTTCTCACAGTGATGGCGGCAGTTCTCCAAGCTCCAAGGATGAGGTTGTGCTGGGCATCCTCCTGGTCCAACATGCGGACGTCCAGTGCCTGATAGCGCATCCTGATGAGGTTGTTCAGCATGACGGCAGCTTCAAAGAGCAGGCGGACTGTGTCTGGTTCCTGTCTCACCTAGCCAAGGAAGCACTGGAACCACAGAGCCAGAATGCCAAAGGCATTTTCAACCACACGCCTTGCCCTGGACAGCCTGTAGTTGAAGATCTTCTGCTGTTGGACCATGTTACGACGGCCATAGGGCTTCATCATGTACGTCCTCATGGCGAAGGCATCGTCTCCCAGGAAGAAGTACGGCATAGGGTGCTCTTAATCATCATGGGGAAGAGGAGCTGGATCTGGGATGCCTAAAGTGCCAGCTTCAATGCACTCCTTCAGTTCACTGTTGTTGTAGATCTGGGCATCAGACTGATGGCCAACGCCACCCACATCGATCCACATGAACTGGTACTTTGAATCTACCAGAGCCATCAGGACAACCGAGAAGAACTGCTTGTAGTTGAAGTAAAGGCTGCCTGATTTTGTTGGGCTTCTGGAGATGGATGTGCTTTCCAGGCACCCAGACAGTGAGGAAGATTCCATCTGGCTTCAAAATCACCTGCAACTCAAGCCAGCCATAATTGGTTGTGGGGAGAGAGATGACTTCTGCAGCATACTCATCCACTATCGCTCTGGCTACATCAGGGACAAACTTCTGGATGGTTTCCTTGCCCACTCGGAAGTTGTAAGACAGCTCGGCATAGGTGGCCCCAGTGGCGAGATGGCGCAGGAAGAGAGACAACTTGAGACCAGGGGGAATGGCCTTCCTGAAGTGGGTGTCCTTCTTCTGCAAGTGGGGTGTAAGCCTGAGCAACAGGTCATCAAACATCTCTGGGGACACCCTGGTGTAGTTCTTGAACTTCCGCCTGTCATTCTCCCTCAGCTCTTCCATCAAAGTGTGGTTCTGTCCCGTTCGGCCCTCAACTGTGGGTGGAGCATGGGTCTGAACCACCAGTTGTGCTTCCTTTTCTTCTTAGGAGGCTCTTCTTCTTCAGGATTGGCCAGCATAAGTTGATAGGCAGTGGCCACCTCAGCATCCCTCATCATCTTCTGATGGAGCAGCATCATCACTCCAACATTATCAAAAGCCTCAGACATATCAAAATTGTAAATATTTAGTAGAGATGTTGTTCATACAGCAGCTGAGGAGGGTCTGAACCAGGTAACCGATGGCCGGTATTTATATAGTCGGCAAGTAGCGCCAAGCGGCGGCAAGTTCAAACCAATTTGGTGACCTATGGCACAAACTAATCACCAAGTGGCGCAAAGTAGCCGTCTATTGGCGCGAATGGCGCCAACAGGGTGAATTTTGGAATCAAATGGCCGTGTAATGTCGCAAACTGGCGCAACATTTTGGAGCAAGCCGGGTGGCATTTGGCGCACGCCATATGGCACCCAGTTTATTCCACTTGGCGACACATGCCGAGCGGACATTAATTCGGCGCCACAGCGAGCCACTACGCGCCAATCACATAATCTTTGGCGCGAACTGGCACCAACTGGCGCCGGCCCAGTGGACTCCTAGCATTAGACCGACTTAGACCACGTCACTGTCCATGCAAACATGAAGTGCTTAGTGTCCGAATATTGATAGAATCCTCCCGCTCCCACCAGGTCCCGCCTCGTACATGCCTATGCCTAGAGGTAAATATTACCTGTACTCAACATGACTGAATTGATTGTGCTTCTTTGCCTCTTCAATCTGAGCTTCACTGATGTCGAATCCCAGAGCCCGGTCGAAATGTCTGGCGAGACTTTGAGTGAACTGACCAGAACCACACCCAACATCAACTACCAGCCCCGGTTTAAGATCAGTGCTGTTCTGTGATATCAAATTACAGAAGGGCTTTAGAAAGGTGGTTAGGATTAATTATTGTTTGGAATGTTACTTCCTCCAGTCATAATTATATGCATGTATTTTAGTATTTATTATGTTATCGCTACTCTTACTATTACTATCATCATCCTTAAAAACATCATCATCATTGTCGTTGTCGATGCAAAGGGGTATTTCAATAAACATGTCTATTAAAATGTTCCTGATGTAAGATTGGTAAGCTCAAAAATCATGCTTGACCATAATTATGTTATAAGGGAGTTGGCCTAAAGAAGGAATTCACGTTGTAGTTGGTTCGATCACTATGTCCATGCCATTTAATAAAACAAACCTACAATTATAATATAATTATGTAAGTGTTCAATACCCTCACCCATCCATCCTCAATTCAATTTCATTTATCCATTCACTCATTCATCTACGTCCGTCATTTCCCACTCTTTCCGTAATTTTATTGACAACATAGCAATCATAGAAAACCCTGCAAAAGAAGTAAGTCTGACCAAAAAAAACCCCAGATAGTTAAAAGATAGATAATATAATTACAATGATCTTTATAATTAAAAGTTTCGGAAAGAGTTAAGTCTTTGGAATTTAATTTACTTTGGTGTGTTTGATCACAGACTCAGTCACGATTTCAGGAACGCTGGGTCGATATTGAACATAGTCGTTGGCCAAGACCGATCCTTCGAAAATTCGAGAAGACATCATTCAACCTGCATGATTAGAGAACAGAATTAATTATGTAAATTTTGTGAATGGGCTATCAAATTTAGACAAGCTTAATAGCCACCTCCACTTAAAAAAAAATATGCGGATGGTCTAACCTTTTCTCTCGGTGTACCATACAGACTTCAATTATTTTCCTCTGTCACAATGATAATGCATTGATTATTGGAGAGGGAAAAAAATGTTTCTTTGTATAGAAAAGCGGCTAAGCCTGGATTGCCCCCCCCCCCCCGTTCTCCAAAAGAAGTGATTACCAAATAAAATTTGATATCCTGACAACCCCCAACTCTGGAGAGAAAGGAGAGAAAGAGAGAGAGAGAGAGAGAGGGGGGATGAGCGGGAGGGGGAGAGAGAACAAATAGGGTGATAGGGGAGGGGGAGGGGGAGGGGGAGGGGACGGAAAAGGTTTGCAGTCACTTACCCCCCCCCCCCCCCCCCCATCAATTATATACGAAGCATAACAGCGGATATTGCACTCATGACACACCAGCTGACGCAACTTGCGCTTAGGATTAGGATATGCTCAAGATAATGATACATGTCTTACTGTTGTTAGTAATTGGTGTCTCTGCTTGCACATTATAAAATCTAAAATGTCCTATATAGTTTAGCTAGACCAATACCACTTCCCACTTCCTATCTTAATTCATTTTCTACCCCCTCCCCTACCCTATGGAGGCTCCGCCTCCTCCTCATTCTGGATCTAGAATCTAGAAATAGATTGTGATGCCGTGGTAGGCCCACTGAAAATAAAAGAAAGAAACTTTTACAGAATTCAATGCGTTCAACATGAATAATAAGCAAGGCCTACTTACAATTTAGTTAATCCAAGCAAAACGCCTCGACACTATCCCACTATACTGCATATACAGTTATCAATTTATACTTTATGACTTGTGAGTTGTGATGATCGGCTTGGCCCGAGCAAATTTGTACAATCGTCAGTTGACGATCATTCTCAGATCGGAGTCCGAAGTTCTCTTGGAGGTCATGCTCAATAATGCGTTTCCTTTGCCAAGTACATTATTATTTGTAACATGTAGCTAAACCTGGTCTCAGGTTCACTTGGAATGGCTTTTTGGTGTAGAATGATTTAAGTCTTTGGAATGACTTTGACCTTGCATGACTATAACGTTGGTTCGTATTCTAAAAGTTAAACCTGACCTTAACGAAGGGAAAACTTAGACCTCAGTCCAATTTTGAACAAAAGCTTTTTAACCCAGCGTCAGGTTTAAATTTGGTAGAATACGGGGCACTATATCTATATTAGGTTTCGTATGGTAAAGTTTTTCATTCACTTTAGTCAGGTAGGCCTACACAGACGGCTCCAACAGCGGAATGGTTTTCACCTTTTTAAAATGCGGATTCCTATGTAAAATTGTAATGCTTTTTTGAAAAATCGGTGGACAAAATGCCAAAATTATAAATTTTAGGGGCCCTATCGTTTTTTTTTAACGAAGTTTAGAACAAATCATTGTTACATATTGTTACATGGTCATTAACATCATATTTTGGGTACCTAAGACATCACGGTTATATCAAAGCCACATAAGCACAGGTAGCCTATCATTGTAATTTGATACCAAAATGGGGATTTGCAGTGATTTCATTATTCCCAAAACTAGTTTATGGCAGTCCTCTTGAGAATAGCTGATCATTTGGTCCTTTTAAAGCAACTTCAAGGCCCCTTTGATCTCTTGTACTACACCATATTAAATTTTAATGTCCATAGTGGGTTTTCTACACCAAACACACATATCAGCCAAATTTTCTTCTTCTTTGGTCTATATTTAAGTTCAGATAAAGCGTGTTTTATCTATACGAAAGTACCCAAAACATGATAACGTGTAGACTACGTGATCTTCAGTGCAATTACAAGCCATGAAACAAGACACTGAGCAAAGTTCTATAATTGCAGCTTGTGACAAAGACTACGTACTTTACGTTGCCTGCCTGCCTGCCTAGCATTTGCCGGTTTCTGTCATCTGTCCTATAAAATGAACATTTCTGTGGTAAGTAAAAATGTTTATGTCATGTCTCTTATGTAAGTTGTTAGGGTAAGAGTTCGATTGATAATGTACGTGACAGTATACTGAAAAATCTAAATTCTTTATAAGTACCGCTATGTTACATTTGTAAATGCTTGTGGTTTTTACCGGCTTTTTGGTTAGTACAGTCCCGCATATTCAAAGTTGTGTCGGGATTGGATAGGGAGGCTACACATTTTTACGTTGAGAGACCGACGGCTTTATGATTTCTGCATAATTATGAAAATTTAAATTTAAATGATAATATTCAGAAATTTTGAATAGATTTTGATTCTTAAAACAAAGAAACACTAAAACTGTAATAAAGGTGTAAATAAAAAATATTCAACATCTCATCTGTATTAAATTGAGAAAAGAGTGGCTGTGAGCTGTGAGAAATTGAAGTAGGGTAGAGTACCCAGTATTCGGTCACTTAAGGGGAAATCACTAATATTTTGAATGCTTACCTCTTTCATTGGGCAATCTACCCATCAAAAGAAAAGAAATTTATTCCTCTAACAGGATTTTATAGTCACTGAAAATATAGAATAACGATAAGCAAAAGACTTCCGAAAGAAGACGGAGCATTTTTCTGCCCAGAATTCGGTCGCGCCGACTAGAATTCGGTCACGCGATTTGTGCGTGGTATCTCCGTTGCAAAGGAGCGTAGCGTATTTGCGCACTATTTTCACACAATTGCGCGATAAAGCACTGAATGTCAATGCGTTGACCGAATACTGGCTGAGCGATACCGCATGGCAAGGGTATCGTATAAATACCTCTTGCACATCGGCAAGTGCGTCATTTGCAAATTCGCTGCGATGGAGCGAACACGGAAGTGATTCTCTTCACACACATACTAAATTCATTGTGACAGCACACGTAGTTGTTTCGCAATAGACTTCTACATATGGCTATGCATGTTAGCGCATGTGCTAAGAGAACGCGAAAGTGCGGAAAGTTGTGCGACACTGACCAATTTCGAGCTAAGTTGGAGATCTTTCCGGGGCCCTAAATCTGATTTAATTTTGAGAGTTAAGAAAAGTTGTTCAGCTGCCTGATTTGTGCAAGTTTCGTGGTTCATAAATTATTTTTTTAATTGTTACAGCTGTTGAAACGGCTGTCTGACCGAATACTGGGAATTGACCGAATACTGGGCGCGCTACCCTAGATCTAGACTAGGCCTAGACCAAAAGCTTCAGTCTCTATACCATCGGTTGTTCCACTGAGACTACGTCTGGCTCCACTAGACCTCCGGTTATAGAGACAGAACGATCGCCTATGCCAGCCTATGTTGAAGATAGGCCCCTCCCACAAACATGAACAAACTTGCCACGGCCGTATTGTTATGCCCCCAAAATCCCCCAAAATGTCATTTTACCTCGTGCATATCCAATTTTACATTAGGCCTAGGCTATAATACATCGGTTCCACTTACTAACTTGATTGAAATAATCTGTTTAATGGTCCCTCTTAAGGAAATTATGGGTCAAAATCGACATCCATGTTGAAAATCTTGCAAGCCGTGTTAAACTCTCGCTGCCGTCAATCTCACCCCTTCTAGTCTACGCCGAAGGCAAAATGATTATGAAGGAAAAACTGTGCGCCATCTACACGTTCGTAATGGCGTTATCACAGTTTTTCCTTCATAATCATTTTTGCCTTCGGCGTAGACTAGAAAGGATGAGATTGACGGCAGCGAGAGTTTAACACGGCTTGCAAGATTTTCAACATGGATGTCGATTTTGACCCATAATTTCCTTAAAGGCACACTGTCCTACTTGTCTCTACTTGCTCCCTCTATATAGAAAACTTCCCAAATCGGTGCCTGTTGGTCCCCCATGGTCCTTTTTCTTATGTTAAATGAGAGCTGAGTTAATGAGATAGCCACCTGTCACAGTGACCTCGATGGCTCACTGGGTGGTCTAATCCCTTCTTGCTGAAGTAGTAACGCCTCCCTTTAAAAGGGACCATTAAACGGATTATTTCAATCAAGTTAGTAAGTGGAACCGATGTATTATAGCCTAGGCCTAATGTAAAATTGGATATGCACGAGGTAAAATGATATTTTGGGGATTTTGGGGGCATAACAATACGGCCGTGGCAAGTCTGTTCATGTTTGTGGGAGGGGCCTAACGGCTAAAATCTAGCCGTGATATCTTCAACATAGGCTGGCATAGGCGATCGTTCAGTCTCTATAACCGGAGGTCTAGTGGAGCCAGACGTAGTCTCAGTGGAACAACCGACGGTATAGAGACTGAAGCTTTCGGTCTAGACTAGGCCTAGATCTATTGAAGTTTGAGTGAGTAAGATAATGACTAATAATACTTACTAAGAATAGCATTAGTAAGAGGAAACCCCCTTCTTTTAGTGCTCACTATCACCCCTGATGAGTGTATGAGGTCTATACCGTTAACAAATAGACCTCATACATTGTAGGAGTGGTAATGATGCGAAAAAAACTTTTGTTATTTATCTACGTGTAGCTTGATTCGCTTCGTTTCGATGGCTTTGGCTACTGTGGACTGTACATCAATGTCTATTGATTCCAGTAGACAGTCAACGCTATCAAGGTCACCATAAGATGGCGCCTTTTCTGAATTATTTGATTGAATATTATTGTCATCAGTAGCAATCTCAGCAATAGAGACATCTTTTGGCATTTTTGTCTAACTTCTATTACTTGAACATGTATCAGGCTTGGTTCTTAGAATTGCACTATTGTCTTCTCTGTCCATATCTGCTCATGTTTTTTATTCTATTTTTGTTTCCATTTTTCTTTGCTTGTGTCTTCTTTAAAAAAATCCCTTTACCTTTTCATCTTTTCCATTTTTTTTTTTTTTTACTATTTCTTAAATTTGTGTGGCCCTTCTTTAATCATCTCTTTCTGACTTTATGTGTGGGGTGCAAATATACTGGGTTAGCCCTTTGTCCTTGGTATTTATAAGACTTACATTTGTCAACCTTCCCCATACACAGAGGTGGTCAATGGAGCCAGACCTAGTCTCACCGGAACAACCATCGATATCACAGACTGCAGCTTTCGGTCTACTGCAGAACCAACCATCATGGAGGTCAAACACTCTCTATTGATATACATACAAAGAAGAGGGGGGGGGGGCACAAAAAGGGGGCATATTGATCAGTGAGAGATTCTTTTCCCTTTTAAAAATACAAATTGTATTGATCAAACCATTATTCAAAGCATGATTCGTGTCATACAGTATTCTTTGTTAAGCTATATTACCAGAATACTCCTAGAACCCCCCCCCCCTTCAAGAAATTTGGTTTATTTAATGCTTTTTACCTTTAATATCAAAGCATTTCTTCCTATCGCTGTTTCTCCCCAACAGAACAAATGGAGCTATCTGACCTGACACTTTACTTGACACTCATAGTTAGAGAATCCGTTTGAGGTCATTCTGACATATTTCATCCCATTTACCTGCCAGCTTTGATCAATGGATTCTTCAAACATGGCCACCAAGAAGAGAGTCATTCGAATCATTGAGTGGGATGACATGGACAAGCGCAAGTTCTTTGGGTTTGGTGCCATGCTGTCATTTGCTGTTCGGACTTCAGTCTACCCTTCCCATCTCATCAAGACCAGACTACAAATGCAACATCAAAACAGCCTCTATAAAGGAACATGGGATGCGTTAAAGAAAATCATCAAGTACGAAGGGGTCAGAGGATTTTACAAAGGATTCGGTGTGAATCTAATATCTATAGGTTCAGAGCAGATGTATATCCTTAGCTACGAGATGATGCGAAATGCTTGTGTGAATATGGACAACACCCCTCGGACTCTCATAGCAGGTGGATTTGCATCCCTGGTGTCACAGACGATACGGGTGCCTGTTGATGTTCTATCTCAGAAGACGATGATGCTGGGATTGGCTGTTGATGCAAAGACTGTCGCTAAACAAGTAAGGTTCAATGATGTGTACCGACTTGCCCAAGAAACGTACCACAGCCATGGGTTCTTTGGATTCTACAGAGGATATGTTGCTTCTCTCTTGACATTTGTTCCTAACAGTGCTCTGTGGTGGACATTCTATCACAACTACACAGGTAAGTGTTAATGCTAATATTCTAGAATTAAAAGCCTACCACTAGATACAGGATAGAATTAGAATTAAGCAAAATAATTCAGCTACTATTGAAGTCAAGGAAGGGGGAGGGGACTCTGGTTACTTTATTTTCAAGTTGACTGAAAGTGGAAAGTCTTGGGATGCCTGTACTAACACTCTTGCATACCAGAATTGTGATAATACAGGGTTAATGGCCAGATGGATATTCATATATTGAAGAGACCAGGGCCCCCTCTTTTAAAGGCACACTGTCCTACTTGTAGCTACTTGCTCCCTCTATATAGAAAACTTCCCAAATCGGTGCCTGTTGGTCCCCCATGATCCTCTTTTTCTTATGTTAAATGAGAGCTGAGTTAATGAGATAGCCACCTGTCACAGTGACCTCGATGGCTAACTGGGTGGTCTAATCCCTTCTTGCTGAAGTAGTAAAGCCTCTCTTTAAAGAGTTGCGATTTGATCCAAATCAATCACAAGTTCTCCAAACAATCGCAAGTTTGCAGTCTCCAATGTCTTATGTACAAAATTTCAATTGATACTAATTGCAACTGTGGGCCTAACATTCCATTCCTGGATTCATTCTATCTTAGTTTTTATTTTTATTAGTTGGAAGTGCATGCAAGACATTAAATGATCATTTTGCCAAGTCTGTAAGATTTTATTTTCAATTTGCATCCATTTTAGGATTTTAATTGACTTTATTGTAATCCTGCCTTACACAGAGTGTGACCCAGACATTCAAAAGCTTGATCGTTATAACAAATTTTCATTGTGTGATTGTTATTCTCCTCAGAACTGTTTGCCTCCTTCCTGAATACCAGTCTTCAACTACAAGTGCCTGTCCTAGCAATCCAGGCAGTCTCAGGGTCCTGTGCAGGATGTAGTGCTGCATTTATTACTAATCCTATGGATACTGTCAGGACTAGATTACAGGTCAGTAGCTATTGAAATCTTCCATTTTTATCATTCAAAGTTACATCCCAGAGAGAACTTTGTTTTAAAAATCTGTTTCTGAATGACTAATTCCAAAATAATACCGTAAGGCGTAAGACATTAAGAAAAATCAGACAAGTACACCTATGGACATATTCCCTAGGGACATGATGTTCACAGACAGTTCCAAATCGTAGAGTCCAGATTGTAAACAGATTCATCAGAAATAAGAGCAAGAACTTTAGAAGGATCATTTGAGTCAGTTCTTACAATAATCATCAGCATGTGTGAAACTAAAAGTAATTATCATATTGTTGAAAGACTAGCATATTAATGAATATTGACAAAATTTCAGGAAGAATTTATTTCAGTATGTGAAGATTCAAAAGATATACCCTGTAGAAATATTGACAATATTGTTTTTTGTCATTTGCAGGTTACTGGTCAGAAGTCCATTACAAAGACGTTTCGCCACCTGCTCGCAGAGGAAGGCATGGGGGGACTAACCAAAGGTCTGACGGCAAGACTTCTCTCCACCATCCCAACCAGTCTCATCATTGTTCTAGGATACGAGACCATCAAGAGATTTAGCTTACGCAAAGAACTCATCGAGAGTATCCAATGGTGACATAGGATTTTAGCTGTAGTTAGGATATTATAGACTCTAATAAATATATAATTGACTATTTTGTGATATCTTAAAAATTCTCATAAATTCATACATGCAAGGATGCCACTTTTCTGGACATTCTATCAGGCTCCCTGGCTGTGATTGTATTGGTATGCTAATCAGCCATATTGCAAACATTATGATTTGTTTGTGATTTATTCTCTACTTTAATGCAGAATCTGCTGGTAAACTTGATGATTGAGAGGCTTTAACTATATTTTTTAAAGGAATTATGTTGATAAATTTATGTGAATGTTGCCTCGTGAATGTCTGTGGTTGATTAGCTTGAAGTGTGTGTCTGTCTTTTTTTATGAAGAGGGTTGTTCTTTTACCTCATTGCCTCTTCACAGAGAGAAAACATGTATAATTGAAGTGCTGCTGATGTAGTTTATTTTTAATCCATTGCCTATGGGAAGTTGATGGTCCCTGTAAAGCCTGTGAGAATGAGATAATTCAGTAGTCAACAGGTAAATTAATACTTTGTACCAAGGTATTTCAGAGCATTTCATGATGGTGGTACCATTTCTACTTGTACTTGGGGTCTTATTTTATTATGTAATGACTGTACAGAGAGTGGATTATATGTGTTTTTAGTATAATCATCAGCATTGTGTTTTATGAATCAGACATGCTGATTGGGAAAATGTTTTAATATGATGGGGTGGTGGGGGGGGGGGGGGGGGGGTCATTTAGGCTTCATTTGATCCTCTGGTTGTTTACCGGCTTACAAGCATATACATGCTTTCTTAGCAGTCAGGTAAAACAATCATCAATACACAGACGTTGGATGATAGAGGAAGAAGGTCTGTAGATTGAGCTGGGGGGGGGGGGGGGGGGGGAGAGGGAGTGAGTCATGAGAAGGGGAAAAGATATAGAGAGAAAGGGGAAGAGAGCTGATGCGAGGTAAAGAATAGAGAAGTAGGGACGGTTGTAAGAAGAAAGAGAAATTATCGTGAAATAAAATGTATTGAACAAAAAGATTGTGAATTCCCACTATCAAATTAGTTACTGTAAATCATATATATATATATATATATATCAAATTAGTTACTATGTCTTTGCATTAAATAATTATCATACATGCATACACCTCAGGATAATATTGCACAATTTTGCTCTATTCATTATTACATGGTATTTGAACAGGAATTTGTTGTTAATTTGTCATGTTGATATAAAAAATGTTTTAAGGAATTTAGAATTTCATTGTTCTACGTATCGCCACATTAAAGCTATTCATTTTCAGATTGGTACACAAGTGCATGGACTTTAAAAACTTAAAAAACTCTATCCGATTTTATGCCCCTGCAACTAAAATGGTGCTTGGGTTAATGTAATCATCCAAGGCAGAACCTTAAAGTTGTTGCTACATGTACATGTAAGTACTGCATAACCCATTTTGGAGATACTATCTATGCTTGGGCTGATAGCAGTCATTTTTATATAAATCTAATACCCATCAAGACAAATGTTAGATATGTGATCATGAAAGTATGATATGGTATAAAGGAGGCAGACAAAAGGTAATTTGGCAGTGATTATTCTAATGGACAAAGTAGAACTTGTTCTTTTTAAAATAATCTACTTTTTGAAATTTTTCTGTTATCTTTGTGAGACAAATTTTTACATTTTCCTTCTTTATGTTTGGGTTTGACTGTGTCAGTACAAGGTTCCTAATATTGCATTATTACATTGATTTATGTAATTTATATTTGTGGATATCAAAGTCTTTGGAAAGATAATAAGCAAGAGTGAATTAAGTGTGCATTAAATATCAATGAAGAGAGATTTATCTAGGCCTTTGTCATGTTAACATTAGTTAATTTTTTAGAAGGGCAAAAGAAGAACTGACTGATGTACTGTAGTAGGGGAAAATTTTGAAAGCAAGACAATTGAACTAGAAGGGACTTCTGAAAATGAACCTGCTTATATCTTAATGTTCATTTGTGTTAATACAAAAAAACGTTACGTGATTATATTTGATTGATAAGGTGCATCTTCTATATCAAAATCATGAATGTTTTTATTTTAGACTTTTATCTTAACATGTTTTAATTGGTTTTTTTTAAGTCTTGTTTTTTTAAATCTTCTGAAAATTCTTTATCGACACAGTATATTTCAGCATGCAGAATCATTATATAATTTAACAAAACTTATTAAATGCCTGTGGAATTGCATTTTTATGTTCGTTTCCTTTCGACACGCTATTGGTATAAAAGTCTGTCCCAAACCGCTCAAAAAAAGTAACTAATGTATGCAACCTGAATTCTTCTGAAATATGTCAGTTCGGGGACCATGAATACCTCTTCCCTTATAGAGATACATGCACGTAGTAGAATGTCCATCGGCGAATTCCTTTGTTGTGGAAAGTTATTTAGTTGGTGTAATCTCATCTTGTAAAGAGATCAAGAGGAAGCAAATGAATAAGAATAAAGCCCCACCGCACACTATACGATCATTCTCCGATCCTATCTTCAAAGAAATCGATGTTGTATTGGATATAGAAATTTAAACAATCGTCTTCCCGACTGAGATTCTAAATAATAATAGAAGTACTAAATACCTACACTTAAATCTGCTACTCGGTGTTGAAGCCAAATCGGCTTTTAATCGTAGGCGATCGCATAACTGAAGTGACATCACTACGATTTTGAGCCGATATGAGCATGATGAGTTTCCTCCTTCATGGAAGGTTGCAGTCGCCTGACTTTGCTATTGTACATGAATTACTGCATTCATATAAGTATTCCACACCCCAATTCTTAAGGTTTTGCATGTTCATGTCAAATGCTATTGTAAATTATTCCGAAATTGGAGTGTAGTCTGGTCGTTTATGTGTGCGATGGGATTAAGTCATTTAAAAGAATTGTCTTAATTTTCGAGGGAGTCTGACAGACCCATGCACATGAGGGTTTATTATATACATGCAATATATGATATTTTCTATGTACATTTGGGTATGATGTGTGAGGCATTTAATATATCACGCAATTTCCAAATTCTTTATTAAATGACTATACGAATGGAATCGTGGTTCTGGTCTAATTTGTATACGTAAATTTTGTAATACATATGGTATACTATAATATTGAGAATGAACCTAGATATTATCAAGAGAATAATATTCGATTTGAACACTATGATGATGAAAATACTTATACAGTGCGAGTCACAAGAAAAGAAACCTAGAATAAACCCTAAATCGTTGTAAATAGTGAATGGAGAGTTAGTCAAAGATACATTGTTGCCTATATATATATATAATGTTTTCTTTAATTTGACGCCTTGATCATCAAAATCAGACTAAGGGGACTTGAACAGTAGCAATTTTACTGATTCATGTCAAATTGGTGGTCAACACAAGGTTTGGTTTAATGGTTTCTATTCCCACTGAATGGATAAATAGATGAAATTAACTCCCGAACACCATTTATCCAAAACTACGGCAAAAGTGATTTTAGCAAGCTATTTGAAATTGAAAATAGCCAGTGCTCAGTAATCCGTGATCGCATTTTGATAAGCCTACCAAGTTAAAGAAGACACTGTCGACTATCATACCATTTGAATATATTTCAGTAATTTTACTTGGTGTTTAATATTGGGGCTTTAATATGGTTTCTTATTAATTGACTCACATCTCCCTGACCTGTAATGAACTAGGCTATCCCTTAGAGATTTCAACACTATCTGTGGTTAAATTCAATTACTTAGCAATCCCTCATCAAATGGAAATAAAAAGAAAACCTACACCGTTGTATACTGTTTCTTCACTGATATTTATTCTCTTCTAACACGAGGGAAGCATCAATATTAAAATATCACACTATTATAGTATTCAAATTTTATCCAGCGTATGTGAAATGAAAAGATGATTCGAAAGTAAACAACAATTTCATATAATTTATATGACAAATAAATAAAATGCAATTCATAAAAATCATGTATGTTGACATCATTCACACAATGATGCCTATTTCTCATTGCTTACCAAATAAAGAAATTGATAAATTGGCCCCTATCATAATATTAAGAATCCTTTTTACTTTAACTAATTAACTAATGAATTCAACTTTTTTATTGTCATCAAATTTTGTATGCACCCTCTTTTACAACATCCTGGATCCCTGAATCCGCGCGGCCCTGATCATGCTGATTCATAAATGAAGAGTAAGGTACTGGCGAGACCGGTGCCCGGTTCCAAGTCAGTGGTCTGCAGTGCTCTGATGTAGTCGACCGCTGCCTGTTGTTTCTCAGCATCCACCTGGACATGATGGACTGGCAGAAGGACCCAAATCGTGTAGTGACGGGGTCGAGGGTGTACCAGTCAGTATCAACCATGTCTCCACCGGGTGCAGATGCCGGGTCAATGGCGTGGCTGCAGATGTCATAGACGCTCTCTCCCCACTCCTGTGAACAAAATAGATTTTTGAGATTTTTTTAAAAGCATGTTTTTGTTATAGATTTGATAGGAGGGTTGTGAATCTGTTTTCCCTCACTGGTATACAAAACAGTAAATTGAAAAAAAATAACGAGACATTCGAGAGAGAACAACACTATGAACAAGCCAGTGAATAAAGAAGAAGAGAGAAATGGTTAAACATTACCTCAATTCCTTCAGAACAATCTCTAGCGGAATGAGAGAAGAACTAAAATGAGAGGAGGTAGACGAAGAAAAAGGTAGATGAGTCGTGGAAATGGGGTGGCTAGACCAAGACTTGAAGAAGGAGAACAAGGTAGAAGAAGAATGAAATGAGAACAGGACCACGAAGAACAAAAAATATGTTCCCAAAACCTTTCAAGTAATCATCCTTAGGCTATCTCATTAGCCCTTTCCACCACTTTACAATAGGTTTAAAATCGCCATAGATTTGATTTCGAAGAAAGTGTTTGCGATCGGGTTAATTAAGATGGAGAGAGAGGAAGGAGATGATTTGAAAAGCAGTAAAAGGAGAGAAAATATCCGGGGAGAGTATGAACAGGACACAAACAAAGGTATGTGAGTGTATCTGGGAGGGGGATGATAAAGGAAAATAAGCAGAAGAAAAACGTGATGAGCAGAAGAACAGCAGAATCAAAAATAAGAAAAGGGAACCTAATTGAGAGAGAGAGAGAGAGAGAGAGAGAGAGAGAGAGAGAGAGAGAGAGAGAGAGAGAAGAAAATGATGAGAAGATACTATACCTGATCCATGTAGAGATAGGACACGGAGATGATGGGATGATCTGAATACCGACGATACAGGCATGGCGTTGAGGAAACTGATCGGGTTCACAGGGCCAGTTCAAGGTGTAGTAGAAGATTCCATCCTCCTGGAGCTGTCCAATCACTCCCCATCTCTGGATGAGCGATGGGAAGAGATGCCTGTTGTTCTCCCTCACCTGCCAGTATTGTCTGATTATAGATGGAATAAAATAATTATTCAATAAGACATGGAAACTATGATGTACTTCTGTCTTTCTCAGAAGAAAAACAAGCAAAATCATCTCTCGGGAAATTTCGATGCACCTATTGTATATCCCATAGAAATCATGTTCAGATTACGTAATGCGTCATTATATTGTCAGCATATTTCAATAGGTTATAAGTTGATTTTTCCAAAGTCTTTGCGATCACGTCTTCGGTGGTTTATAAAAGAACGATTCTGTCTTTTTGGAGATATCCAATCACTCCCCTTCGCTGGATGAGCGACGGAAAGAGATGCACCCCGCTCACCTGCAAGTATTGCCTGATGATAGACTGAAGAAAATCACCCAGTACAAGACATGGAAGAGATGATGTGATTCTGACATTTTCAGAAAAAAAGTTCCACTTGAATAATCGCATAGATTTTCAAAAATCAACTTTAGGAGATTTAAATATATTTATTCTGTCGTATTACGTAATGCGAACATAATTTTTATGGCGGAACAATTTTCACGTACTTTGCAACCTGATGTATAAAGAAGAACTCGTCACATGCCTGCCATAGCAAAAAAACAGAATTGTCAAAAGACTTAACTCCGTTTCGTTGACAATCAGCCATGCATGAAGTCTTTCGTCTACGGCAGATTGTCAACGAAACGGAGTTAAGTCTTTTCTTAATTCCGTTTGTTGTTTTAGGCAGGCAGCCAGTGAAAACGAATTCGTTTGATAAAATTATGGATATGCAAGCACTTCTTTAAACATACAGAACTTTGTTATTCCTGGCTCATTTCTCGTGATTGAGGTGTCATATAAAAGGGCAGAAACTCAACTTTCTGGAAATGTGATTTTCTCTTTGAATTCAGATACCGTCCGCCAAATGACTTTTTGGTTTCCTCTCTTCAAATTCATTTAAATTACTCATGCGTGAAATATGGATTATAAGAGTAGCATCGGATGAAAGAGGAGGCTCTCAGCTTTCCAAATATGTGTCATTAATCAATTATAATTATGATTCAGTTATGATCAAACGTCGATAATTCTCGGATTCGTTTTTTCTGGGACGCACTGTATTGAAAAAGTAAATGAGTAAACGCCTTTCTGGCTCCGGACGTTTTATCCTCTGTTAGGGCTTCTACAATGTGACATGACTGGTAAGCGTTGATACAGAGAGTTTCTTTCATCCATGTATAATTCCTTTGAATTCACTCCCAAATAACAATAGTTCCTATGAGTTTAGGGTTATTCGTTCGGCAATATTACTAGAATCCTCATTATTCTTTTTGAAATTGATGATTCTCTTAACCTTGCAAAATGTTGATTGTTTTGCCTTAATTGTTTTTTCAACTTAAATCTTAGCAAAATTGTGAAACATCACCGATGCACATATAATCAGGCCCGTAGCCACGAAGGGGGGGGGGGGGACGTGCCCCCATTTTTTCTTTCAAGATCGGTTGAACTTTTTTAGACCCCTCCCCAGGACGTCGATCAATTACATGTATGTGCCCCCCCCCCTCAAACATCAAACTCTGGCTACGGCCCTGGCCCCTGCATATAACCATTTCAATTTGTTAACAGTGCGTTTTAAGTGAAAGCATTGTACATGTTCATGTAAAGACCGACATGAATAGTATTGTATCCATGTTGTGTATTTTAAAACGAATACTGATTGCACCTATCATGTCCGTCATGTCTTGGCGCTTCTATTATAACCCCGGGCAAAGCCGAGTGGCCAAACAATTATGTAGCGTCCTCAGTGGCGGATCCAGGGGGGGGGGGCCCCCCCTTGAGAAAAAAATCATGTAAAATCACGTGATTTTTACCTTTTTGGGGGGTTGGCCCCCCCCCCCCCTGGCGCTCAAGGAGGGGGGGGGGGGTGCAAATTGAATTTTTTTTGAGGATCAAAAAAAAAAAAATGTGCTCACTACCCCCCCCCCCCCCCCCCACTGAGCGAATTTTTGGCCGGCGCGTTTTTCAAATTTTCGGGAGCAAAAAAAAAAAAAAAAAAAAAATTGTGCTCTGTACCCCCCCCCCCCCCCCCCCCCCCCCCCCCCCCCCCCACTGAGCGACTTTTCGGCCGGCGCGATTTTCAAATTTTCGGGAGCAAAAAAAAAAAAAAGTTGGGCCCCCTCCCCTAAGAAATCCTGGATCCGCGCCTGAGCGTCCTAGCATTATTGTGGAGCGTGAAAAACTCTGATCATTGTCTTGCCAATGAACGTTAATGACGGGCTGGTATTCGACACCCCAACCCTTTAATTGAGAATAAGATTCAAGTGAAAGAACCACTATACCACGACACCCCCACACTGTGATGATTATGTGGCAGCGAGTGTCCCGTACACTTTTAATACCTGGTTGCACGAATCTCAGTGGCTGTCGTGAGCTGTCCTATAGCCTGTAGATTGGTATCGTTCATGGCCTCACCAAGTGCTGCAAGGGCATGGTAACAGTTGATTGCCTGACAAGATGGATGAAACGAGTTTTGGTTTATGAGTGCAAGGCGGTATTGAACGATACATTATACATAATACACAGGGAGGAGATCAATGATCAGAAATGAGGAGACTTTGATTCGCTACTGCACTCTAAAATGCAGAAGGCTGGAAATCCACTGTTTGAGGTGTACACGTATTCCTTTAGAGTTGTATCCAATCCAAATTATAGTGGAATCCACTATACAAAGTAGAGGGTGAATAACACTTTGGGAGTGGACTCGACTATTCTTGAGCGTGGATTTCCACTTTGTACATTTAGAGAGTAGCAAACACTTCACGACAGACGAAAGAGAATTGTCAAATTGCTAAACCTGTCAAAGAGTGAACACCGGTGAAATACCCTTTTATAACAAAATTTGCTCATCAGCCTCATCATTAAAACATCTGACTAATGACACTGTTAAATCCCTTTAAAAGAGGCAACATATAACAAAAATAAACAAACGTAATATGTTTATGATGATAAGTAGAATGACAATATTAGCTTCTTGTATATTCACACCGTCAGGGTGCTCATGTCGCTCCATTAATATTTACCTCAGCTGAGGCCTCTTGTTGACGAGTGCCTCCTCCGATACCAGTTGCCCAGGATGAGCCAATATACCAGTCCTTTTGACGAACTGTCGGGAAGTATGGATCGTTCTTACTAGGACTTCCGACATCTCGGGCCATCGCCATTATACGGTTGTAATTATCTATATAAATAAATAATATACTTAGACAGTCAACCTGTTGTTGATATAAATTAAAATATAAATATTGCTGAGGATATATTTATTTCGTATGTTTGCCATTTGGAAGGTATCTTAAAATGACTATTCGTTCGTGGATTTTGAAAATAATTGACCCACAGCATTATTTCTTCAAATATATACATATTTATCCAGGCAGGTTGAATTGGAATATTTCCCCCTAACGTTTACATACGGCCTTGTATTGTATGTCGAGAGCTCTATTCGCTGCCTTCCAAGTATTTGCCTGTACTTGGGTTTTCTGAAGTTGGGTCTGACTTATAGAGCTCAAATTCATCGCCGATGATTAAGAGAGGCTCTGTTAGTCTACACATAATCTTTCATTATGAAACAACCAAACCCTGCTGTATAATACTTTGAACAATTTTCTATCAAGAATCTTGTAAGTTTGCAAAATAGACTTCTTATTTTCTATTATACGTTATGCACTTTCGATCTCAGTGACAGTCTGCGTGACTGTATGGAAAGCGTAAGGACCAAAAGCGAGCAAACGTTTTTAAGCGATTGCTGCATGTAATGCTGTTCTAATTAAAGATAAAGCATTCCTTTTGACTGAGTATCTAAAGTAAAGTTTTACTACAATAATCCTGAATAAAGGTCGGGTTATGAATAGTTATACTTTTCTAAAATGACCTTTGTGCTCTCTAGATGAAGACATTTAAGGCTTGTTCAGATTTGGCCTAGTATGCCGCGGTAAACTGTGCGCAACAAAACGTCCCAGCGCATTCGTTGAGCTGTATGTTTTAAGATGCACTGAGGTCATCTTACAAAAATACTCGCGTGGTTTACCGCTTTATTTCTGAGCGAGGTGTTAGTCGCAGGCTTCAAGAACAGGTTTTCGATATTTCCAATTTACAAAATATGTACTCTTATGCTCACCTTCCTTTGAAGCCCATACTGGATTGTACTTGGCGTAGTAGGCAATGGCGTAGAGCCACATGCCAAAGTGGTAATGATGATCAGCATAGCTGATGAATCCATAGTTTGTCCAAGGGAAAAG
This sequence comes from Strongylocentrotus purpuratus, assembly GCF_000002235.5. Lineage (NCBI taxonomy): Eukaryota > Metazoa > Echinodermata > Echinoidea > Camarodonta > Strongylocentrotidae > Strongylocentrotus > Strongylocentrotus purpuratus. The sequence continues at coordinate 4,917,509 of NW_022145612.1, forward strand.
CTCTTCATCTGCCCCTGCTCCACGCATCCACAAGCCTCCCCAAACAGTGTCGTATCTGAGGCATGAGAAAGAGTGCTCGGTAATTATTTTTGTTGCATAAAAGAAATGACAACCAATATCTACTAATATTGTTCTGTCATGTTATTATTACATATTTTTACCATACTCTGTATATTGGAGAGATAGTATGAGTTGGTCTCGTGGTCAACTCTCTGTCTTCGCCTAGAAACCGACCCTGCTTTCTGATGGTCTTCAGACAGAAACAATCTTATGAGTGATAAACGTCGGTAAAAATTCAATAACAAATTCCTCCGCGCTGCCAGCTTCATGCATTAACCGAATTCCTAACTTCAACCCCGGACCAAATATTAAACCTAACCCAGACCCTTAACCCAATCCAAATCGCGATTGCAACCATTAAACTTTAATCCTATAATGATCTTTGACGATATAATTAAAGCCCGGAGAAAATTTCGCCATATAAAATGTCGGATCACTATTATACACCATCCCAAACCCATTCAAACATATACATGTAGCAACGAAACGAATTATTTCGGTTTCATCCTATTTGCCTATAGAGGACTACATAATTATTATGTTGTGAGTGGAGTCCTGAAATGGGCCGGTGAACCGTGAAGATTATGAATGTAGAGAGAGAAAAAATACCTTTCTCAATTTTCTCTACCTCTATCCATAATTGAAGGAGTCCTCCATAAAAATACTTATCTCTCACCCTTCCTTTATAATTTTCCCTTTTATCCCCTTTCAAACCCAACAGTTCTTTGCAAGACTACTCACATCGTGAAACCTGTGACCTTGTGACTTTATACACACCACCATGCAAAACCGGACATTCAAAGATCATCTGAAACGAATTATATTACCGTATGGCATTATCTTCTGGGATCCCGCCTACAATGCCGAGCCAGAGGTCCAGGCATCGTCGAAGGGACTGATCGAGCTGGATGTAGTGCTCGGTGTTGAAAGCTCTGGAGATACTGGCCAATCGTGCTACCATCTCGATGCTCTTGCCTGCCTCATAGCTGTGGATGGATGCCGTTGTACAGTCTGATTCTAAGGTCTGTTGATCGATGTCAACTCCAATAGCATCAAGAATATGCTGAATACATAGAATTATAACAGTTAGGTGTCAGTCTCAGTTTTCATTATTCCTATGTAAAAATGTCAGCCTTTGCAATTTCTCGTCTCTTCTATTAGATTTGGAATCATGTTTATTCCTCATCACTCCTGATGACGAACAGTCAACCTGTTCGGAAGATCGAGCCTCCGTTTCTCTCTATCTCTCTCCGCATATATAAACTTGTTTCATCAGTCCTTTCTGGAACTCCACTCCACGCACAAAACAATATTCAATTTTTATTTATGGGTCTAAAAGTGTTTGTATGAAGCATTCAGAAACAACACATTGAATGCACGCCTTTTTCGGGAAATATTAAATGGATGTTCTCTGAAAAAAGGTTATGATCCCAAAACAATCGCCAAGCACGAAAGGAATCTCCCACCTGGAGTCTGTCCGGCTGATCCTTGATCCGATTTACGGCATCCATATTTGGTTCCATGGAGGCCGGCGGGAGGGTCTCTTCCATCACCCAGTGATCTCCGACGTACCCCTTGTAACCAAACGGAGTTTCTACTAGATCATCACCAAGCAACGGCTCCTATTAGTGTATTTAAAGATGGGAATAGCTTCAAGATTCTTACGCCTCTAAAATCATGTTTTATAAGAAACTGCAGTGATTCATTCAAGATGTTATTATAAAGTATTGCAATGATATAGTTGGATTTTATAATGCAGTGATACAGTCAAGTTTGATAAAATATTGAAGTGACGTAGTCGAGACCCGTCTCGGAGTTGTCTTTTTTTATGTCTCGCCCTCCGTATCTGTCTCGAAAACTTCAGCTAAAAATGTTTGTGACCACATTTTCTTTCTTCATGTTCTCGATCTGAGGGCCTCGTGTCCGGTGTATATTGGCAATTCTATTGTTTTGATAAATCTTTAATAAATATCTATAGTGCAAGATCTGTGTCTGCCGGGTGGAAATCATCCAACATCCAACATCCAAACTCCCTGTAATATATATAATGCAAACATTTGTATTGTAATTAATAAGTAAAATATTTTAAAGAAATATATAATCAAATTGTTATCCTGTGAACGTATTGCTGTTAATTCGTAAATCCAATACTGATGGTTGTGAGGGCAAGCTGTTATGTTTTTGCTTGGTTATTGGAGTTGGCTTAAGAATCAAACTGAACAATAATTGGAGATTTTTCTAAGACTCACATTTTCCTGAACAAGAATGATTCCTTTTCCCCATGGCAAATTATTCATTTATCTGATGCTAACATGTTTCGCATCTAATGTATAAGGCACATTAATGCAGGCCTACCTGATGAGGGAGAACGACTGTGAGTAGGTCCAGATTCGGATTGGTCCCTAGATAGTCCTCGCCCATTTTGTTCCAATCGAAGCTGATGTAGCCTTTGTCTCCTTCGGTACAGAACCTGGTCTTGGGCTTATAGGAGTATGGGCCTGCAAAACCTTCAAGTTTGTCAGCCCATGTGAAATTTCTCGGTGTGCCTGGAATAAAAGATATCGTTTAATTGGTTCATATTTATTTCGTCCAATTTTCGGTAGAGTCATAAATGTATGTGAACAATATCATCGGGGGGGGGGGGGGTCGAGCTGAATCCATAATATATATTTTTTATGCTCGATATAACTATAATCAACTTTTAATTGTCAAACAGCTTTGAATATATTTTTCTCGGAATTGTTTCTATAATTTATTTATTGCCAATGTTCATTTGACAGCGTGATCAGCTCTAATTTGTATTTTTGGAAAATAAATTGTTGATAGGATAAATGTAAATGTGCTCGTTTCGGTTCAGTGGGTTGTGATTTAGCCATATACATGTAGTCATCATGAAAGCTAGTCTTTGCGATGTATTAACGATGACAATAAATTCTCCTTGAGATTGCAATACACACCACTCCCGGCATAGACAAGCTGCATGACACCGGAGAACTTAGTGGGCAGTACTCTATCGGGAACGAAAGAAGCACCATTCTCGTCGAGGGTCATGACCATATCTTCTGAGAAGAACATGGCGTATTTCCTGGTAGAGTCTGGAACACCTTCGATTGATAGGGGCTCTGAGAGTTCAAAGAAAAAGCTGTCGCTAACCAGGGTAATCGGTTGTGGAGTCGGCTCGGGAGCTCCACCAGGGCAGTATGTCTGTAAAGATATTGGAGGCAAACACAATGTTTAACACAGTCTTTGAATTGAATTGATACAACGCCAATATATCTACCGTTGGGGACTTCGGGAGTCGCCGGCATGCATCTGTGGTGCAGATGAGCAGACGACAGACCATGTCATCTACAACCTGTTCTCAAACCTCCTGACGGGATGACTGATCTGTCAAGCCCAAATGATGCACAAGTCAACTGGCTAACCCAGCTTCAAGAAATAACTTATTATGATACTACTATCTCATACGAAAGAAGAAGAAGAACACAGTCTTTATTAGGTGATGGCACCCATGACATACACTGTGAAAAGGTTGGGCAATATTTTTCCAACACTTTGCCCAACGTTGTGCCAATAATCAACCCAACCGTCTATTGGGCAATAGTTTGCCCAGCGGTATTAGTAAACGTAAGAACCCTACTTCAAACGTGCATAATTGCCTGTATTTTGACCAAAATTTGGGAAAAGAACTGACCCTTCTACTGCCCGACTACAGTAGCCCACTTGTTGGGAAAATCTTGACCAGCTGTTGGGCAAAATACGAAACAATTACAAAATATTGCCCAATAGTTGGTTGGGTTGACTATTGGCACAACGTTGGGCAAATTGCCCAACCTTTTCACAGTGTAGAATGGCATCTCAAAAGAACCCTGTTTCAGTCGGCACAAGAGTATAAGTTATAGATCTAGATCAGGTCTACATAGTGGCCCCGAAATTATGGGACTTCTACCTTTTGATAAAATGAATATTTAGTAAGTGATTGTATTTAAAGCAATAGTAAAGTGAATGCTGCTCTCCCAATAGCTACTATTTTTCATGAATGTATTTTTTTAAACGATGATATTATTTCACTGTCTTAGTCTCGTATTTCAACAGATAAATGTGTTATGGGGTCTGTTCATTAGCAATGGAAAATGCAACCGTTTGTACCTCCTCATCACTCTCTCTCTCTCTCTCTCTCTCTCTCATCCTTCTCTCTTTCTATCTCTATACAAAATGGATCACAAGGTGTCAAACTTGGTGCTTGTGTTGAAATTCCAGATCTGTTTGAGATGTTTTCTTTTGTCATATTTTACAAACCAATTATAATAATATACATGTTTAGTACTTAAACTCATAACCGAAGAAATGACTGAAAGTGGCCTCTGTTCCTGTTCATCACGTCAGTTCAAACGTCAATCTAAAAAGTATTCCTTGTCTCCATTTCTCATTTTCTGTAAGTTCATTGATTCTGATGTCAATCTAACTGCCATAATTTCTACACGCAATCTTTAGTTTGTTGGAATTGCTTTGATGACCAGTCATTCAGTAATGTCTAAAAGTCATAAGATGAAAAGACGAGTTTACTCTGTTACCATGATATTCCTAACAAATGCCATACATTTAATCAAGATCATGTGTTATCAAAATAATGTAGAAATATTATTCTTAATTGTGGGGGCTGATGTCTCCAGTACGGTCAAAAAGTCCAAAGACGAAGAAGCGAGTTTGCTCTGTTATCATTATAATTACTTATTGTACACTTACCGAAGATCGTGTGTTCAGCGATAAAAAAACATTACAAATTGGTCCTTTGGCGAGGCAAATATTTCTTTCTCAGACTCAAACATTTGTATAGAAATTGGTCAGTAAGAAAAGGAAGAGACTGGATTTCCAACGAATGTGTAGATGGGGCTGTGTTCGGGAAGGGAGGGGGGGGGGATTTGTAGAGTTTGGGAAGCTTTGGGGATGGAGGGGGAGGGGATAGGTAAGATTGTACGTGTGTCCGAGTATGCATGTGAGCATGACTTGTGTGGTGTGTGTGTCCGTGTGCGCGTATTAAAAGGCTTTGATCTATAATATTCATTCAGTGTAATTAATTTGAAGACAATATGTACTGTGTATTAAACTATATTATGTATTTCTGAGGGCTGCACAATTTTCTTTATGTTTTAATATGGTATGTAAGTCAATGAAGACTATGTATGATTTTTTTTAAATTTTGTACTGAATGAATGCAATAAAGAATGCTACAACAAAAAAAACAAAAAAAAAATAAGAATTTGACAAAATTCTTACTTTTACGGGCTGACGTCTCCAGTTGGCTGGTACCGCCTCCGTTACAAATTGTCCAATCACATTTGCAGCAAAGTTGACATTGGTATGATTGACATGTAATGTCATGACGACTGTGTTGCCATCATCCTCTAATTCGCAGCTGTTTGCATTGCACGTGGTCCAAGAATTCATGGAGCTCCAATCATCATCAGCATCAGCAATGATATATTGGATCTATCAAATGAGAATAAATACCAACGATGGTTCCATCTTGTTCATCCTGTCCATCTAAATTGTCATGTACTATACATTATATTGACTGGAGGCTCTGCGGGTACGAGCATATTTTATATGAATGATAATATTTTTGAACGAAGTTACAATTATCATATCATTTTTGTACTCTTATCTTTGTTTTTATGATAATTTGAATATTTGATTTCTTTGTTAAAAAAAGACAACATCAGCCTTGAGCTGCATCTCATGTAGTGTTTAATAAATGGATTCAATTGTTGTGCGTGAGTAGAATGCAGTACAATTTTCAGATGAAGGTCATCACTCTTAAAGTTGTGTAAATTATGATCAGTCAAATGGTTACAACGAAATTAGTCCTATAATATTTAGTAATTTGTTAATTACAATGGAGAGAAGACATACATCCTTTGGCAATCAGTTATTGCAAAAACGAAAAAAAATAATTAATAAATCACCTCTTGAAGATTATTTGCAGGACTGCTAAGTTTGAGAGTTGCTGTGACCTCATAATCTTCATCAACAAGATTTTGTCGGCATGTCGGAGTATCCAGACTCGCGCTCCCGTAAAACCATATCGGCATGCGCTGTCCCCTCGTTACAGTCACATCGCTGGTGCTCGTGCACTGGATCGTCAATGGATTGCGGTACCAGTAATATGAGTAGTCGTGCTGGGGAACGACGTACTTGTTGATGACGTTGATGGCATAGTCGACGGAAGTGACAGCGCCTTGGAGGTCGATGGTCACGGTTTTACCGTCGGGAGAGAGCTGACAACAGGTCTCATCGCACGTCATGAAACCACCATTGTCCGAATCCCATCTAGGTGTGGAGTAATTATGTGCAATAAAAGATGACCTTTATAACATGAAAAGAACTGATGAATCTCACAGAATTTGTGATAAAATTAAAAACTGTGGGTTGAACAGAGTAAAATTCATCATGCATAAAAAAGGAATTACATTTTCAAAAAGCCCGTTCTTGACTGCTTGTGTATTTGCAACATTAACTTACTCGTATTGCTTATCCTAGCATAAATTAAGTAATTTGTAATTTATGTCTAATTTGTTTTTTTTCTTATTGTTTATTTCGATTTGTTATTTAGATTATCATAATAGTTTTGTGTTTTGGATGTCTATTTACATTGTTATTTATTCTAAGAATGTATAAATATTGTTTGATTATTGTCACAACTGTTACACTAATTAACCTGATCGTAAAGACTTGCAAGCAATCAATTAAAGAGCAATTCAATGCATCAGTGAATTTAAATGGACTTGAATTGAATTGATAAGGTTTATTGATAACAATTTCAAAGTCACAGCTAAAAGCTGACATAATCTTGAATTTATAATTAAAACTGCAACATATAAAATATATGCAAATATTACAATGTAAAATAGGCAAATATAAAATTAAGACATTCAGTATTTAAATTGATATGGTAAAAAGAATAAAAAGAAGAAGAGAAGAAAAACAAGAAAGAGTAGAAAATTAAGGTAAAAAGGGACAAAATTTAATAAACAAAGAAGAAAATATGGTTGAGAGTAAAATAAGAGTTTACAATTGGTGTTCATAAAACCAGTAATGCAGTATATACGATTACAATTCCAGTAATGAAACTGTTTCTGACCAGTGTAACATCACGTAGATGACTTTTTGATTAATGCAATAAATGCCTTGAGCATCTCTAGAGATAGATATGTTGCGCTTTATAAATGGTGTTCTTATTTAATAGCCTTGTCAACGAAACATTAAAGGTAAGCTTTATAAAGTCAGGCCTCAAAACCCATCTTTTCAAGCAAATGTGTAGTACATGACTATTGGAAGAGCGGGCGCCTTTAAATGTTTGAAACAGATAAATGGCGCCATACAAGGCGTGCTGTGGATCATCATCATCATCTCAATTTACACAGTGTATTGTGACAGGCTCCTATATATTCTATAATTAAACATATACATATTGTTAATAATAATTGTTCTATGCAAGTATTTCAGATTGATACGATTGCCTGTTCGGATAATGTAACATGTTTTAACTCTGATCGCAAATGTCAAAATGTGACACACAAGGCTACTAAAATTGGCAATAATTATATTGATTTTACGAAAGACTTGGCGGCCGTGGTCACTTAAAGACTCATGTGAAAAATGTATTTGAACTTTGAACGTTGCATTCTCAGTGACATGGTTGAAACAATTTTTGTTTACTCACTCAGTAGATTCGCTTGCAACCCACTGAACATCACTGATGTGTTCGATAGACTTGGTAAGATGAAGTACAAATGTAGCTGTTTCGGAGGATGCGTTGCACGAGGCTTCCACATATCCACTCCCCGCGTTCTCAACTGAGCATCAAATAAATATATAGCAACGTGCGATATCATATAATATATATCGTCAAAAATCGTAAAATTAACATCTGTCTTACTCTTCCTCCTCTTCTTCTCTTCTCCTCCTCCTCCTCCTCCTCTTGTCTTCTTCTTCTTCTCGTTCTTCTCCTCCTCCTTCTTCTTCGCCCTTTCCCTGTCTTCTTCGTCTTCTCATCATCCTCATCTATTTTTCTTCTTTTCCTTCCTCTCCTTCTCCCCCTCACTGATCTGCCCCACTACATTATGTAGAGTCTTGCGGACGTTTGGGTGAGCCTGAATTCAGCAACATTATGCCTATTCTCCCTATGCCCGCGATCTTATGCTCCCCAATATCATTCTTATTTTGAGTTAATTTATGCCACGATATTACTATCACTGTTAGACTTTACACGCGAGTTATGGTTTCCATGAAATAATTTTCCCTGGAAATACATGTATGTGCAAAATAAGTAATTAAATCACCTTTCTAGAGGACGAGCAACTACAAGACGTAGTGTTGTTGGTACTATTATTGTTTATATTAAAAGTTTTTTAGATTATAGTATCAGCTATATCTTCTTTTGGATTACGAAGCAATACTAATAACAATAAAATCTTCATGCTCTCACCAGATTCCTCTTCGGGACACTCGAAGGTAGCCGGTACGGCATTGATGGCACTCAGACAATATGGCTTCACGACCGGAATGGCGTCGGTGAAGAGATGAGTCAGCATGCCTGACCCACGAACAAGTGGCAACTCCATGGTACCACCGTTTGCGTCGGTGTAGAGAAAGTTGGCGTACATCTCCCCAAAATCCGTCATGACTGGATCATTCTCGTTGTCTTCCAGACCGACCTTAATGCCGGTGAGTCCTGTCAATTTTACAAAGGAGCAACGAAAGAAAAACAAAAGTTCTTCATTTGGTTTGTTGGGTCGGTGTACGGTGTATCAATGAAATAGCGGGGGTCAAGACATTGATGGGGGTAGGTGGGGGGGGGGGGGGGGGGGTGACCGGCATATTTGCGGATCTGTGCGCCGGTCCTACTCGGTGGATGAAATGCAAACTAACAAGCAAATTTATTAGGAGAGGGTGTAGGTAAGGGTCAATGCGTCTTCTTATTACATACCTTTTCTCTTCCCCATTTTTTCTTAAGATTTTCCTTCTTTTTTCACCATGTGATGGGGGGGGGGGGCACGATCCTCGTGCACCCGCAGTTATGCCATTGTGAAGAAAGAAAAGCATTGACCGTAACATTCACAAAGGAACAAAATCATTAACGTACTATCTAAATGTACCGGAGTGACCAACTTCATCATCTCGTTCGGATAGAAACCCACGTTCTCAAAAGATTTATTCAACTAATTATACTCTGGGTGGATTCCAAAATAATTTTGGGTGGATTCAACTCCAACGTAAGTGATCCATAACACCTCCCCTTCATTAGATCATCTGAAGAAAAAACAAATACTTTTCTGAAACCGAAAATTATCGATGTTTTATCATTACTTAATCACAATTATAATTAACAAATGACACATATTTGTAAGGCTTAGATCCTCCTCTTTTATTTGATGCAACTCATATGATACATATTTCATACATGATTGATTAAAATCAATTTGAAGAGAGGGAACCACAACAATCACATTTCTAGAAAGTTCAGTTTCTGCCCTATCATATGACACCTCAATCAGGTAAAGTGAGCAAGGAAAAATAAAGTTCTGTTTGTTTAAAGTGATGCTTGCATTTCCATAATTTCACTTAAAAAGTTCTTGAAATGTGATTTTCTCCTTGAAATTCAAATACCGTCCGCCAAATGACTTTTTGGTTGCCTCTCTTCAAATTGATTTTAATCACCCATGCGTGAAATATGCATCATATGAGTTGCATCACATGAAAGAGGAGGATCTCAGCTTTACAAATATGTGTCATTTATTAATTATAATTGTGATTAAGTTATGATAAAACGTTGATAATTCTCGGTTTCGTTTTTTCTGGGACGCACTGTATAGCGCACAGTCATGTCCGTCACGCCATTACTCCGGTCATAGCCGCTAGTCATTTTGATTATACAGCTTTCAGGCTTTTCGGTTTCCCATTTGAAGACTTTATTTTATGAGAGTATGTTTTGAAAATGTGGCGGGTTTTTTCTTTATTTATTTTATATGACATACCAGAGAAGATAGAAAAGGGCAGACTATCTGGGGCTGAAACCATCTGCTTCATGCCGGCTCCAAGCTCTTCCATTTTCTCCCAAGGTTCTCCGTCCTTTCCTGGAGTCAACTCATAGAAGGGATCCTGGCGAGCAGGGTCAGTCCATCTTTGTAAGGTGTAAGCTTCATACGTTATCCCCATGGCGTCCATTGTCGCTGAAAAATAAAAAAATCTCAAGATGTAATTTATATAATTATCTTAACAAGGTGTTTTATGGGCGGTGCTGTTGGTAAAATTCAGAAGAGTGCCCCATAATCGAATGGCATACAAGTTAGAGAGAACAAAGGTGAATAGAGTAGAGAAATGAAGGAAAAGGAAAGAGAACATGAGATAATATAAGGAGATTGATTGCTCGAGAATTCTCTTCAAGGATTATACTATTGTGTCTATCAGTAACGTGGGGACAACATGATAACTCTTAAATCCCATAACATAGGTGGGAGGGAGGGAGGGGGTGGGGGTTGTATCTCAATATGCGTCTTTAATTTCACATTTATATGGTACCTGAGTGAGGAAACTGTCTGATGGGACTGAGAGGTCCGTGGTTGATTTGGTTGCAAGCGAAGTGACCTGTAGGTAAAGCCCCTTCTGTCCTTAGCTCACCGACCCTATCACTGGGTGCGGCCAAATCTTGTAGAGTTGTCGAGGTGCCGAATATATCGGAAACATCCAATGTAGCAAGAGGTGTGTCTTGCAGCTGGATACAGGTACGTGGAAGACCACCGGCCGTCTATTTATACGCACGCACGTCTGTTATACTGCTATATTCTGCTATATTCCGTCTATTTATACTGTTTTACTGTTTCGCAAAGTTAAATATCGCCGTGGAAACGCCAAATTAACTTGGATGCAGATGTGCTACTGTTATATTGTGTTTTCTTGTGCAATTTGTGATGTTGTGAACCCGGTGCATATAGACAGTTTGATGCCGGACTAGAGTCTTGGTCCCACCTGTGACATTTTATGATGGGGTGAGCTTATATATGCATGTACATTGTGATCACTGTATTTTCTTAAAAGACTTTTTATCGAGAGACTTATATGTACTAGTATATCAACACTGTAGGACGCAATGACACAATTAAAGTCGAATACCCACTCTGGCAATCCAGGAGCTGAGAGTTTTCGTTACAAACTTCCGAAATATATGACTACTGCTGGTCTACGTATAGCCATACAACATCTTCACATTTCATACGAACGCTATGGAAAACACGGTGGAGAAAACCGTATAGACTATGTTACAGATTTATTGTGTCATATTTTACCTCATCTTGACAAGTTTATCTGTGAGCATTTTGTTACCATATATGAATACCCGGTACCAAGTGACACACAGGCCCAAGATGGCGCGGGTAACCCCCAATTTTCCCGCCAAAGCGTCCCAAACAAATCTACTCAAACAGGAGAAGGGAGGATTGAAGATAATCAGAATGAAAACAATTGCAAGACCTGTGGTACAATCACAACTACTTTGGAATCTGTTCAAAACCAACTCCAGGTTTTGAATGAAACCGTCAATGGCATCATCTCGTCAACAAAAGGCTCTAAATCAGCTAATCAGACGACAACAGATGAAGCTCAAATCGATTCCGACGCAAGCACGGAGAAAGATCAGCATTGTAATGAACCTAATAGCCTTACAATAGATGATCAATTACGAGACTACAAAGCAAAACATCAGCTCCTGAGAGCATCAATGGTCACACAGAATGCCCATTCAACCGATGTTTTAATTGTTGGTGATTCCATGGTAAAGGACATCAACCCTTCGAGGCTATCAAGAAGACCCGTTAAGTGCAAAACATTCAGAGGCGCTCGTATTGGAGATGTTTGTGACATTGTTTGTGAGCAAGCTATTCAGCAAAATGCTAAAGAAGTAATCCTTCATCTAGGTTCGAACGATGTCACTTCACACGACGCAGATGAAATTGTTGCAAAACTTGAGTCCCTGGCAGAACAAATTGTCAAACTGACACCAGCCAAGAAAATAAGTGTCTCGACAATAATCCATCGTCGCGGAGAATCAGCAAGCGATTTCGAGAAAGTGCGCAGTGTAAATGAAATGTTGAAACTTCTAGCCAATCGCCGCAGCTGGGGAGTCGTGGACAATGAAAACATCACTCCTGACACACATCTCGCCGCTGATGGCGTACACTTAAACGGCTACGGAGTACGTGTATTGGCACAGAATATCATCGCATATCTTCGAGGATCCCGCCCTGCGTTTCATCGTGACCAGTTTCCATCAACTACTGTTTATGTTTCTGATCCGGCTAGTTTGGATAACGAATATCCTCGGCTCCAATCTCAATATCCTGATGCTTCGTCTTTTCAGATGATGAGCAAAGCGAAATTCCGCAAGAAAGCGTCCGACCGTGTTTTCCCACGAGACTGGCTAGATTGTCTACAAACAGCCCGGAGACTCCTCAACAGTCACATAGATTAGACAATAGTCATGAAGACATTGATGACTTCAATCGATCAAGTGATTCAGTTCGAAATAGTGACAATGCAGACAGTAATAGCAATCAAGAAGCCTATCTTGAACTTGCTGATGATGGAAGTATACCAGTTATTTCAAAACGAGGATTACGTATGTGTCATTTGAATGTTAATTCCTTACCAAATAAACTTGAAGACCTAAGGTATTTGTTAAGAAATTCTCCCTTCGACATCATTGGCCTTACTGAGACTCATTGTGATAACACGGTTAGTGACAACGAACTGCATATTGATGGTTATGATTTACTAAGGAAAGATAGAAGTAGGCATGGTGGGGGCGTGATGATTTACTTGAAGAACACCCTCCACTTTCAACATGTGAAAGATCTTGGGTTAAACTTAGAAACTATTTGGATAAAAACCAAGGTACGGAACGTGAAATCATTTTTAATTTGTGTTATGTACCGTCCACCGAACTCTTCAGTTGATTATTTTGATTTAATGTCTGCTATGATGAGTAATGCTCTAGATTTTGATTGTGAACTGATTATATTGGGGGACCTCAACTGTGACCTACTTTCTGACAATGTCGATTCATCGGCACGATCTCTTATGACTGTAATGCAGGGATCACTTTTGTCACAGTTGATTGAGATTCCTACTCGTGTGACCCAGCATTCTAAAACACTTATTGACCATATTTATACAACATGTCCGGACGATCACAGTATTTCAGGTGTCATAAAAACTCACATTAGTGATCATTTTTTGATATTCACATGTTTACATTCTAGAAGTGCTAGGAATGTTCATAACGATATCAAATTCAGAAACTTAAAAGAATTTAAGCAGGCAAATTTTGTCAACGATCTCTTTAACTTAATGTTTAGAGAATTAGCTTGTGTTAGCAACGTTGACACAGCTTGGAAATTGTGGTACAATCAAGTAATGTCAGTTATTAATAAACATATGCCATATAAACACAAAAGAATGAGGAAAAAACCCTCTCCTTGGATCACAGGTGAAATTATTACATTGATAAATAAAAGAAAGTATCTCCATAACAAGGCTTTAAAGTTTAACTCCTCAGGATTATGGAAAGAATATCGTAGAATACGTAACATTGTAACAAGTTTAACTAAAAAATCTAAACAAAAGTATATACAGGGTTTATTGCAAGATAAGTCTGGTGACCCCGGCGCATTATGGTCTATTCTAAAGCAACTATCCTCTAGCACTGGTCAGCTTTCCATAAAATTGAATATTAATGATGTTGAAATTTATCAGCCTGAAATTGTTGCCGAAAAACTGAACGACTACTTTATTGATAGTGTTTCAGAACTCCTGGGAAAAACAGATTGGAGAGCTAGTGAAACCACAATTCCAGATGTAATTGTCAGTTGTCCATTGCCACAGGAGAATTGTGAGGACCTTGATCATGTTGATCGTCAAATTTTTGATATTCCTCCAATCACCTACGATTTTGTTGTAAAAGAAATTGATAGCCATTCTGTAAAAAAAGCGACAGGGCCTGATGACATCTCTGTTAAAATGTTGAAAATGATGAAATATGCCACAAATGTAATAGATGGTCTTATTTATATTTTCAACCTTTCTTTGTCAAAAGGGCATTTTCCAAAAGCATGGTGCTTGGCCAAAATTCGCCCTATTTTTAAGGGCGGTGATCGATTATGTATAGAAAATTATCGACCAATATCCTTATTGTCAATTGTATCAAAAATTTTGGAGAAATGGGTACAAAAGCATTTACAGACATACTTATTAAATAGCGATTTCTTCAGTGAAAGTCAATTTGGCTTTAGACCAAAGCATTCATGTGAAAGTGCTCTATTGTGTATGGTTGATGACTGGGCAACCGAAGTTGATAGGAGTAAATTTTGTGGGGTAGCGTTTATTGATATGCGTAAAGCCTTTGATTCTGTTAACTACGATGTATTGCTGAACAAACTTTCTATGATAGGATGCTCTGAGAATGCATTGGCATGGTTTAAATCCTACTTTTGCTTTAGGGATCAATTGACAGAAATAGGGGGTAAATTATCCAATACAAGGTCAACTATCTCTGGGGTACCACAAGGCTCTGTTTTAGGGCCCCTGTTGTTTACAATATATATCAACGATTTGGTTTCCAGTATAAAGTCAGGAAAAGTTGTCATGTTTGCTGACGATGCAACTCTGTATGTTAGTGGTAGTAATCTTGAATCGGTTGAAAGTCAACTAAACTCTGCAATGAATGAAGTCTACAAGTGGACATCTAAAAATAGATTGGTACTAAATGATAAAAAAACGAAAGTGATGCTTCTTGGTTCTCGACAACGATTGAATACCTTGCAGGATAAAAAAATATCTGTTAGAATTAATGGTACCTTACTAGAATGTGTATCTGAATATAAGTGTCTGGGGGTGTCGATTGATGATACTCTGACATTCAAATCTCATGTTACTTCTATTGCAAAAGTCATGAAACAAAAACTTGGCCTAATTAGAAGAAACAAGTATATATTTAATGTTGATCAACTCAAAAGATTATATTGGGGATTTGTTCTCCCCCATGCATTATATTGTTCAACCGTCTGGTCATCTTCATCCGAATCTAACTACAAAATATTAAACACGCTACACAAGCGCGCAGCATATATTGTAAGTGGATATACTTGGGAAACCTCATCGGAAACAGTTTTTCGAATACTAGCCTGGCCTACTCTAAAAGAACTGTTTAACAAGTCAATATCATGCATGGTGTATAAATGTGTAAGTGGGGTAGCACCATCCCAGTTAAGTAGTAAATTTGTTCTAAATGACAATGTCTCTACACGTGTAACACGAAGCACCAACAGGTTGTTATTACGTATCCCTCAATGCAAAACTCAATTTTATCGGAGGACATTTGTACCAGTTAGTGTAAATGAATGGAACTGTTTGTCCGATGAATGCCGATCTGCCCAGTCCTTAGCCATTTTCAAAAAATGTATCAAACCTTGCAATAAATAGCTTTTTTTAAATGAAGGTGGAGGAGGGGGTTGCAGTGAGGTCAAATTCATTTTATGCTTGATTTTAATGTAATTTTTAGTTTGTAAACAGGTGGTAAACAGGTGTGTGTGTTAGCTTTCGTTACCCCTGTCATTTCTATATATAATATTGTTCATTGTCATTTTATGTTGTTTTTTAAACAGAGCCCTGTTGTAAACCAGCCTATTTTAATGTTTTTAACAATGTTTTGTAATGATTTTTAGCTGAACATGTTACTCTGTATAAAGATGCGAAATAAATAAATGAATGTAAACATAATTAAAAAAAACACACATGCATGAATAAATAAAGTAAATGAAAAATGTATGTGAAGGATTCAGCGCAGAAACATTGCTATCCTTGATGCTAAAACTCATGAGACCGACATTGCCTGTCTCGTAGGGTGCCGGTCCCGTGAACCGTCAAGCTCGAGGGCAGAGTCTCGTAGGATAATATTAGGACACTGCTAACGTTTAAATTTCATA
The DNA here is from genome assembly GCF_000002235.5 of Strongylocentrotus purpuratus. Classification (NCBI taxonomy): domain Eukaryota; kingdom Metazoa; phylum Echinodermata; class Echinoidea; order Camarodonta; family Strongylocentrotidae; genus Strongylocentrotus; species Strongylocentrotus purpuratus. The sequence continues at coordinate 4,933,606 of NW_022145612.1, forward strand.
GATAGGACATACATGACATATTCATAATTCCTGCAAAGTTCTACAGAATTTGATGTTGGCTGCAAAAGGGACATAGTACCTTTAATACATCATTGTAATGTTCGGACATTACAGTAGGTGATGAACAAGACTGTTGACATTCTTTCAGGATGATATATTCGGCATTCTCTGTAATCGTGTTTATGCTAGTCTACAAAGATCCACCAAAAGTTCTTTTTTTTTTGGTCAGAAAGTTGGCGTCAATTTAAGAGAGTTTATGTACACATTAAGAAAACGTGAATTAAAAGTAAATTCGGACAGGTGTAGAGTAGATAGAAATGGAAAGTGATATTATGTAACCGTAAACAATATCGACGATAATGATAATAATGATAGTAATAATAATAATAGTAATAATAATAATAATAACAATAATAATTATAATGATAATATTGATAACAATAATAATAATGATAATGATAATAATGATAATAGTGATGATAAAAATGAATCATCATCATCATCATCACCGTCATCATTATCAACAAATATCATCACAATAATCATTACATACCCTGTGACGGTTGTATAAATCACAATCTAAATTATAATTTCATTAAATGAACGTCTCACCTCCACAAATGGATTGGCAATCATCCTCGGACATGAAGTTATTCTTGTTGCCAAGACAACCAGTGAAGTCGAATTGGAGGCAGGAAGACGTTTCTCCATCATAACCCCATCGAACCAAAGATTCCCCGCATGAACCAGGGTCGAGAGGTAGAGTACATATATCTGTTAAAAAATGGACAAGTAACCGTATTAAAGAGGTTTGAGTTCTGCCTTTTATGGTAAAGATAAACAATAATTTGTGAACTTCCACATTCTTCTAAAGTTAGTTTGAAAAAAAATCATAGTGGAAATGTCTCCTGAAAAGGAATGCTCTTCAAATGCCGTCATTTTCGAAATATGACGAGAATTCACTGAAAACTTTTGACTAAACTTTCATCATGCCGAATGGAAATCGCTTCTGTTTCTGAGAGTGTGCAAGAACTAGGTAAAGCAGGTCAAACATATTAACACTGCATGCATCGAATAAATTGAAATTGACTTGGTGTGAAAAAAAAAGAAAAGAAGAAAGATCATGCTCTCAAACGTACTGTAAAGGCAACGAAATGACAGTGAAAGAAGATGATGGATGCTTCATAATATCGAGACGGAAACGTTTTTGAATAATAGAAGTGACAAACCGTTCGGTGGTTTTATTTAGCAATAGGTAAGCTAAGCTTATAGTTATTTTGATATCACTCTGGTACTTAAAGAAGAAGTATCCTAAACGTGTGCACGGAATATAAATGATTAGTCAATATTTAATAAAGTGTGCAATAATATAAATCAGTAAGGTTTGGCTAATGTAAGGTAAAGGTTAGAATATTAATATGACGTTGGTAATCGTGTGATTATATGATCTTCACTACACAAACGCAATGGCAACATTCAATATTTTGGTCTAGTGTTTTATAAAATCATTGATCCCTATACCTTCAAATGCACCAGTGCTCCAAAGGTCTCGTGTTTGACTCTCAGTGGACCGGTATACAAAGGTCGTTTTTAGTTTTATAACACTTGTCGCACTAAACAAACAAAGTTACTTGATTGAATAATTTCGTAGGAGATGAACACACACGGAAAGATTAGATAATAACAAATTTCATACAAAGTGTATGGCCGAATAACTCACGTATATGCATAAAGCGTAAAGACTCTTGATGACAAAGAAGTGAACGAATGAAAAATCAATATTGAATACATAAATGATTAAAAAAATAAACGAATAAACAAACAAAATAATGATGGCGATGATGATAATCATGACGATGCTAATGCGTATAATAATGCTAACAATCATTGTGATAAAAATAATCATAATAGCAATAATAATAATTATAATAAGAAAACAAAAATAATGATAATGATAATAATGAAAATTAAATGAACAAAAACAATGATAATAATAATAATAACAATAACTATTTTGTCCAATATATTATCGATCAAAGCAAAGATATTGCCTAGTTGATGATAATATTCAGTTAACAACCCTATTATAATGATCCGTCTCTTTTTACTTTAGAAATCTTAATGGAGACGAAATTGCGAAACTCAAAGGGCATGCACATCTTACAAATGGCTTGTAGATAAAATTTAGTTCTTGTCATTGGATAATAGAGACTTTTAGATTGAGTGGACTAGAACACGACGAACGCCGACTGATCATGCGTGTCAACGTACTCAACTGCCCATGTAGACTACAATTAGAAATCTTTTAGATTGCACTCGACGATATACATGCATGCAGGAAGTAACACTATGAATATGACGGACAAAGAAAGAGGACAAAATATACAGTTCCTCATTCTACCCTCAACAATAGGCCATTTTCGTAATGTAACCAAATTTGGGAGGTGGGGTAAGAGGATATATTTTTAATATTTTTTTTGTCTCAAAAATTTCGCAACGACTCAGCAAGCCGCTGAATAAGCAGGGGGGGGGATAAGAGGACATATTTTTTTTTTTTTTTTTTTTTTAGGGGGGGGGGGGTCTCAAAAATTTCGTAACGACTCAGCCAGCCGGTGAATAAGCGGGGGGGGGGGGGGGGGGGGAGCACATTTTTTTTGTGTCTCATAATTTGAAAATTTGGCCGATTGATATTTCGTTTCGTTGGGGGGGGGGGGCATAGACAGCGTTTTTGGGTCACCCATTATCACTATTTTTTAAATATTTTTTAATTATTTGTATTATTATTATTTTGTTATATTAAAAAACAAAAACAAAGGGAGGGGGGTTTCCTAAAAAACACACACATAAAAAAAGTTAAAGGGGGGTTCAACCCCCCCCCCCCCCCCGCCCTGCCTACGCGCCTGACTGTCTGAATACAATTGGGAAAGGTTATTATGCGATATAATAACCTAATGAATACTTTGAAGCTTCGGAATGATCGAAATGAAAAGAAATTGATTCCGTCTTGTTGGAGACCACAATCATGTACTGCCCTCGGAAATGGGTTTATGAGGCTCTATAGAAATGTTTGGTCCAAACTTCTCTATTTCTTGTCGTATTTCGAATCGGAGGGCATTGTACCAGCTATTTTTTTCAGGGGGAAATTTCCACTACGATATTCTTCCAAACTGCCATGCAAAGATTGAGTAAAAGCTGAAAAATAAGTTATCATGTTTACCAGAACTCAACCTCCTTTTTAAAATGATAAATATGAAGCAAGTGTAGGTCAATAAACGAGCACAATGTGGTATGTCATTTGATATTTGTTCAAGGTGTCATAATAATAGAAGAAGGACGATTTAAGATTGGAATAAAGTTTATATATCTAGCGAGTTGACTATTTGTTTATGATCGACCTGACAATGTGTGATATTGGTTCTGATGTCGAACCTTGCATCCCAAGTCACAAAACATAATAACTGATATTAAAACAAATATTGACTAAAATATATTTCAAGAAGATTTTCTAAAGCCTAACAATAATGGCAATTATGTGATGAATGACGTGACCGTGTGTAATATTGGTTCTATCTTCTATATTTCAAGAAGATTTTCTAAAGCCTAACAATAATGGCAATTATGTGATGAATGACGTGACCGTGTGTAATATTGGTTCTGATTTCGAACCTTGCATCCCAAGTCACAAACATACAAATTAACAAATGTATTTGCTACTGCTATGAAAACTAATATTGACTAAAATAAATTTCAAGAAGACTTTCTGAAGACAAACAATTCAATGACAATGACAATGATTTTTTAATTTCTTTAACGACCCCTTCGGGGGCATGGGAGAAATACAGTTAAATAGTACAAATATAATGTTCAACAATGATATTAATATGAAAAATATATACAAAACACACAGAAAATCTTTGGCAGCGAACAAAAAAAAATGAAGGCAAGCTTTTAGAGATACTGTCAAAAATACATAATACCCTTTATCTCAACTGGCAGTACTAACAATTTGATACTAAAAACGACAACGACCCATTAAACCAAAAGTCTAACGTATTAAAAAGAACAAAACAAAATTATCCAAACTAATTTGGAAAGGTTCTTTAACTGCTTAACAGAATTTTCATAGAATAACTGATGAAATTTGACAACATTAGGTCTACTGTAATGATATTTCTTAACATACTGCTTACGAAATTCATTGAAAGCTGGGCACACCAGAACATAATGCAATTTATCACCCTGTATCTTATTGTTACATAGGGAACATAACTCAAGAGGTTGATCAGATAAATAACGATATTTGGTAAAAAGCAGCTTATTATTACCACAACGAAAATTACAATTATAGCAATTATCGAGTCATACGAGTGTGTTCATAAGATAAAGGCAACATATAAGAATAAGAGAGATAGGTAGAGAAAGAGAAAGAGAGAGAAAGAGGGAAAGGGGAGGAGGCAAGAGGTAAAATGATGGTGAAGAAGAACGCTCTCTATATAGCAACAAACATAATAACATAATGTTGACTAGCGCTTGGTTAAAGCTCAACTTAATGTTGATTTTAACCTTAACTTTAACAAAGGATATTAGAGCAAGGTCTACGTCTTTCCTTGTTTAACTCGCACCCGTTTCATAAATTGAATTACTAGAATATTATCCAACAAAAGGGAGCACATCCTTCACCAAAGTTTTATATTCTATCGTATCATTCTACTATTTTAAAAAAAACAAAGGCATTTTGAGAAATGATAAAGTTGAGATTGTTTGATTCAATATTCGTGGATATAAAATATGTTTTGTAGGAACAAAACTGACGCGCACTAAGAGTTTTTGTGAAAAAGAGTAGGAACAAAACTGAATTCAGCCCTGTTCAATATCACATTCAAATAAATCTCAAAAAATGTCTAAGCATTATATTAACTGTATTTGAAGTGGAGTGGACCAATCTCTGATTCATGCTGTTCTACTCATCCACAACGACGCACAGAGAATGTAAAAGCATTTGTCCATGGTGAAAGTAAGATGGTAAGACCCTTCCCTCCTCCCCTCCCTCCCACAAAAGTGGATTTGCTAATTCGCATTTCATCCACCTAGCAAGATTGATGCTCCCTCCCACTATATTCGATCTAGTGCCCACTCAATGGCTGAAGTAAGCTACACCACTGTATCTGACTAGTATGGAGACGAAGTGACAATACTTGCCTTCCTCCGGCTGAGGGGTGGTGATCATTGGCGTCGTCGCAGGTGGTTCGGTTGGTGTACCTACTATAGGCTCAAATTCACCTTCACAATTACAATCACCCCCTGCGAAGATGACAGACACGCTGATGACGCAGGCGGCAACGAGAAGGAAGATGACCCCGAACGTGAACCAATAGACGCCATTGTTGTTCTTAGGTTGCTTGATATCTTCTTGGCTCTCGGCAAAACCATTGGCAAGCTGGTCGGTTGACGTCATTTCAAGAGATTTTGTAGCCATAATCGCAGTGAATTTAGTCCTTATCCCAAGTAATCACTACTTTCCTAGCCTCGTCCTCTCGTTGAAGTTCTCTCGACAGAGCCCACCTGGGCGATCCTTATCCTCGGTTCCCTCTCAATATCAACTCTTTCTGGGTAACTTCTGACGTTGTTGACCACCACAGGTTTGTCTACTCTCTTTTCCGAGACAACGCGTTTGTAGAACTCAAATAGCAGAGAACTGAAGATGGAAGCTAAATCACGGTTGCAACCATGCATCATGCTCGAATCATAACTACCGATGAGATTCCACAAAAACGCTTTTGTGTCAAACTAAATGAAAATCTAGGACGCGCACTATGACCATGATGAATGGGTCATGTAAAGAACATGAACTTTGAACGGGATGACTTTGCATTCGTAACAGTCTGAAGGTGACTTAATCATTGATTTTATATTTCTCAAAGCTCCGATTCTTTTTCGTACATAACATAGTTTATACAAAACTGCAACATAATTATAACAAAGCTATTTTATCAATTTTTTTAATAAATACAACATAATTCATGGTTCATCATTTCTCAATGTATAGAACGACAATAAATCATAATCACATAATAGAAAAATATTACGGCACTTCACAATTATTTCTAACCCAAAACTGGAACAAAACAATGACCTTTTCAGAAAAAGACTGAATACTTAAAAAAAAAAATATATAACAAAAAATGAGTTTCATATTTTTCAACATATCAAACAGAATTGAAATGTTGAGTTTTCTTTTATTAAAACACAATCTATCCCGAAACCCCACTTCCTTTCCTCATCCCTAACTCCTTAGGCTTATCCCCTCCCCCTCCCTCTCTGGTTTAATTGATACTAAATCCATTCGTTTTGTTTTCCAGAGTGGATATAGGTCAGGATGGGATCGTTATGTAGCAGCCCCATTTGTTTCAGCTTGACTATCATGCTTAGACCCAACAAGCAAACAGAGTCAAGTGCGATAGTTTTGTTTGAAGTAGGTTACATATATCTTCTGTAGTTGTGTAAATTAAACCAAAATCAATCTGATGTAAGTTTAAAAGTATTAAGGTGCGGAAGAAAATTTAGACAAAAAGAAAGATAGAGAGACTCTTTGAGGCATTGACGAAATGCATAATTCATTCAGTCGTATTCATCAATTCCTGCTGAATAAAACTTCTCTCTAACAGTTATGTACGATCCATCTTGAAAACAACTTATTAATGCGTAACATCCTTTAGTCAGGAGTTCCACGAGAGAGAGAGAGAGAGAGAGAGAGAGAGAGAGAGAGAGAGAGAGAGAGCAGACTAGCCTACATGATATAGTACCTTTTCAACTGAAAGAACTTTTTAGCATTGATCTACTACAAAACAATATCGAGGACGTTTTATATGAATGAACATCAATCTAGATCCAGTTTAGTTTTTTTTAATATTAATAACTGATAAAAATGCTCTGACATACATTACAGGGAAACAAAATGGCCGCACATAGTCAGTCACACCGTCAAACCTCTTAAGACTTAATTACTATTATTTACAAGATCTACCATTCAGAATAAACAATTTGTGTCACTATTGCATAACCAGATCTAGTGAATAACACCATCTTTGTAGACACGCCTATTGGACTTATTTTTCTGTTTTGTTTTGCTTTAATCTCTACTGTTCAAATATAATCACAGATAGAAGTGCATGTATTGCTTAGTTACGGTGTAAGTCGTGTACAGAAACGTTAGACATCAAGCAAGGTTCCTTTAAACACATATCTCTTAATTACTAACTATCATGCGACGAAACATATAGGTTACACACAAGTTCTAGAAACCAAACCTTTTAGCATCAATAAGAGAGAGATAGGGAAAGAGAGAGAGAGAGAGAGAGAGAGAGAGAGAGAGGGAGAACAAGAGGGGGGGGGGAGAGGAAAAATCCTTAAATTATTTAGATATAGGTTGTTATTATTTGGAATGTTTGTCACGACAGAAAAACTCCAGTTGTATTATTTCCCTGCACTTGTCGCCTCTTCTCCGAAATTATTTCTGGTCCACAACGAAGAGACAAACAACTCGCTTGCTCGGGCAAGTATAGTCTAGTTCTGGACCCTATATAGAACTAGACTAGGGCAAGTAGTGCTTTGGGATGAGGGGGATAGCAATAAGAAAACTATGAACAACAAGGGATAACAAGAAAAATAATAAGGTTATTAACTGAAAGATGTTAAGATTTTGTAAAGGTGAAGACAGGTTTTGGAAACGCCCCCCTTTCAAAAACTGAAATGGAAGCTCTTGTTACCAATCATATGAAAGAATATGTTTTGACTAATACGCTATGATACAAATTTTGCCAAGAAACCGCCTACTAATTTATATATTTGGTAAATTATTATATTTATTTGGACCGGATAGATATCGCGCACGTGTCCTATATACATCTTTCTGTGTAAAGTGTTTGTAACTTTACTCAGGACAGGGCCAAATTTCTTATTATTTTGATGATTCCAGAACCTTGCAGTACACACCAATACTTATATGCTAAATGATCAACCTTTTCTGATCGATTACACAACGTTTCTTTCACATTGCAATCGCATGACCATAACTGGTCTTTATCTGATAGTTTTAAAGTAAGTTTTGTGACCCCTCAGAACACCACGTAATGAAACGAATGCGCGGTGGGGGTATTCTAGGATGGATGTGCAAGACGCACCAACTAGGCCTACTTGGGAAACTAAAAGATAACAAAAGGAGACGAATTCTTCGCCATACATAACCATGGACGAAAACTTTGGCCAGAGATCACAAATGTGGGTGTATACTGTATACTAATGTAGACGTGACCATAATGAATTGAGAGAGATAGTTGTGACATGAGCACGGTCATAGGCTAAATCATGCGCCTTTATAAATAGTTCCTTCACACGTTTAATATCTGCGGGAGGGAACTATTTAGACCTCCATGAAATGACTACCAATCGGCAAACATTTTCTGCTGTCGCTAAATGTCTCTGACCCGAATATTTATAACGTAGAATGGCAATGGAGGTAGGGGCGGATCCACGTGGCGATTTTTCCAGCCCGGCCCCCCTAACCCCCCAAAACGGTAAAAAAAATAGGATAATAACGTAAATTTAACCTCTTTTTAATAAGTTCCCCCTCCCCCCCCTCCCCCCTTCCCCCCCCCCCCCCCCCCGTTTATTAACCGATCAGCTGAGTCCGCGCTAAATTTTTCCTCTAAAACTGGATAAAAAAAAAAAGTGCTCTTACCCCCCGCCCCTTACCCCGCTTAATCATCGGCCAGCTGAATCGGCCCTAAATTTTGCCTCAAAAACTGGACGAAAAAAAATGGCTCTTACCCCCCCCCCTCCGCTTATTCACCAGCCGGCTGAGTCGGCGCTAAAAAAAAAATTATCACGAATTGGGCCCCCCCCCCCCTCCTGCCGCCGGCTGGATCCGCCACTGAATGGAGGTAATAGTTAGATAGGTCTTTGCAACGAATTGTGGACAACCTCATAATTTATTCAAGCTCTTTTAATGAATACACATGATAAGATATCAATTTTGATCAGTAAACTAATTTTGTAGACCTACACATTATGATAAGGAATGTGGGTTAGGCTTCGGGTTACGTTAAACGTTTAGGATTCAGGGTAACATTAGGGTTAATATTCAATTCGACGAGCAAAGCAATTGCTCTTCGCTCTTATCTATCGCGCAGCTCGCATTTAAAATTTCACTTGCCACCAGTTGAATTCCATGAGAGAAAAGGAGTTGGTCCACGATTTCATGGGGACTTTGATAGCAGCACAAGAAATTCCGAATAATTTGAAATTGACATTCATGCAGTATGGTGACGTGTCAAGCAAAAGTCGCTACTTTTTGGTCCTCACTTTTCTGAAGCATCAAACCTCAGTTAACAACAGTTATTGAAACGGCCCAGACAATATGGCATTTTGAGTGCACAGTCGAAAAAGATCAGTGCATTTTGCAACTTTTCACTTTTGGCATTGTCCCTTATTATAGTACCGAAGTTTGACTTACCTCGGTAAATAACCCTATCCGTATCCGGACACCTACCCCCTGGACATCCACCCCCGGATTACCACCCCCAGGAACGGGTCAATTTCGCTATTCATAAGGACCGCTATTCATAAGGTCCGCTATCCGTAAGGACCGCTATAATCAGAGAAGACGGTCGGTATTCATAATATGAGAAGAGGGTCGCTATTCATAATACAAAATCGGGGTCGTTATTCACAAGGGTTGCTATTCATATTAAGAGAAGCGGGTCGCTATTCATAATACGAAATGAGGGTCGCTATCGCTATTCATAATAGGAGCAGAGTGTCGCTGATGTTGCGATCTATAGTATATGATCAGAAAATAAAGTGAGTCAGCTACGGCCAAGAAGAGACAGTGCTGTTTTTCTATCCGTGGCATAAACTCAACTCAAACTCAATAGCGACCCTCATTTCGTATTATGAATAGCGAACCTCTATTCCTATTTTGAATAGCGACCCTCATTTCGTATTATGAATAGCGACCCTCATTTCGCATTATGTATAGCGAACCTCCACTCTTATTATGAATAGCGACCCTAATTTTGTATCATAATAGCGACCCTCTATTCGTATTATGAATAGAGACCCTCATTTCGTGTTATGAATAGTTATCCTTATGAGTAGTGACCCCCAATGTAAATTGAATAGCGACCCCAATTTCGTATTATTAATAGCGGTCCTCATGATTAATGACCCTCAATATGAATTATGAATAGCGACCCTTATGATTAACGGTCCTTATTTCTTTATGAATAGCGACCCTCTTCTCCCATTATGAAATACCTGCAGGTATGGGAAGTTCCACGTTATGAATAGCGGTCCTTATGAATAACGGTCCTTATGAATAGCGAATAGACCTCAGTCATCCACCCCCTAGGTCAACTACCCCCTAGGACAACTACCCCCTAGAGCAACCACCCTCTAGGACGAATACCCCCAGGACAACTACCCCCCCCCCAGGGAAACTACCAACAGGACAACTAACTCCCAGACAACTAGCCCTAGGATGGTTATCCGGAGGGAAGTCATCCTAGAGGATGTAGAGGATGGTTGTCGTAGGGGTTATTGTCCAGGGGGTAGTTGTCCGTGGGTAGTTGTCCTATGGGGTAGTTGTCCTAGGGGTAGTTGTCCGGGGGTAGTTGTCCTAGGGGATAGTTGTCTGGGGAGTTGTCCGTGGGGTAGTTGTCCCGGGGGGGGTAGTCGTCCTAGAGGATGGTTGCCCTAGGGGGTAGTTGTCCTATGGGGTAGTTGTCCTAGGGGGTATTTGATAGGGATGGGTTTTCCGGGGTGGCTGTCCGGGGGGTAGGTGTCCTAGGTCCTAGAACCATTCCAATCATGTCCTTTTCTGGTTCCAAATTCAGTTGAAGTTCCCGGATGATAGAGCAACACGAAAACATTATTGATCTGTCATCCGGGTAGCGCTAAAGATATAATACACTGATTTACCACTTGGAAGACTTATATAGATAATAATTGATCATACACCCACAACAAAAAGTGAGTCATTTGACACATTTAAGCATAATTTTCGTGAGTCAGGTGTAAATTGACTCATTAGTAACAACCAATGAGTCTCTATTGACTCATTTATATTTCACCAGTGTGTCAATCATGAGCTGACGCATTTGCAAAATGCTTCGACTGGCACATGGTCGTAAAAAATGAGTCAAGATCGACATAAGAGCATTTTAGAAGAAAAAAGTGATTCAACTTGAAAGTGAGGCTGTATACATGCGCGCGCATGCTTTCGTGACGTCATCCAAAATGCGCATTCTCGAGCCATATTTGAATTCCCGATCGACGACGCGACGTCGCCATCTTATATCTTGGATTCAGAAGAGTTTTGACTGCAGCTAGTGAAAAATTGGTACGCATAATTATTCATATGGTTTTAAACGATGATTTTTATGACTGGATTCGTGGGCTGAATCTTCTGATTATTATACAAATGATGCATGCGTTCATTTTACGATATCCGCACTCGAGTTGATGAGGCTGTGTGTAACTTAACTATACAGATTCTACTGTATCGCACCAGGGACGTGATAGAGAAGGACTGGAATCAAGCCGCTCTCCTTTGACCCCATGCTCCAAGCCGCCGAAAAGTTATGCGCTAATCTGCAACTGTTGACCAGGTGCAGGTGAGATAAAAGAGCGCATGACATTTCAGGAGTTAGAATTCCTACATCAGAAAATGGTATCACTGCAACTGTTCGCTGTCCCTTCCAATGATTTCTCATCCATTGTTGAATGTGTAAAGACTAGAACAAGCGAACACAAACTTGTGTACTTTCATCCTTTTTTAAACTTGAAAAATACAAAAAAACACGCGAAAACACGCATTAGCAAACTTAATGTTATTGAAGATTGTAAACCATGGATCAAATAACGGGACATTAAAGCATGCACAAATTAGCGCATCATCCTAAAATATTGAGTTTTTGACAGGATGTAATTTTTCTTTTACCAACTCTGGCACACAAATTAAAGGAAGGACGGAGTTTTAAATTTTAAAATTTGTTTGATGCACTATTCCCAATAAAATCCCCATATAAAGTTTTTGATTTACACTAAAATTTTGCCGGTAATTTAATATTTTGTAATAAATGTAAAACTGGTGCCTGGCTTCCGAAAGTCCCCGCAGTGGAAGCGCGGTTCGGAGCATGGAACTTCAAAGCCAAGTGGAATGTTACACATCCCATTGTTACGCTTTAGAACTCAAGAATGCGTTTGAATAAATTACAAGAGTTTCGCCTCCTTTTCTTTCACCTCCCTGATCGCACGAAGCCGTGTCGAATGAAAACATGCATGATCTTGCATCATTGTTTTATACAACGAAACTCCTAGATCCTTGTTATTTGATGTAAAACGAATTAATTCAAGATTGTTTCGTGACAGTATGGGTGACAAATAAATCTCAAGTTAAGACTTGCGTACAAAGTAGATTTTTCAGATTCGGGTAGCGGGACCACCGATTACATCGCTAAAATGTGATATTTTAGGATATATTTTCCATTGCAAATGTGGACAGTGACTCTGGCATGGTATGTGTGTGATAGGCCTAGGGAGTAGGGGGGGTCTATGTCATGATGCACCCACAACAAAAAGTGAGTCACCCTTACTCAAATTGATGAGTCACTGGTTTGTCCGTACAGCGAAACACTTGAAGGATCATGTGAGTCACTATGACTCGATACAAATGAGTCTCTTAGATAAATAAGACTCATTTGTATCGAGTCATAGTGACTCACATGATCCTTCAAGTGTTTCGCTGTACGGACAAACCAGTGACTCATCAATTTGAGTAAGGGTGACTCACTTTTTGTTGTGGGTGTACTTAAAGTTCCAAACATTTTGTTTTTGTTTTTGTTTGATTGGGTGGGGGGGGGGGGTATACCAGATAATAAACCATACGAAAAAAAGGAAATATCTAGTCTATGCTGTCATTCATGTAAATTTTTATGTAGGATCCTTGCACACATGTACATGTATATGAACAAAATGGTTCTTTAGTAATGAAATTTGTTGTAACTTGTGTACACATGCACACCTTTCGGGGTAACTACACACACACAGACTCACTAGACACACCAACAGATAGTTCGGTTCAGTACGAATTATTTTTCATATTTCACATTTCACAGTACTCAATGTCGGTTTTGTTTACAAGAAATATAATGATGATAATAATAAAAAGGTATTTGAATAAACATAAAGGTTAGTGTATACACACAAATGACAAAATCTATTAAATCACTTTAGGTTGCTTGTATTACTTGTAAGTTTAATGCAATTAAAGTAAAATTGGAGATGAGGATATGAGAATACGATTGATTTATTTGACAACTGATATTTTGTTTTTTAATAATTTATTTACTGATGCACTTTTACAAGAAAAATTGATATTTTTAAAATGTATCTGCTATTAGGGTTTACATACAAAGATAATATCGACAAACCTTCATTAATTGTGTAAGTAAAAGCTCTTAAAAGTTACATGAAACTGTATTATTTTGTTGTATATAAGTAAATACAAAACAAACAAGTTTTACATTCATATTCGTATAAACAAATTTAAAAAAAAAATCTTGCCAAAGAATGGAACTAGGCTCGGCTAGCACTTGTGCTAACTTATAGTTCCCATTAACAACTTCACCTAAATTATAGTAATACACATATTCACGTATATATCTTTTGTACATTTAATAGTATGCAGAGCTATGTCTAAATATCGTTTTAAAACCATTACTGTTCAATCAATATTATTCTTATGTTACGTATACATGTATCAGTATTATTATTTGCATTGTATGGTTGTTCAGATTAACTGTCATTATTGTGATGTGTTGTTGTTAATAAATTCAAATTCAAATTCTTCACTGGACCATAATGGCTTTTTCAGATAGGCTATGACGCGGTAAACCGCTGCAAAAAAAGCCACAGCTTTTCTTTTTAACGTGTAAATGAATGTCGCTTGCGCACATCAAAATGTATTTAAGCTTATATAATTCACTGAATTCTGTGTTATAAAAAACGAAAATAGAAGCGTACATTACATTTACGTCATTGTAAAAACAAAAAAACCAAACAAAAACCGCCGCGATTTACCACCTCATCTGCACGAGCCTTAAAAAGATCTCTTATTCTTGGGTCTTGTATGAGAACGGACCCTTAGACATACGGGACATTCCGAAGACCACGCCCACAGCGATTAGTACTCCTAATACGAACATACCGATGCCCATCCCAACTAGAGCACCTGAAAAGAAAAACAAACATGTATTTTATTAGTTTCCATACAATTCAAAAATAGAGTTTAATTTTTCCACAATTTAATTTTGAAATCATTATTTATCAAATCATAGTGCAAACGGCAAGGACGTTTTTGAAGAATATATATATTTGTTATCCTTTCAGATATCCTATTATTAGTTTATTTTACCTGATATCCTTATTTCTGTAGTTGTGCTTTTGAAAATCCGCGTTATTAACCTCTGTTTACGTTTAAATAGAAAATATCAACAACAAATACTTGAAAAAGCCTGTCCATATTTAATTTGTAAATATCATTAACCTTATTAAAGGCTTGTTCATTTATGAAGTGGAAAGCTGCGGCGGTATGTTTTATAACAATTATTGTCCTATACTACGCGCATTCACTGAGCTCTGTGTTATAGGATACATAAATGTAAAGTGTATTAATACACTTACGTCATTATTATTTAAAAAATTGCCGTAGTTCACCACCTCATATATATATATATATATATATATATAAAATGTTTCATTCCTTAGATAGTTGTACAGTAATCGAGATCAAGATATGTTACATTCTTATAACCACCAACAATCACTTCATTTGTGATTTCAGTTTCATTTTGTGTATATTACAATAACATTTTAAATTTATATTAATCTTTTTCCCCCTTACCCACAGAGAATCCTCCCGACGTTACAGGTGCAACGAAATCGGCTCGAAGACTCTTTCTTGCAACTGGTAGATCAACGATCTAAAACAAAATCACAGAGACCGATTTGATATAGGTAGTCATTACAATACCGAGACGGTTCTACTCCATACATTTAACAATTCATTTGCACAGCAAACCAAAATCGTTTTAGAAATGCATTTATTTAGCTCTTGAACGATATAGACATTATTGTAAATACACACAACAAACGAAAGAGTGTTTTATCTTACACACTAAGAAAAAATGGTGCAAGTATGCACCTTTAGGGGTGCAAACCGATGCAACAATAGCAGCACCATTAGGGGTTAAATCCTGCACCCTTTAAAAGGGTGCCAGATTGAACCTTTCAGGAGACATGTTAGTACCCTGAATGGTTCATGCTCCATTAGGGGTTCAAACCGATGCAATAGCAGCACCTTTATTGGTTCAATCCTGCACCCTTTAAAAGATGCAATCCTGCACCCATCATCGAGGAATACTGGTAAAATCTGCTCGTACACAAATACATATTAAACATGCATGACGTTTCTTGGTTAGTATAATCGATATATCTATTGCTAAAACGTAAATGTAATTGTAACATGATCAGACAAAACAATATATTAGTTAATGATTGCCAAAGGAAAATACAAATCACAAAATTGATGTACATTGTCATAATTTGCTTAACAAATCATGATAAATGTATTTTTATGTGAACACGTGGAAAGTAATCATGAATATGCATGCAATATGCAAACTTTTATTTTGCACCCTTTTTTGGTCGATAGGGTTCATTTTTGTGGGAAGGGTGTAAAATCTTATATTGCACCCTTTTTTGAACCCCTTTTCCTTCAATAGGATTCATTTTTATGTAAAGGGTGCAAACTCTTAATTTGCACCCTTTTTTCTTAGAGTGTAAAGACCACATTCTAAAAATAAAGTTTGCACAATTTAAACTCACATATCCCTGGATCTATTCAAAGCATTCTATAAAACTCGAATAATTGCCATGCCATCACATTTAGCATATTCGTATAATTAAACATAATTAGCACAGGGGGTGCGGGAATAATTATGTTTACGTATGTGTGTGTGTGTGTGTGTGTGTGTGTGTGTGTGTGTGTTTCTTGTTGGGGGGGGGGGTAAACATACCTGTCCCTCGCTCCTGAATGTGATCATCAATCCCTCATTTATGGATTTGTCGAGTTTCTGATGAGACTCGTCGAGAGTGATTTGTTGTGTCATGTTGACGACGTCTCCCTGTACAGGTGGTATCCCGAGGAGTTTGAAGTAAATCGTCATTAATCCGCTACTGCCTTCGATAGCCTGAGAGAGAGAGAGAGAGAGAGAGAGAGAGAGGGGGAGAGAGAGAGAGATAGAGAGATACAATTTACAATATCGCCTCTTTTATTGTTATTCAGAAATAAACTGTTGATGACGTAGAAGTATAGTACACGTTGTAAGTGTCAAGGAAAGAAAAATAGTCTTTAAATTAAAATGTTTCATTTGATCTGATCCCTCGGTAGCCTCTTTGTGTATTTACCCCCCCCCCCCCCAAAAAAAAAAAAAAAAAAAAAAAAAATCAAAAATCAATGAGTTGTTTGTTTTTCGGACACGAGACGATTGCACGATTTTAAGCAAACATAGAAGTGTGCACCATCTCTACTCCTTATAGAGTATTCCTACATTTTGTAATGTTCACATGCGTTTGGCAGTGACTGGTCTCACTGGACTTATATTTCTTTTTTAAAGGTCATAATATATCCCCTAAAGCAATAACTCTTATGATTTTGTCTTCGAAAACTACAGGTTTCGCAGATTATGGTCATATATTTTAAGGGGGAACACCCAATGTTGATTCTCACAAATGAAATGGTCAAACCGGGGCGGCGGTTCGCTGTTGGGGAACTTGTCTTACCTTTAATTTAACGGGAGGGGTATCATGATTGTCCCCCCTAAACGGCTGACTCAATAATATGTTAATTTGGTACATTACTCACCAGAGGACTAGAGATTCTAGATGCAGTTACGTTAGCTGCTTTAGCCAAGCTGTTAACCACTCCAAAGTAGAAAGAGTTTGTGCTATTTTGAACGTATACATCAAAGATATCTGTTGGGCACAATTAGAACAAAACAAAATTAATACCGAGATTTATGAAGGTGAAGTGAGAAACTGGGGAATGTGCAGGCAGACAAATTTTAATGGATATGTCCAGAGAGAGGGAGAGAGAGAGAGAGAGAGAGAGAAGGGGGGGAGAAAGAAAGGATGGGGGTGGGGTGGACGGGGGGGGGGGGGACAAACGCTTAATTTAAGATTTTGCCTAGGAAATAATGAATAATGGGTCAGGTATATTTTCTAAACACGAAATATCTATCACACCGTCGAGATTTTTTAAAGAGCCTTTCCCAGAAAGCTATTCCCATAAGACTGACTCACAGAGAGTAAACATCTTTAACTTTAGAAATAACCTAAAAGAAATTGATAATACAAGGACTAACATTTTTGCTCCATGTCTATGGCGAGCTCCTTGCTGTCCTTTGAATCATAGCACACACTAACATCTGTCATGTAAGGGTTAAACGCGTCGTAATTGAGAGCGAAGAAATGCTGCGACACGCTCGATTTGATTGGAATAGGTATATTCCCCTGTTTGAAAGAAAGATACGAGAAAGAAAACATTGATATATCGATAATAGTTGGATCAAATGATCCGTTTAAAAAGGAAAAAGCAATGTATGCATTATAACAAAAAATTATTTCCAGTTTAAATGATACCGAATTTCGATATATTCATGTAAATGTTTATAATAATTTTATAATTCGGTGTGTGGTGAGACAGGAGTGTAAAGTCTGACAGACATTAGCGCTACACAGGAACACACTATCATTATTATTATCATATTCATCATCTTTTATTATTATTACAGTTATTATCAATAGTATTGTTATTTTTGTTATTATTATCAATGTAAAATCAGGATATGTTATACCACAAACACAAAGGCCCGCTTTTAAATGGGAGAAATCCAAAAAGCATTGGAAAAGGGAAGGAAAACATAAAGTATTATACATTCTATAGAAATTGGATATAGGTGATTCGAAATCAAAGGACACACTGATATTGTTGAACCGTCAAGGGCTTTACTTCAAAGTTTTTGTTAATATAAAGATGAAAAGACGAACATTGGTATCAAGTTGTATAATAATATTGGCAAAGTATGGGGAAATACCGTTTTATTTATGTCCTTTTTTAGGTATGATGATGATGATGATGGTTATAATAATGATAATAACAATAATAATAGTAATAATACTTTTAATGATAGTAATGATAATAATGATAATAATGAAAATGAAATAACAATAATGATGTTGATGATACTAATACATGTACAGCCTAATCATAATAATAATAGTAATAATGATAATAACGTTAATATTGAGATTCACAAACCTCTCTATTTATGATTGTGATAACGATAATAACGTTAAAGAACATTAAATAAACTATAACAACAATAATAATATGATATAAGAATTATCAAATTAAATTATCTCTCTCTGTTTTTCAACAAAAATTGTTCCTATATAGGCCAATACCATCACATGTTATCAATAATTTTGTTTAGGTATATAATATGTTCTCTTTTTGTATTGCATGTAAACAAGATGAATCTCCATACAGGACAATGAACAATTAAGTCTGTCTCTATCTAAGCCTAGATAGAAATCATTTTAATGCTTTATTTACAAAGATAATGAATTAATCAAAACATATCTACATCTGTTACACTGGTCAGAAGTGGTTTTATTACTTGTATATTGAATTTTATAACTGGTCCTATAAACCTATCAACAATGTTGAAAACTATTATTTTATTATCAACTATGTTTCCTTCTTCTTCTTCTTCTTCTTCTTCTTCTTCTTCTTCTATTTCTCTTCTTTCCCTTTCCCCTTCTTCGTCTTCTTTTAATTATCTTTATCATACCATTCACACGAATAAATGTCTTAATGTTTTGTGTTCCTATTTCGCATTGGACTATTTACATGCATTTTATATGTTGCAGTTTTATTTGTAAATTCATCAGCTGTTAGGGAATTTGAATTATTATCGATAAACCCTATAAACTCGAATCAATTCAATTCAATTCAATAAACAAGGAAAGATCCCATCACTTTTTACCTTTATGGTGTATGAGACGTCGAGCGCTACGGGGATATGGTTTACAGCATGATGGAATTTAGCTGCTGAGCTCCAACTTTCCTGTTGAGAAATGAATCGGGTAGATTAATTCAGAATATCAATACTTATTTGTTCATTCATTAAGCCTCGTTCAGTTATGACGCGGCAAAAAATGGCGTTTTTAAAAATATTTAATAAGGACGTTGATGCAAAAAGAGTTGGACAAAGCTTTCTTCGATAGTCCTTGGGATTATGTTAACTTGTAAATCATTTTTAATTTATATCGCATCTACTTCTATATTTAGTAAAATGTGTGACATTCAAATAAATCATGATCTTATTTCACTTTATGTTACTTTGACTTATCTGAATTCTCAGCTGCTTTTCATCAATAAATCAAACATTTTTGAAAAAGGTAGTCTTACATACGTTTTTCTTTCTCATCATGCGTATTTAGTATTTTACATTATAATAACGCATTATTACTTCAATGCGCGTAACATGTTACATCGTTATTATCAATGTTAAGATCCAATTCTTTGAATGTTGAAACGCGCTTAATATTCACATTTCTTTATGATAATTATTTTTTAATCTGTCACATTTTTGGTAAAATCAATTAAGAAAAGAAGAATAAATACTTACATTTGCAAAGAAATATTCCAAGGTCATATTTGAGGTCATACCGGGTCCGGCGTCGTAGTCATTGATTTGGGCGATCCAAGATTCCACAGGAATTTTCCTTCTAATGGACTGAAACATCAAATATCATACGAATTAGTAAGGGGGAATTAAATAGTTAATATGACACTTTAAAAAAATGAATAGTAATAATAATGATAGTAATAATATTACTTATAACAACAATAATTATAATAATGAAAAATAATATAAGACATTTTTTATTTAAAGGCGCCATCTTGCACTTGAAATCAAATGCTGAAGGCGCAATTGTGTAAACAAAAATAACACACATCAAACAAACAAACAGGTATATGTATGATTTAACCTAAACATTACATTGCAATTGCTATTTATTTTTTTCTTTATAGAAAGCAGAAATTAGAAAAAGAATATTTGATTAAAACGCACAGAAATCGCTGCAAAAGTTGCAATCTGTGTATGACAATGTTAGACTTCTAGTAAACTTTTATAGCATAAGCAATTTAAGCAGTTTGTGGTCACGAAAGCAAGTTCCCTTTGAAATAGGGTTTATCTGCTGAGAACCAAAAGACGTTAACCTTGTATTATGGCTCTCAAAATTCCCTGGTACGTGTCCAGTATGACTTTTCTCCACTTGTTTCTTCCCAATTTGTTTCTTCCCCAAATTATACAGATCTTGATATAACCATTAATAACGTTATAGTAATACCAGTCAATGGTCATAACAAGAGGTTTTGACGGACGGAATTGCCCTGTAATCATCTGCTCCTGGTTTCTCTTGAGCTGGTCAGCTTATCCTTAAAATTAGATTTCCAAAACCCTCATCATTTTCCATACTTTGGAGGTTTGGATTAATCGTACCAACACAAAAGTCTTGAAAAAGTCTCAATTTCTATGCTCATGTATTTACCTGACCTTCGTAAACCCAGTTGACTTTGCCGAGTTGGAGGAAACTTGAGATTGATCTAAGGTAGACATGTTCACCATCATCACTCCCAGCCTCACCCGTATAGACAGGGATGGGACCAACTTTGCAGGAACTCTTGGCAATATCAATCTGAAAACTCAATCCTGAATCAATCCAAAATAATTAAGATTGATTAATGGAGGTCAATATTTAACAAAAAAGATTATGAAATGAAAACGCGAATAAAAACTGTATGGAGACAAATGAAACAAAAATAGAATGATGAAAGGGGGGTGGAGGTGCAAATGAAGTGAACTTGAATCGGTGAATTCGAAACTATCTCCTTGGAACCGGAAGGGCGTTCACTCGTATATTTTAACACATAGTTAACACCTTTCTGGCTCTAAACATACGATTGTAATGAATTTGAGGTGAAAGACAGTGAGATTTGAAGGTAATTATTTAAATTGGGGTCCGGGGTAGAAATCACACCCAGCGTCACCTGTATAGACAGGGGTGGGTCCAACCTTGCAGGAATCCGTGGCAAGGTCAATCAGCAAACTCAGTCATGAATCAATCCTAACATAATACAACATTTTGATAATACTTTTGTCTCCTCAGGGAAGCCTCATTAGCATCAATGCTGTTCTTCATCAGGGCCCTAAAATTATCATTTGAACCCTCAACCCTTGGACTGAGAGTCAAGTGAATACCACGACACCTCATTGACTGATGAATGATGTTTATTGATATCATGAATGATACTGATTAATGGCGATTTGGTCGTATTCACCCGGGGTAGCCACTTCATTGTTATAAGTGAGCATCGTACGGTCCCTGCAATTGTTATTGCCGCAGAATTGTCAGGTACCCACCTATAGGTGAAGTTTTTAAAATGTGGACAAAACACCGAGCGCCGAGAGAGGATCGAATCCAGAACCTCACGTATGAAAGTCAAGACCTATCATCAGTAAACCAGAGAACAGATGGTGAAACCATGAAGGGAAATAAAACCGGAGAGTCAGATGAAACAAAAATAGAGTAATGAACAAAGGGGAGCGAATGAAGTGAACATGGAATAGTAAACCAAGACACAAATTGTATTTGAAGGTAATTTGTGCATACTTGAATTTAAATCCTAAAGTTTAATACTGCCATCACGGAGAAATTAGTATCTTGATTACTAATCAAATAGATACAAATTAAAAATTATAGATTACAAATAGATATCACCAACTTTGCGAAGGCATGTTGTTGACGTTTGATTAGACCATTGGAATTATTCATGTATTAAACGTGACGTCATTGTGATAATTTTACTACATGCAGCCTATACCATCATTGATACTGAACGTTTCCAAAGTGTAAAAAGGAGATTAGAAAGACAAAGAAATGTTAATTACCAAGGTTATAGTCATGGACCTCTTTTAATGGATCCGTGGGTTCGCCTACACCCCATGGCTGGTACTGGAAAGCTACGATGTTTGCTTTGTAGTTATAATATTCCTGTTCAATGAGAAAAAATAAGGGTAAGTACGTACTACAATGTATGTGAAGTCTCAATTCAATTAAATTCATTACGTAGAAATGAGTCGAGATAGTAACACTAAAACAGTTGAGTAAAATTATAACCAATATTGTGTGAGTAAAAAAAAACATACATGTACATGTTTGTTGTGTAAAGTCTTACACGATTTTAGGTAAAATTGACAAATATCTACCCAACAAACATGCATGTTCCCTTCTTACCCAACATTACTTGAGTGTACATAATATGAATTCGTTAAAATCTAGATCATCGTTTAAACGAGCATTCTTAAGAACGTAGCGAATGGAGAAGAAGTTGTGTGTGTGTCTGTTTGGCGGGGGGGGGGGGAGGGGGGGGGGGGGGCGTGAAAGAATACCTACCCATATAGAATAGATACGGTTTGCCGGTGCTGGTACTGCTAACTCTACCCCTACATTGAAAACATCCATGTCAAACAACTCCGGGAATGGTTGCTCACTGATTCGATCCTCACATACGAATCCCAAAGGAGGCTGAAAGATTCAACATTTAATGCAGTTTAGTTCACTATGTATACATGTTCAGGAACTTCAGAAAGGAATTAGAAAGATAGATAACTTGTAGTCATAAACATTCGATATACATTTCGTCAATAACATGGACTCGAGTCACAGGACTAAGGCGTACATTACATTCAGATATTGCATAATATTATGTACACAGACTTTAATAGATACCATAACAACCAAATGCATTACATTTTATGCGTACAGTACTCAATACATTTACATATTCAGTTATCAAATCTAGCCTGAATTATTTGTTATGTTTCACCTCGAATGCTCTCTCCTCTGTGACGGGGCCTGGTATGACTTCAAAGAAATCATAGATGTGATTAAAACTGTGCCTGGTCGGGAGTGGAATGGGTTCACCTCCAGGACCGGGGACGTACGTCTGACCTGCCGAGTAGAAAAAAAGAAAGATTCCTTCGACAATTATTATTGCCCTGGCAAAATTTATCTCGTTTGCAATTTCTCTATAGATATCTAATAGAATAGAATGTAAACATATTTAACCGATGTAACCATAATGATAAACTTCTGCTTCAGCATTTATAAGAAACTACTGTAAATTGGGGTTAAGTATTTTGTAAACTCTATTAATTTACGAAATTATTGAACTTACACCCGGCAATTTGTTAAAGTTTGCAGATCATGGTGACATTTATTTGATCGGCTTTTCGATTGTTTGAGTGTACTCGACAGGTGACACTCTGAGCCTCTCTTATATTATTTTATATTATATTATATTTCCGTTATATGAAATACGACTTTTCTGGTAAAAACCGTATTCAGGGTCGCCTAAAAAGGACACCAAAGCTAATATCTAAAAATCTTTCTTATCGATTGAAATGACATCAAGATCATCAATTTTGGGATAATAGACGATTCTACGGCTATTTTGAGAGGCAATGTCGTTTTAAAAGTTTGCTTCATTTGAAGCCGTCGTAATGCTTGAAGCAGAGAGAAATCTGTGCATGACGACTGTTTTAATGAGAAAACTAAAACCAATAGTATACTGTTCAATAAGGTTGAAATGGATGTTTCTATCTTTTTGGGCCATAGTATCCCCACATTATACTTTTTTCATGTATATAGCATGAAAAGTACTTCGCTGTGTGTTAAAGAGCAAGCAGAGTTCAGGTAAAGGCGAAACATAACTTGTGACCTCTTTCATTCTCTGTATGTCAATGTGGAAGAGTATCATAGTAGAAATGTCTCAAGAAATATATGACAAGACGAGCTTAAAAGTCAAACTTTCAGGTCACATTTCTGAGTGTACAATGTAGTTCTACATACCCAGTTCTTTGTGTACTATTCTTTACTGTACGTGACTGTTAATTAGAATTACTCAATTTCTTTCCATTTTGAGGATTTCATGAGCTCAAACTACATAATCATTGCCCCGTACTACACCATCTATACCTTTGCCAATCGGTTCTATCACATCGCAACCCTTAAAGAGTAGATCTAACCTGTTCCGTTCATGACAGCTCTGACGGGGATTTCCGCACCACCTCCTGCCGTCTTGTGACTTGGAATGGAGAAGAAGTAGTCGAGGAGGTAGGTCTGGTTTCTGCTCTCAATGTACATACAGTTCTGCCAATGATTTGTCAGGATACCTCTCACATACTCCTGGCCGATGTACGTCTCATTATACTGTTTGAACCAAAGGTTTTTAAATAATAATGTAAATAATGTGCCTTGCTCAAAGATATATGTGCCATGCCGGGGTTCGAATCCACGACCTTCGTATGTCTTATTCAAATGATGAAACTACTCGACTACGACACATCTACATTTTAAAGACGTTATTATTATTTTAAAGAAATAGAATGAGCTTCACCTTATACCGTGGACGACCTTTGTTTTTAATTATTTTAACGGCTGATGCAGCGACAAAAGGCACGCTCAAAAATCAGTTTATAATAATGTTGATATGCCTTTAAGCAATCCAGAAAGGAACATTAAAAAACTGTAAATCACTTTAAGAGAAAACTAAGAACACGTATAATGACAAGTGGTTTCTCCTAAATATCTTCTATCCTGTTTTATTTTATTTTGTTGTTACATTTAATATGTTTATTGTAAGCGGCTTGAGCACCATCTGTTGGATGTAATGCGCATTATTAATGTTATTAACATCATCATTATTACCATTATCATTATTATTATTATCATTATCATTATTATTATTATCATTATTACAACGTACCAATCACTTGGCAGGGAAAGACTGAAGTTGAGACCGGAGTTGAGAGTGTTACTATTTAAGTTCGCACGCATGCGCCATCATGGCATTGAATATATTGTTTGAACGTGTATGAATTTCTACTAGAATACTTTTGAACGTGCGAAATAAAAAAATTAACGGAAGTACAATGGCATGCATATCAACATATGGCAAACTTAATATCATAATTTTAGCATGTCGTATTTTTTATTTTATATGTTTGTTTTTGGAACACGCATACACAGAATACACGCAATAGTAAATGATCAAGAAATGTATTTTTGTTGGATGCGGATCGGAATGCAACAAAAAAATAAAATAATAGTAATTCAAAGTTTATTTTCTTACATTCTTTGTTTAAATATTACAAAGTGGAAACGAGAAAAGGAGGCGTACAAAGGAAAAGACAAAGAAGGCATACAATTCTATTAATCAGGAACTTGTGTCGTTACTCCAGAGTAGAGAGAATAAATGACCTCACCTTTCCGCCAAAAGTAAAGATATCATTGATACCGCCGATGTGAGGGGAACCATCTACCAGTTCAAATCCATAGAGGTTGAAGGGCGTCGTTGACATATTGGCAACGAAACATCTATCACCTTTATCATTGGGGAAATCAGAAAGAGTACACTAGATGAAATAGGGTTCCGTAACCGATACATGATTCTTTTTAACTTTCAGATTTATGAACCCTTTAAAAAAAACTTTAGACAAACTGGGAATTAGATTAACTGATTATTGGAAAAATATACCAAATAGGTAGTAGACCAAGTGACTATTAGCCTAAATGGTCATTAGACCAAATGATAGATAGACGAAATGTGTATTTGACCATGTGGATAGTAGACTAGCTGAGTGTAGACCATATGGGAATAGACTAATTGGGGTAGTAGACGAACTGGTCATAGACCAAACGGCCATTCACTGACTTACCGACTGTGGTAATAGACTGTCCCGTCTTGTAGTCGTAAGAGGTATGGGATTCAAAGCCCCTTGACAGGGTATCAGCTGCTCCTCTGTTACCTGGTTCGTCTAAATACTCCTGCATCTCAAGTGAGTAGTCCTTATTCTTAATGTTAGCTGGAAAAATAAAACGAGATCAAGTTTACATTAGAAAAGCCTGTGTTGTCCTAACCATATCAATACTGACAGACAATTTTTATTTAAAGAAAACCACCCGGTTTTGTGGAAAATGAAACAAAGATCAACAACACTCACTCCAATTTAAGACAACATACCTACTGACATTACAAACTATAGATCAGTGAAATTGTGAAATGCAAAATGAATAGTGAGGATTTGTATTTTCATATAAAACGGTTTACGCTCTATATTTTCCATTCTGATCAAGGAGGAGGAGAGTAAGGCGAAAATTATATTAATTTTTTTGAAATCTAAATATCCATTGCTTTAACTGGTCACAATGTAAATGATGATGTGTTTTAGCATTCTTTTCACATCCATATATATATATATATATATCTACCACACCAGTTACCTCCCACTACCCCCCCCCCATATCTATTCATTGTCGATATGCCAATGCTATACCTGACATAATTTTGCTTCCATTATCCATTACTGAACACAGAACATTCAAAATTAACAAAATCTAGATCTTATGTAGTTATCCATATATATATATATATATATATATATATATATATTTACGAATAAGGCAATCAACATATACATAAGTTATGTTGATAGATACATGTACAATCTCATTGGTAATACCTACATTAATTAGGTACCAATCCATACCAGGGGATGTGCAAGGCACGTACAAATCAATATACTTCATTATGGCTTTAGCTAGACTGCCTCAAAGCGCAGAGAGCATTCACGGAATTACTTCCTACTAACGCAACGATGAAGCACCCCTGGGTTGAGAAAGGCAAATATAGATGAATACCTTGTCCAATACTTTACCTTCTATCCTGAGACGGTACTGAGTGGGTAGCTTAGGGAGGGGTGGACCCTCCCCCGTGGGTGGGGCTGGGATGCAGACATTAGGGTCTGGTTCCCCACCAACGAAGAGGGACACCGACACCAGGAAAGATGCAATCACAAGTCCTCTAGGTAGGTCCATCTCGGAAATGAACTAGAAGCAAGGTCTTCTGGAAAAGAAATTATATTTAATATCATCAAAATTGGGAGCGATCTTCATGAATGGTAATTTTAAAAAGAAATTCTACCTAGGACCTACTTCTGTTACTTCGCCAACGACGATGTAAAACGCCATAAAAACCAACAACAACCACAACAAGCCACTGTTATTATTGCTGCTGGTGAATGCTGTCACTGCAATCTTCGGTTTTATCAACGAGTTTTTTAAATATCCAAAGCAGGATTATCCATAACACTGTTATCATGAAAACGACAATTAATATAATGCAGCTAATACATATATAATATATATATAAGTGCGAGAATTCTCAACTCTGACATGACAACGGGTGTTCCAGAATATGTATGAACAAATATACATGGCATACAAACTTAATATCACTCAATCATAGTCAAGCGTCATGAACATAGCAAATTGATGCTTGACTATATGATTGAGTGATATTAAGTTTGTATGCCATGTATATTTGTTCATACAATGTATTTGTTTTTGTATGTGTTTGCACTTCAGAACCTGAAGAAAGCCTCACAAGCCGAAAGCTCGTAATAAAATTGTAAAGTACAGCTACGTCTCACGTTCCTAGACCATTTTATTCACGCCTATATATATATATATATATATATATATATATATATATATATATATATATATATATATTATATACACATACATAAAATCATACATACATAAAAACATACATAAATATATATATATATATATTTCGATCATAAACGACTGGACGTGACAAATCACATGCATCGTTTTTCAAAACCTGAAGGAAAAAAAAGGTAGACGAATTTTATCCTTACCGATTCTGCAGATGTTTATTTTAAATGCTTATCCGTTTTGGTTTTTTTGTTGTTTGTGATAACTCCAATTGTTGTGCCGCTATCCACCACGGACCTAGAGTGACCAGTCCAGAGTTCTTACAAATACTAAAACCCGTTCGTAAACTAATATATTCCTTCTAAATTCGAGCCTTTAATCATTGACAAATCTGTTTCTGTGGACTAAAGTTCACTTCAATCGTCCGAGGTGTGTGTAATCAACCTATAAGACAAACAATGAGATGGAGGCTACAGAAATTACCTAACAGATTATTTAGTGTCTTGTGACACGAGTCTTGCTAACATATTTACATGTACTAGAAGGCCATAAAATTGCAGTGTTTACTATCTATTTTTGGCGAATCACAGTAATCTTAAATATTTTGTCACTATTAAAATAGTAATAATAATAAAACAAATCTTATGACCTTCTTTTCTCTCCTATCTACATTCATGTATCTATCTTTCCATCTATCCACCTATCCGTCTATTATTTTGTCTAATCATGTATCTGTTAGTATACCTATTTACCTTGGAAATCCATTTGTTGATGAAATATCTAAGTTCTGTTTCTTCATTATTTCTGCCTATTTGCACATTTGTATATTTATATTTATACAATGAATTTTCATTTGCTTTAGAGCTTTACGATTCCTAATTTTATCTGTCCATTCACCAATAAGACTGGTCAATGTTATACATTTATATTATGTTGTCATCGCGCTAAACGAAAACGAGCGATATGCTGCAAATGTCCTTGGTCGTTTACGCCCCTTTGATGTTTGTCTTCTCGGAACGCGAGATCAAGGGTTAATTAATTGTCCAGACGATTACGTAATTAATTATTTAACTATTGCTATTTTAAGATGCAAAGGTCAGAACTATATGTTTCATCAGGGAGAGAACCTTTGTAAAGTCAACAGTTACGGCGTATATTGGACATTGTTTTCGGTTTTGGTATTATGCGAACTTTATTATACAGTCAGGCCGAAGCGCATATGCTGATGAGGCTTACAGTGAAGATTTATTAACTTCTGAGCTTCAAAATTGAATTTGACCTGGAATATTATTATACGATGATATTTACTATATGCAAACACAATATCATACGGTTTCGTAAATACTAGCTGCTTTACCAGTTACATCATATCATTAGACGGAAAAGCACATCTCTTTTGACCTTTGAGATCGTTATTCACTACAAATTATTACTTCATTTCTTGTTTCGTTTTTTCTGATCACTAATTCCTTCTGCTATTAACAGAAAATAATATT
Source organism: Strongylocentrotus purpuratus (assembly GCF_000002235.5). Classification (NCBI taxonomy): domain Eukaryota; kingdom Metazoa; phylum Echinodermata; class Echinoidea; order Camarodonta; family Strongylocentrotidae; genus Strongylocentrotus; species Strongylocentrotus purpuratus. The sequence continues at coordinate 4,962,879 of NW_022145612.1, forward strand.
TCGAAAAATAACGGTATCAAATCTATTTCCCAGTTCTTCAGGTTTTCGCATGAGCAAGAACAGAGAACTATTTGTACAAAAACAATATTCCACAGAGCGGAAACATTCAGACTTTAAAACATTTGTAATAGGTAACTCAGTCATTTAGAAATTTCAGATCTTTTTTATTTTAAATCATGGTTTAATGACTTCATCATTCTAATTTAATCTTCCATCAAATTACGCCGTTAGCATTTTAATTATCCGTTTTTTAATCATGTAGACATATCATTGTTGCAAGCTTAAAAAATACTGAGTTAAAAGGCTCAACAATGTTTTTTTTTCTCTCTATACTATAGATAGTATGATGTCAGAATTTGGTGACCTTTTTCTCCCAAATTTAGGAAATATCGTTAGTTATACGCCAGTCACACCGACGATGCCGACGCAAGACCGACAACAGACCGAAAAGAACCTCAATATATCGAATGACGAAGAATCGGTTGGTTTGGAATCGGTGGGCAGTCAGGTTGGCGGTGTGACCGAGGTAAAGGTAGTAAAGGTAGTAGCAAATGCTTAATCTACTCGGCACATAATGAGGGAACTTGCATACCTAATCACTTCGAGAGCACACGTATTTCCTCCAGCAATACCCTACAATAAAATGTTAGTTATCAAGCAGTTTTGTTGTTTAATCAGTAGTTTATGATTATGGAAGAGTTCTCACCTGTTTGCTTTAGCACTTACTGTTTGAGCCGGTTCAAATATTTCATTTGTTATGTGTCATAAAAAAAATACACACATATTTTTAACTATCGAAAATCAATAGTGGTGATTATCAAAGGCAGTTTGGAGAATCAGAGTCGCTATCCTGGAAATTAAGATCAACAGTAATGTCCACATATTTTGTTCATCCTCCCTTTAATACTCACCCTTCTGCCGGTATGGCTGACTGTAATAATACTACCAACATAAGAATGACAAGGATCAAAGAATGTAAAATTATGACCTGATGACCGACACGAAACATCACATTTATTACATTTCTTTTCTTTAGAACATTTACAAGTCATACTGAAAGAACAATCTTCAGATAATTTACTGTTGGCTGGTTTATACAAACAAAAAATAGACAAATCACATTTGAAAGATTCACGAATATATCGGTAAATTATGCAAAATACAATGGTTATTTGTCGAACCACAATAAACTGAGTCTGATACTGAGTTTGCATTGGGGACTAGCCCACCTGCTAATTAACACTAGACTCTTCTGAAACAGACATAATTCCCAGAGTATGGTAATAGAACGGCTAACAAATGTAGGCACGACAATGAATATACGAGTACATCAAACATAGTTTCCCCCAAAATATGATTTGGCGAATCGATCAAACAGCAGAGCAATACATGTATTTATGATACTCATTTAGAGACATGAAATTGATACAATACACCAACAAACTTATTTCTAAAACTAGCCCGTTCAAATTGTAATCTTGTAAAACCATATTTAACAATGCATTACAGAGTAGTTTTTTTTTCTTCATTTTATTAAAAGCAGTTTTGTTGATATTTATTTATGCATCTAAGTTCCGTCTCAGTTTTGCAGACAATAAAACCATGCCTGATGTACACTGGGCAATATTATACTACCGCAAATGTTGCCATCTGATTGTTCAATTACATAGAACTTCAATAGAACTTGAACGTACACACGTTGATGTGGCTAGATTAGCATGTGTGCGCTTGCAATTGGCGCCTGACCGGAATACTCCCCAAGGAGCGCAGCGTGTGCACTATCACGTGCGGATTAACAATTGAATCCAATGATGGGGGTAATAAAAATAATCATGCCACAGTAAGCAGTAAACAAAAGTCGATTGCGCACGGAGATGTCCTGGTTCAAGGCATTGTTTAAAATGTAAAGATATTTACGGCAGTTTAAAGTAGTTTTCGGACTGATCCGAGACCAAGGCAATCATACCCTTGCTTCTGAGGGTTGCGTCTGTGGCTAGAGATTGCCCCAAGACTGTTCTGTATTCTGTGCATTAAATATGCCTGAATGTCCTTCCGTGGCGCAATAGAAATAACGCCTCGTGTACATTGGGAATTATATGTATTAAGTTATATTAAAAGATGGCCTTTTATAAGCTGTAAAACAAATTGCGAATTTCAATGGTTCGCTATCTGCATAATCGCTATATATATATTATTATATTCAATCATGTTTAGTTTACAAGACACCAAAAGATTATCTGTACTGTGGCAGCATTCGATGGCAAGAAGAAAACACAAAGATATAGGATCAAGAAATGACACAAGACCAACCAACATTTGTATTTTCAGTCAATAATACTACAAACAAGGAATGAGTCGGACTGAAGGATATAAATAAATTTAAAATTGTGAATGTTTTCTTTGGTGTCATTGTTAGTATTGCATTAAAGCTCCATTATAATTGTATTATCTTAAAACCGAAGAAAATAAATGTGCTCGACCAACACAAATTCAGGCTAGAAAAATGAAAAGAAAGATAGAGGAAGATTTAACACTTGAATAAATGATACCATGTCCCTGCATTTAGCAATAAATATTATTGTACTGTTAGTTTAAAATTTCATCTATATCATTCTATCTACATCAATTGATAAGTGCATTTCACATTATGCATTAAGCATTACATGCAATTTGACAAAGACCTACAACCAAATTGTTTGTTACAGTGTGGCAAGACTTGGAATGTTAATATTATGACCTCGTAAAAATGAAATAAAGATTGAATAAATATTCTAAATATGTTTGTGTCTTTTGCATAGTAAAAATAGCATTCAGTAATCTATCAATAGTTATGGCATAAATAAAAAAGAAGAAGACAACCAAACAATCTAAGTTCTATTAGATTTCTTATACCCCAGTCATACCGACGAGACCGACACAAGACCGAGAAAAAAATAGCATTACCCCAAAGGCTAGGAATGGTCGGTTTGGAGTCGGTTTGGAGTCGTGATAGGAATTGGTTTGGAGTCGGTTTGGAGTCGGGATGGGCATTGATTTGGAGTCGGTTTAGAGTCGATTTGGAGTCGGTATGGGAGATGGTTTAGAGTCGGTTTGGAGTAGGTTTGGGAGATGGTTTAGAGTCGGTTTGGAGTCGGGATGAGAATTGATTTGAGTCGGTTTGGACTCGGTTTGGAGTCGATTTGGAGTCAGTTTAGAGTCGGTATGGGAGATGGTTTAGAGTCGATTTGGAGTAGGTTTGGGAGTTGGTTTGGAGTCGGTTTGACTAAGGGACATTGTATGACTGTCATCATTCTCATTGCACAGGACAGGAAATTCTTCATATTATTAACTGAGAACGGTTTGGAGTCGGGATGGGCATTGATTCGGTTTACAGTCGATTTGGAGTCGGTATGGGAGATGGTTTAGAGTCGGTTTGGAGTAGGTTTGGGAGATGGTTTAGAGTCGGTTTGGAGTCGGGATGGGAATTGATTTGGAGTCGGTTTGGAGTCGGTTTGGAGTCGATTTGGAGTCAGTTTGGAGTCGGTATGGGAGATGGTTTAGAGTCGATTTGGAGTAGGTTTGGGAGTTGGTTTGGAGTCGGTTTGACTAAGGGACATTGTATGACTGTCATCATTCTCATTGCACAGGACAGGAAATTCTTCATATTAATAACTGAGAACAGTAATAAATGCATAATATATTGCACTTGAGTTATGTCCTTTTACATATTGATATCTAACAAACACGTACCATCGCAAATATTTTCATAAATCAACTCAAATACAATTTCAAATATGATACTGTATTTCCTTCATAAAAAATACAATGTAAAAAATACAATGTAGAGTCAGCACAATCATGTCAAAAGGTCATATGCAAGGCTACCTATTGGCTAGGGCAGTTTTTTTAAAACTCTTCCAGATCTTGTTCTCTGGAAATAATGATGAAATTCTACTAAGTAAATTTTTGTTGTAATAAGAATAATATTTTGTTTAGCCAGTAAAGTTTCATAAGAGTCAAGGCTGTTCTTCATGAGGCTATTACCCCATCAATAATATTGCCAGGAAAGCATTTCAATTAAACCTGGGTGGAGACTTGAAAATCACTGGAAATGTATTAAAGTCTTGTCAAAGGATGGTAATGCGGCCGAGCTGGGATTTGAATCCTCAACCTTAGGATTGAGAGTAAAGTGAATGAACCACAAGATCATAACACCTCTATTTCCGCAGTGATGTAGTGGTACCGGTCTCATTCTCGAGTTTATGATGTCTCAGTCTTAGTCCTAGTCTCTATAACGAGATCCGAACGCTAAATGAATGTTATCAACCCTTTAATCCTGGCCTTGCTCCTGGAAAAGACCACATAGGTCTCAACAACAACACTGTTTGTCAGAGTAATGAAGACAAGTACTTTTACTCTCTATATGCATGATTTGATTGAAAATATAGTACTGGTTTAGACTTGAAAATTACAAATATCAGTCCCATTTTATACGGTGGAATGATTTCAGGAATGCTATCGGTGCTTTGATAATAATATTGCTTCTGGCTTTATTTCTTCAAAGATGTAGGGTTAGGGCTATACCCAGGATTTCTGTTCAGTTAATGGTTACGCTTATGGTAGGTAAAGTGTTTGTCCTGAGTTGGAGTTAAAAAGTTTGTTGGTGTCGGACATTGACCACAGAGCAACTTTCGCCGTAGGACAACCTCATTGTGCTTTTCGTTCAACCCCCCCCCCCCCATACGATCTTCTGCGAGAGCTGAATTAATTTCCATTGTCATGACCTTCAGAGGGCGCTATTCTTTGCAGCACGTAGATTTCGTCCACTTCATCCACAGTCACGAAGACGGTGAAGTACTGATTGCACACGACACGTTTGATGCGGTTGTTAATCATGAACTTTTGAAGCTGCGAAATGGCCCCTGATTTTGTGTCGATTCGCCACCATTCTAAGTAGCCTTTATCCTACAGGAGGAGAGACACAATGAAAGTCATAACCAAGAATTGAAGGATAAATTTCAAAATTTGTTTAACAAGATGAATATGGGCCTGATTTTATTTATTTATTGTCATCAATGATTTGTTATCAACTACAATTACTGAATATTAAACTAAACCTGTGTAAGGAAGGGAAAGAGCGAACATGATGCGGGACGCGATTACTGTGACCCTCGGGTCTCTGCTTCCAACATAACCTATTGGGATATGCATAGTGTACTGCTACACCATGGTTTTGCCTACTCTTTAACGAAGAGTGTAATTGCTTCTTAACCTGCAAAGATGTTTACTCTCCTCCATACGGGGCCCTCCTTAACGTCCTATCCGAGGAACGGAGTGTTTTCCACTGTAATGATTGACCTCTACCACGATTATGAAGCGGCTAATATAGTCTTTGTGGACATAAGAAATATACACAAGCAGACCTAGTAGATTGTTGTTGTTGGTGAATACAATGAATTTACTCACAAAGCGTTTAACGGCTCCAGCTGTGACAAGCATAGTACCATCAGCTGAGAAGTGATAGTCTGACACCTCAGCATAGACTGTGTGTTTGCTTCGTTTACACAACGTATCGGACTCACAAAGCTGAATAGAAAAATGATTATCAAATAGAAGAAACAGGTGATTGATAAATGATATTGGTACTGTTTGAGACATGAAATTCTACACATTTTGATAACTTCATTTGGAGTCGAATCCACTATTAGACAGAGGGATAAACACAAAGGCTTTCCAAATTTATACCCATTTCGGAACTTGATTAGCTTAATAATAATAATAATAATAATAATAATAATAATAATAGCCTAATAGTCCACTCCAAGTTTTATTAAACCGAAACGGAAATTCTTTTTGCCCAATTGATCGTGAGCCTGGCAGCCACTGAGCAGCGCCAGATCGACGTTGCTCTATCCCTTATTGTTGACCCTTATTGTTAACCCTTTGAACACCGGTAAAAGAGTATTGGAAACAGTTAAATAATCCTGAATGATTAAATCAATATGGCACATGAAGATTATGAAGATTACATGAAAACATATGTCAACATACCATTATGGATCCACCTACTACAAGGAATAACATCTCGCTATCTGGAGTGAACCTAATACTAGAAATCGTCGTCTTGTGACTGCTCTTTGCTAACTGGGTACGGCACTCTATATCAAACACCTGAAAGAAAGAAACATCAGATGAAAATCTAGAGGATATCGTATTTGGTAGGGAAACACAGATGATAGTCCAGGAAAAATGTATTATATTTTACTGCTTTCATCACTTGTAGAAATAAAACGGAACCAGCGCGGAAGCTTTTCCTGTTTACCAGATTTAAGCATGGACAGAAGTCGAATGGAGGACATCGCAAAGGGCTCTTAGATATGGTATCATTGCAGAATAAGGAGGAGTAGGGAATAACGAAATGAAGCTGCAAGCTCAATATCGTAGCACTTGGAAAGACATTTTGTTCGAAATTTCTTAATCACGAAACCAATCATTTGACAGATCATTGCTAATGTTACAAATTAGTAAATCATGGTTGAGGAAACGATTAAAAGTGGTACAAGGAGACAGAGGTCCAGCAAAAACAAAAACTTTAAAACTAACAAACAAGCAATTCCAGCAGCAAAGACAGCAACAATTGAAGTAAAGATTATAACCAAAAGAAGAGTTTAGGGTTCGAAAGAAAGAAGAAAAGAATGATACAATCTATGGTATCCATTACCGTGACTTTTCTGTCGCCTGAAACTGCCAGCAGTTTATCATTGGGTGAAAAGACACATCTTGTGACCCGGAAGCCATCGACCTCAAGCATGGTAGGGTCACAGTCATCAATTTTGCAACCATTTAGCTGTATGAGAATAAAACGTATCAGAAACATGTACAATTTTTGGTATACATGTGTATTATTTTTTTTTAAATTAAAGGTTGCATTCCAGATTCTCTTGAAACGTGAATCTGAATCAATAATTTAAAAAAACATGTGTAGATCTAATATGATTACATTCATAAGCCATAAAAGAATATCTTATATATATTTATTTGCCTACAATCACTATGAATAATTTACACAACAGCTTAATCAATTCTTTCTACTTGACTAGGTTTCATCACAGCTACTCGACGTGATGAAACCCAGTCAAGTAGAATGAATGGATTAAGCTGTTATGTAAATTATTCAGATATAACATAGTTACTTGATAGGCAGGTAATATTGTCCGATGCAAAGGTTAATATTACAAATGTACCGCATTATATAATATGTGTTTTCAGTGAATTTACGTAACCACCTCACGCTTTTATAGAAGGTTAAATTCATGATGAGGGTGTTAGGGTAAAGCTCACAAAGAGTCTGTTTGAAAGTAAATACTTATCAAAATTAGTCCTGTTAAAGGGGAATGATATGATATCACTGAACTCACTTTTAAGACTAACACAGTACTATTGGAGCACCCTACAGCAAGCTTTCTATGATCATGTGATAAGTCAGCTGACAATGCTTGTTGGAAAGCAATATGACGGCTTCCAGTTGAAGACCCACTTCTCGACCAGCACTGGTGAGAAAACAAAACAAAACAAAAAAATAATCTAAACAGTCTTTTACATGGTTTAAAATTGTCGGGAAAGGTCAATGATCCTATAAAAAAAAAAGTGTTCTACAGAATCATCAATGCAGACTGCAGAGTGTAAGATAAACTATAAGAGTCATATTGAAAATTAAAATGTAGACCAAAGACATGACTGCCATTCCGACCACTACCACATTTGGGGATTCAATACAACTGGTCTGACATTATTCATGAGCGACTGTGCCTCTTCTACGATTTAAATGCTTAAAATATACCGTAATCTAATAGCATTTCGACTAATAGGAACTCATTTTGACTATTAGAAACCTCGAGCAGGAAGACGTTATACATCTGAAAATTGACATCTAACCGTACGCGCAATTTGAAGTCTGATGTGTAATGGAAATATGGACAAAGTTGAGTCGTCATCCTGCGACTGCAATACAAAAGATACCCTTGAGAAAGGTAGAATATGTCATTCATTGGTCTGGGTCCCAAACCTATCATTCTTGTGTTCCTTGCTGTTACATCTTGTACCATTGTTTATGTTTGATTTGGTTTGAATAAACTTAAAATTGAACTTGATATATACATGCTTGTAAACATAGAATAATTACCGTTATACACAAAATCCGACTGGAATGCTCTATTCAGAGCTAGTAATGGAATAATTCTGGTCACCCTATATTTAAGAATAATTGTGCGCTTCGAGGTTTTGAAATTAGAAACAGGAAATATGGTATCACATGTTTAGTCTAATCTTTTGCCCTTTTTCCATTCGTATTTCGAATGTCGAGCATTGGTAGAGGAATCCTCTTCTCAATTTATATATTCTTTTACATAGCCATAGGAATAACAAGAGTGAGAAAGCTCACGAATAATTGTGTCCACCTTTAGTTAACAGAACTCAAACTTCTCTTTTACACTGTCTTTGAATGAACGTTGTTTTCCATATCAAATCATAATTACTTCCGGCTGAAAGACTATATTGATTTCTTACTTCAACTGCAAGTTGGGTCCCGCTGGAGACGGTGAGGAGATGATGAGAATCGATGAGTTTTGCCAAGATGATCTTATCTTGAGATGGAACTATGCTAAATTCTTTCAATGTTGTCGAATCATCTTTCCTGTTGGATTTCCGAGTAACGCAGCGGGGTAAAGGGGTCACCTATAAGAGTAACAAGGGTTCTTTTTTATGCCATGCTATTTATTGAAAAGGAGATTTAAATCAGAAATATGATCAGACATTTTTAGCGGCTCGTAAAAAATAGGAAACGAATGATCAGAAGATATTTCAATAGACAGATTTACACAAGATAGAGAAACATGTACACCATAACAAGTGTAATCCCGTCATATCGCAGTGTTTACATACATGTACGTGTAAATCAGCGTACCGTGGGTCAAGCCATCGAGGCATGGCAAATAGATCAATATATCAATACGATCAAATCCTTTAAGGTCTACAGTTAAAGGAGAAGGTGTGGGAGTGGTATTATCAGCTTTTGTTTAAACGTTTTCTTTTCAATTTTTGTATGTATTCACGATTCTATGTTGGGGGAGGGGAGGGACACTTAACCCCCCGTCCCTTTTTGTATTAAAGTAAATATAATTCTAAGAAAGCACTATTCTTTCACTTTCAACTTTCATATCAAAGCTTAAAATCACTGATTACAGAACCTACCTTGACTTGACTACTTGTACATGATATGATATCATGGGGATGATCTTGGCTTATCTCGATCATGTCAATTGTCTCAAACTCCTTAGTTTTGTAGATTGTCCTTGCTTTGTTGGCAATGACGTTTTGTCCACAGCAATGCAGCATCTTAAAATATATACACAAATACAAACACACTTTAATCACTTAAAATCTGAAGTAATCAATAAACTTTATCAATTCGTTGTATTTTGCTACACTTTATATGTCAATTTATTCGATATGAATATAGCATTACTTTATATTCAGTACACTCTCCTGACATGCTAGCAATATACTTTTTTTTGTATTGTTTGTATTTTTGTTACAGCTTTTGATGTTTTTATTTAAATATTTATTTATTTTGATATATCTTTTCCAATTTTATATGTTTGTCTTTATATATGTTTTTGGACGCTTTTTTAAATCTAATTGAATGTATGATGTAAACTCACATTTTTAGTCTTTGGACTTTTTGACGAGATTGGATAAAACCTAATTTGAATTTAATTGAATTGAATCACTGGAAATTTCATTCTATAGTTGTGGTGATTCCCATTCCGATCGTAAAAAAAAATTAAAGAATCATAATCTAATGATATAGCTGAAGAAATCTTGTCAATTAGTCATCATTTTCAAGAATATAACTTTGATTATGAATCATCCTTTGAACTCACCGAACACTTTCGAGAATTCCTTTGATTCTTTCCAACCAAAGCCCGGATGCTACCATCGGTTTTGAAGGAGACGCCAAAAGTACTTCCGTCGATCTGAGGTCTGGAACCCTTCTCAAACTTCCACACCTATAATTATGAATTCGATACAAATTCGTGAAAGCCAAACTGTACTAGAAGCACTATCCCGAAACCCCCTTTAAAAGTATGCTCGGACAGAAAGTTCATCAGTCAGTATCGCTTTAAGAAAACAATTGTTTATATATATTATATAGATATAGGAGTTGGAAGGTTAAACTTTATTGGTAAGGGTTATACAGACTGTTTCGCCAGAAGGCTCATCAGTAACTAAATACATTATACATAATGGTTCATCATGCAATTTCAATAAGTCTTGCTAAGCCGGTGTCACTTATACGGACTACATAATAATTTGCAATGTGACATCACTCCATGAAGTATATCGAATGATGAGCTATTTACCGTGTTTTGAAACAGACGATATGATTTTGATAGACGCTTTCGAGGAAAACTTACGTGAATTAGTGACCGTCTGAATATAACCGCGTTTGTATGGGTCGTATGTCCATCATCGCCTATTTCTCGAGAAAAAAAAAGGAAACCAATGACAAAAATACCCCTCCTTGAATACATTACCAAAATGAGTCCACAACTCTGATTGGTCACCAAGTAGTTGCCGCATGCGCCGTTCCCATCATTGATGCATTCCATCCACATGTTGATGATGTCACGATAAACCCCGCCCACATTCAATCGATAGTATTCTGTCAATCTGTTCGTCAGTGGAAACATCTTGCCTAGATGTAGTACCTTTAGAAGGAGTGCAAACAAATGGACCCACTCAAAATTGATACCCATGACATGAGTCGGTTATTTGCAAAATAAAAGTACAAGTAACGTTAGCATGTAAAACGCAATTCTCTTCAGCGCAAGACGTCTTAAACGCAAAACAGACCATGTATAGCTGCACACGGCGTGTGTGCTGACAAGTTGGTTACCAGGACAGTAGATTTAAGAAAATAATTTAAAGAGGCTTACATGCAATATATTACATAAATCTTTTAAGAATTATGTTATACAGTAGGAATGTTATGGTTAGAGCTATTTGATGCATCTCCCTCTGGTGCTCACCAGGTTTTAAGCGCTCCATTCTTTTTTGTCTTGAGCTCTTTCCTTTATCTTTTTTATATTTTAGTGTATCATTTGTTTTGATACCATGCAAAGTCATGATTCTTTTCTCCCCTCGGTCTATTTCCTTACATCCTTCTCTCGAGGATATCTCTCAAGAGTCCATCATGCTGTAGAGAATGCCCAATCCATTCCGTCTGTCTCCCCTTCCATGTTGTTACTATAACTGTCGCTCCTCCCCCACCATCCAACTTATCTATCATCTTCATCTTCCTCCACAACCACATTTCAAAACTCTCCAACATTTTGATGTATGTTGCAGAGGGCGCTACACAAAATAATTTGTTTGTGAGATAATGAAAAACTGAGTGTCAAATTTGAAAGAACATACAATTTAAATGACAAAATCATCTTTGTTTGATCAAAATCGGTTCAGAGACTGCTGAAATATCCATAACTATAACGATTTCTAATACTTGTGTACCACTACAAACGTTAGATGATTTGAAAAAGCCGTTGAAAAAACGAAATAGCGCCTTTTACGTCGTATTTCAGCCAATGCCGATATTGGCTTTTTTGTTGGCATTTTCGTGTTGGTTATATTATGCACAACCAGCCGGCCCATGTATTGATATTTTTAATTAAATAATTAATTAACGGTCACCGTTTTTTTAAAAAGTGGAGCTGAATTGGTATGATCGTATTGGTAAATTCCACACATTTTGGGGTCTAAAATTACCTTCATAGCAATTTTAGGTTCTAAAAGGGCACTAGAAATGTCATAGATAAGAATAAGAGCAATAACCATGCACTTTGAAGGCATTTGCGGTCTGAAAACAGAACTCAACTATCCCTTTAAGTTTTGTTGATGCATACTTTTCGTTCAATCCCAAAACAAAAGTGACTGAACTATTTTTGTAAAGCGTCCAAACACACAACTCCCATTATACTTACTGTTATACTCCCCGTGGATCCTTGTACAGCGATGTAGTAACCATCTTTGCCCTGAGCACAAGATAGATTACAGAAGTTTACATTACCATCCCTGTCTGTCCAACGAGATAACTGTCGCCCTCTAGTGTTGTAAACACTGAGCAAGCACCAGGTAAGTGTGACGATTAGCCCGTTGCTAAGAAACGAACAATCACGTACATGGGCATCGTGAACTATCGCAAACTTTTGACTTCCAGTTTGCAAGTTGAATACCTGCAATAAAATTGATATTGGAAGGCAAGGTCACGGAATAAACAAAGACAAGCTATGATCCATTTATGCGTAGGTGGTTAGAACTATTGGGTTTATTTACATGAGAAAAATACGACATTGAGAGCCGTACAGATGTATGCCTTTCTTATTATTTTTGGGTTGGTTGGTTATATTATAACACTTCACGGAATATGAAATAATAATAATCACGGAATAAGAAATTCTGAAATATCTCCATTCCAATATTATGCCTGTTAAATTTCAACCGCTTTGTAGACAGTTACAAAGAAAAATGATCCTTTCCATTTGAGTGCCAAGTTGCTCGCGGATCTAGCCAGCTCCAGAGACAGTTCGGCATACCTCTGCATTCTTCATAGGACTTACATGGTACCGACTCACGATCATATAGGTCTATCTAAGATGGTTGAAGTACCTCGAGCACCACTTGCCGAGCTAAGAGCGCTGATAATTCTTAAGGACTTGGAACATTTCGGGACACCATCTTATGTAGTTCCCAAATAATTAATCATATTTATGTACGAGGCATAACAACTTACGATTAATTTATTTTACAGTTAGATAGCAAGAAACGATTACTTGAAGCAAGATTTAAGAGATACAGTAGATTGTTTTTTCTGATTGATTTTATGTCGATATTCTGCTAGGTGTGTGTACATACCCTAACAACATTGTCAGCCTTGGCACACGACGCTACTAATTTATTCTTGTCACAAGTACTGCATGCTAGGATGGCCGAACCAGGGAGCAGTGCCGTGTCAGAACTATTAGCTTGCATCAAAGAAGTGTTCCCAACTTGGATCGAGTACTGTAAGCTGAACGAAGAATCCCATACCTACATCAGAATAATGATAGTCCAAAATTGAAATGATTATTAGGCTTCATTTATTTAGATATTTAAGCAAGTTTTGTGTCATTGCAAGAATACTTTATCGGGAGCTTATTTGGCATACCGTAGGGTTCTTTGTAATAAGAAATCAACACGCACGATCCTCTCAGTGATACAAAGAACTTCTGCTGAACAGGTTATACTATATATATAATTACAAGAGGCAGATCACGGCAAGGCGTTCATCTTCAGAATAAGGAGGGAGTAAATGAAATACAGTCGTACTGCACCCGGAACTCCCTGACTGGTAGATGCAATAAAAAAAATCATATAGCGCTCATGAAAAAAATAAAATCGCAATAGTTCCTCAAAGCCAGTTCGTAGATACAATCTGCGCATGGCAGATAAAGGTAATTTGCACCAAAATGTAAAAAACCCACCGAGACATATACTAGATGTATACTCATGAAAGTTAAGCAATCATTATTCATTAACGCACCGACCGTACATCCTATGGAACACAGGTGGAAGTATTGTTGTCAAGAGAGCAAACAAAAGGAATTCATCATGTTCATGAAGCACATCCATTACTTTGGCAATTATTATTCTAAAATGCACAAAGTACGACTACTCCATGTGTAAAAGATCTGCGGATATAATGAGGTCATTTTTACTATATATGTTAAATACGAACTGGTCTATTGTAAGAAATGATCCAGATATAAGAATGCATCAGATCACCTTAAGGAAACCTGATGTATCTCCAGTCACGAGCTTAGTTTCTCCATTGCATTCCACAAAGCTGCACCTTATCAGATCCGAATCCTCGCAAGTGATGTTCTTGACGTGTGGCAGAATGCAATCTGTACGACTGAAGTCCCAAATACAGACGCCTTTGGTTGGAGAGCAGGTGGCCAGGAGGGACCCGTCAGAACTCACGCTCAAGTCCGTCACGTTGTCTGCGTGCCCGTGAATGAGCATCCTTGCCTTCCCCTCAATGATGTCGACAATCTTAAGAAAACAGAGGAAGTCATACAACTAGCATGTTTTGATTGTATGCACACACGGCATAATCTAATAACTAAAACAATAACAGCGACAACAAGAACAACCACAATAATAATTCAAATAATACAAATAAATAATATTGATAATAATGATAATATTGATAATGATTGATTGATTGATTGATTATGATGGATATTTGAATAGAGCTTATATCACCTCACAAGATGCCAATATCACTCCTGCTCCAGCAAGGCTACCGATTTCATTGCTCACAGTATTCAAGACATTATATCCTACAGTTACCCGTTTGACATCAAAGTGGAGAGTGGCAAATGGAGATTAAAGTCTTGCCAAAGGACACTAGCGCAGCTCCGATCATATTTTGGCAATGATGTATAAAGAGGAAATTAAAAAAATTTGGGGAAGATATTTGATGTAATTGCTTTTTCAGAAAGATCATGTGGCAGATAATTTTATGATTAATTAAATATTGACATGACTGCGTCTGTAAATACAGGTATGTGACTCCTGTAAGACCGGTCGGCATATTGTTATTAGGCTGCTACCTCACAACAAAGTTGGTTACTCTGGTGGGGCTAAAAGTTAGTTTGCTTTTAACATGGCATTGTCATGAAGGTTAGTTTTAAAGGATGCCTTCTTTATCTATAGTAATGTTTGCAGGGAAAACACAGAGGTGATCACTGTCATGATGTTGTTCAACATGATGTTGTAGTTATTGTAGAGCACTAGCAGTGGTCTCCCAGGTGGTCCCATAACCGGGAGGTTTCGGGTTCGTAACCAAGTCGAAACCTAGAGCCATTTCGTACGGCTTTAATCCTAAATTGTAAAGTCTCTCGGAAATGACTTAAAGCCGTAAACAAACTGGTTGCTTACCTTCAAGTATGTACGTGCTTTCTTAACAGTCAGGTAAAATGAATCATCGTCGTATTAAAGTGAGCATATAATCTTAAAGGCGTCGTGATGTAGTGGATACGTCGTCGGACTGTGGGTCACAATATGGTTCGAGTCCCACCGGGTCACTAATGTTCTTTCGCAAAAAAATTATCTACATTTTGCCATTCTCCACCCAGGTGTCAAATGAGTACCGGTAGGAAGGAAATCCTTGGATATACTTTGAGCACCGAAATCGGTAGCCTAGCTAGAGATGGGGTAATATTGGAGCGCCTCAAGCACCTCGCGTGGTGGATATAAGCGCTATGAAAATAACAATATTTTTGGCATTTTTAATATCTTGAAGTTTACCTGCACTTGTCCGCCATAACCAGCCGTAAGAATTTCCTTGCCACTTGGTAACAGTTTGGCACACGTAGCATATTTACCTGCAGGGCTATGTGTCACACTTGAAAGCAAAGTACGTTTATCAACCCTGAGAAAGAGAGAAAATATTTAGGAATAACATGACAGTCGTAAAAAATATACACTGACGAAATACCAAACAAAAAATGAATGGATAAACCAGTAATACACCAATAAAACTACTGAAATAATAAACTTGTGTATGAACATTAACACAATATAGTTACATGAGTTATCCATGTGCTCTAGTGGCGCATATATAATAAGGTTAAACTATTGCAGTCCCACACAATTCATGGTTGAGCTGAAAGATTTCTGGTGCCAATAATTTATAGCCCGAAGTCGAACAGATTAAATCTAATGAATCTTCAGAACACAATGGACCTTTGCCTTGGACCGTATGGCAGGTAGACCTTCGGTACTATGGATAGTCGACTTACACTTCTGCCACATAGAAACCATTTTTGGAGGCTCTGGCTGCACTAGCTGCCTTTGCTCTCCTGTGTACCTCGGAGACCTGAGGTAAGCATAGACTAGTCTGGATCATATCTCTCCTGCAAGCCCGGAAGCGATTAAAGACCATCAACGACCTGAACTCATTGCTCATCCCGACGTCCTGTTTACGAACAAAAAAAGATGCATACCTATTCATCGGGTACATAAACAACTTACCAATACAATGTACGCTACGACAGTGGAGGTGTCGTGGTATGATGGTTCATTTCATGACTCTCAATCTAAGGGGTTGATGGTTCGTATGCCCGCACGGCAAAATTGGCCTTTTGGCAAGACATTAATCTAAATTTGTCACTCTCCACCCGGTGTTACATAAACATTGTTGAGCCCTCAGGAAAACAGCATTGATGCTGATGAGGTTTTCTTGAATAAACAACATTATATTGTTATTCATTGTTAATATTATTATTACGCTGAAATTTATTGGTGCATACCTAGATCAAATTTATATCCGATTGTTGAGATATAATACTAGCTTGAAGATGTGGGAGCATATTTTTCTCTGCCACATCGTAAGTTTTGTGACTTTATCGAAATGTATCCTTTACCTTGTCATTTGCCACCTTCTCTGACACTAGATAATCATAAACCAGATCATGAAGCCAAAAGATTTGATCTTTGTCGTCTGAGTGACAACCGGAGATCGCAAGATGTCGTTGAGTAAGTATCTTCATTCGATCTTCTATTTCTTCTGTTGAACACCCCTCCAGCATGCTAAGAATCTGTCGGTTTGTAAAACAAGACAGCAATAACAATGAATTATAATATTCATTTGGTCTTCAGTGAAAGTGTCTTGCACTGTGGAGCTAACAATATTTATTTAAAATGTATTAATCAGTGTCATACATTGAACGATATGAAGTTTGGCTGAAATGGGCTCTGTTAATATTTGGCAGGTGAATATTGTGTCCGTAGACATGGCATTGTATCACATCTGGCAATCTTTGCACAAATTAATACTTAGGAGGAAGATAATCATAAGTACATTTCGGTTATAACTAGTGTGATAATCGATGCGTTGTGTCCTCATGAAAATGTGTGTATGAGATTATCATTGCTGTTATCATCAACTTGGTTACTATAATGATGCGATAATATTTCACGAGTGTGCGGTGAAACATATTAAAAACAATTAAAAAACAATTATTATTCAAATAACCTTTGATGACAACCTCGTTCCTTGATCGAACACTGCAAACCAAGAGAAGAGTCTCATGACTTCATCGCGAGACGGCAGCTCTTCCACACTGAGATGGATTGCATCTCGAGCCGTCGACAACTTCTTCAGATTTTTCTCTTCAAGCTGCGTCACGTAGTACTCCCATCGATGTCCATGCTCTCGAAGAAGACTGCCGATGATGGAGATGACGAGTGGGGAGCCGTGGCTAAGCTGGTGGATGTGAGCTGCTTGTGGGGGAAGATCGCTAGGCGAAGTCATCGTCCATTCCGACAGAGCCTGCAATGACTGCGGTTCAGAAAAACCTTCAAACAGAACGATTTCTTCCTTGCGACCTGAAATATCAGACATTTTTCGATGTAATATAAGATTTCCTGACTATTATTTAACTATAAACTGTAGTTTTGAAATATCGACGCATGTTAAAGAATTTGAATATATTTTCATCAACTTGCCTGAAAAAATAGAGCATCATGGAATATGTATATATACCACGTATCTTACCTAATGCACATGAGTGAAGACCTTTGTCTCGTGTTGTGACGACAACCGTAGAGCAGACTTCAAATGCACCAATCACGTCTTGATCCCAAACATCATCGAGGACCAGGAGGGACCTTAAATTTTGACAATACAGTAGGTTTACGGTTGCACCATGTATATCATAATCAAGCATTGAAGTGAATATCATTGCACTGAAAACGTCCTGTAGAGCCTGTCACGTTAAACACAGTAGCACAGTACTTAGAAAGATATATCCTCAATTACAGAAGGGCACAGGATTTTTTTTTTTTATACATCTAACGAATAGACAACTTAAAACTGTTCTTGAAGTCTAGGTCACAAATGGTCTTGTACCTCTCTGCGTCTGGTTCACGGCGAATTTTCAGCTAGAAAATTCTTGAATCAGACGCAGTTGCTCTGTTTGTGTGTTTATTTGTTTGTTTCTTGTCTGATTTTTCCTAATGCATGTTTCTGGACGGGGAGTGCCCAACCTTGACGTTCAATGCACCACCTTTTGATGGCTGCTTGATCGTGATCTGAGTCGCCTGCGCCCATAACAAAACCTAAACCAAACAAATAAATACAATGAATACATGCGGGCCTGGACGAAAAAAACTTGCCGAATTCGTGGTAGACCAGCAGCAGAGTGCATGTTGCACGGCTAGTAGGCTACCTACCTTGGATATGTCTGTGCGATGAGTGTACTGAGCAGGTTCTTCCATTGGTCTTTTGTCTTAGGAAGAGACGGTGCCATGAGGAGCTTGACATCTAAACTCCTGCATAGGGTCTCCAGTCTCTCTGTGATGCATGCTGTACCCCTGACTGCGGCTCCGATCGGTAGCCAGTACACACCATCGGGGAAATACTCTGCATAATAATAATACTAATAATGATGATGATGATAATTATAATAACAATAATTTGTTCATCCGGATAGCGTCATCAGGATAAGTTTTGTTCTTCCTGAGGCCCCTGCACTTGCTATTACCCCAGCAATTGCCAGATACACATATCACCTGGATAAAGAGTAGCAAATATGGATTAATGTCTTGATAATGGACGTTTGGCGCCGGGATGGGATTCGAACCCTCAACTCTTCTATACCATGGCATAAACCCCAAAATGGACCACGAGAGGACAGTCATGTTTATGTGGACAGGTTTCTTTGTATACACACTGATCATCATATAACAGCATTTTCTCAATGGAGGTAAAAGCTCTACCTAGTCCCTCTTTAAAAGAATACGCAATCATAATAATGATAATGATAATAAGTCTTTTGACCCATTGTAGCCTCATCAGTATTGATACTTTTCTCTCTGAGGGCTCGGCAATCATAGAGGCACATGATTACAAAAATGTCCTAAAACGACCCAAAATATCCTTTAAAATTCTTAAAGTGTATTATTTTCTTCAATCAATTTTTAACCAAATTAGAGAAGATAAAGGAAAGGGGAAGGTCAAAGGTATTCGTTAATTGTGGTTTATTCGTTACCAAGTAACTTGGAATACTGACTCAACTCAACTCAACTCAACTTAACTCAAGTAATCCATTCGGTTGATCAAAATATACCAAAATTGTAATCCAAGGACTATTTGTACAATGTCAAAATGTGCATATAATATGACTGTCGTCTGTCGATGAAAAGAGTTAATAAGTCATCAGGTAAACTACGATATATGACTGAGTCGGTAACGTAAGGGGGTAGGGGATCACTGGACTTGACCTAATTAAAAAAAATAGAACTTGCGTTTGATGAACATGAAATCGAAGGGGAAAAGACTCCATAGAATCGCTAGAGTTTTGACACAAAAACTTTGTATATGCCACAAATGCATCCAATCTACATTCAATCTACACTGTCCTTGTGCCACATTATAGTGGGGGTAGAAAAAGAGATAGACAAAGTACTTTTAGATCACTCAATTATTTCCAAGGCAAGATTGATCTACACCAGTACTAAAATAAAAGGGCGGTCGTGGAGTTAATCAAGACCAGAATTGAGTAATTGTGCAGGGCTCTTGTGTTGCACACAGCAATCTTTCCGTCAATAAATTATCGCCTATTGTTTTGTGCAAAAGTGCACGTGGGGCAAATAAGCGATCATGCAGAGAGGCGAAAAAAGCAAGCGAAGTGTTAATAATCTGACTTGCCTTTGACGAGCTGTTCATCTCTGATCGCCTGGTTGATGAGAACTGATTTACCCATCCCACCAAGTCCATGCACAACGAGCCATCGAGTGACTGTTGTAGAGGCCGACGGTGATGTCGATGATGACGACAACGATGACAACTCACGAAGCTTATTGGTGACATCAGCGATTTCAACAGATCTTTCGGTAAGGCAGTCTGGTAAAGAAGGAACATTTCCTCTTCTGCATATAGAGTCAACTAAAAATAGAAATCACATTGATTTTTCTACATTGGTTTCTGCGATGATCCGACATTTTCTCCGGCGACAATATCGATCCGGGCCTTATGTTGCCAAATGTATACGGTTGGAGTTATGATTGCAGTTTGGTTTTCAGATGTTTTGAAAGTTAGGGATGGGGTTAGGTATAGTTCAGGGTCCAGGGTTGAATTATGGTTAGTGTATGAAATTGACATTGCAGCAATTGTCGTCAGATTATGTCGTACAACCGATTTCTTCTTATGATAAAAGAATGGATGTGGAATATGTTAATAGATTAAGTAGTATCCGGGAATAATAACAAATTTCATATCTTCCTAGTGATTTTTTAAAAATCACTATAGCTGTTTTCTATAGGGGCAACACAAAAAATTTTGTCAGCCGACGGACTGGGCTATAACTCCGTTTGTGGTAACATATCCAGATGAAGCCGGGCCCTAGATTGCATTACATGGGAGGGCCATCGTTTACAAAAAATGAGGAAGAAAGAGTAAGTCTGTTGATAATAAATGATGTCTCCACTTGTGCGTTTCTTGACTTACAGTGATTCCTAACCCGATTATTAATATCGAGGCTGCATTCTTTTTTCTCAGTCGGAAATCTGTCAGAAGGGCTAATTACCCTCTTGCCCCTTCTTTTGCTAATAGCTTGTGAATAGGACAATCCATTCACTTTGGCGGAAGAGACTTTAAACAGTAATGAGTGTTCATTTGAATATCTATTGTTAGAATATTTTTAATATCGAATAATGGAATGAGATGGAGATTGGTTGAGAGAGAGAGAGAGAGAGAGAGATAGAGAGTATATGTGTAAGTGTGTGTGATCTAAATATAAGCACATGTACTTACTATCTTCTTGTGGGGCAATAGATAGAGATGACTCGATCTCTGTTAGGAGAGAGAGAGAGAGAGAGAGAGAGAAAGAGAGAGAGAGTATGACATAACATTGGTATAAGTTATCATATCAAAATGGTTTCAAAACATGAAATATCGCAACAATATAATATACTTTTTAAATCCCGACATTTCATTTCACTTCTCCTTCCAAAAAATACAATATTCTGATTTATATTCCTATTTCTTTTGGAGCAAACGATGAGTATGTTTTAATTCATCCAATTTTACATGCTGAATTTGAATCGATTTAGCTTAAGCCGGGCTGTTGATAAAATTATGTCAATGGACAGCCCTACCCCATTTTCCTCTACCATATACAATCCTGTCATGTCTGAAGTATCTCAAGAAAATTTCAATGTGAAATTAACTTTATGAATAATTGATTGTATTGTATTGTACTTCATATCTCACCTGCCTGAAGCCAATCAGCAGCAGCTTGATTACCAATCTGCTTCAGTGATTGGAGGAGCACTTGTGACGTAGCGCCACGTCCATTACGTTTCGTCCAATCAACTAGCACCTGATAAATGCATTCTTGAATGTTTCCACATTTTGCACTCTCGAGATTGGTCAGGCGAATCTCTTCAAGACCCAATGTCAAGCCAAGCCGTCTGTAGTCATCAGGGTGTAGATGCTCCGATAGCTCATGCAGACGGAGAGCAGACAATTGGTTTCCATAGCAATCCGAAATGGCGGACATAATTGCGATGAGTTCTTTTTTTCAGTTGTCTTGGTGATATAGGGTTTGCATCGGCAAATCTTTAATGACCGTATTGCCACGGTCTCATGTTTGAGATGATGCAAATCAAAGACCACCGGTACTGTTATGTGCTGACTATATTGACCGAGCAGGATGTCATTATGATAATGCAATCATATATATCGATGTGTTCTAGCTAATGTGTTTATTATAAACCTGACCTTGAAATTGTTTTTCATTAGAATCTGAAATCAGAAAGAATTAAAACATAGAATTGTATTGTAAATCAAGCCACCAAGGCAAGATCAATAACATTCACATAAATTGACCAATCGGAGCAATGCAAACAAATGCAAAGCGCAATTTAAACTGCATCAATATTATCTTCACTTTAATAAAAATAATCAACATGTATTTTAAAATGTTAACATTAACACATCTACATCTAACGTAAACATGGTTGCTTACTTATAAGCACACACATGCAGTCAGGTATAACAAACAAACCAAACCAAAAATATAACTTACTCAAGTAGACGTGAGACGTTTTATATTAAAAGGAACTATCGAATCAACGTGTAGCTTAAAAACCCTTGATACTTGTGTTCATTAGAGAATTTGAATATTCCTGAATGATTATGCATACAAAAAAACTTCAAATGTGTAAATTATGTTACAATAGTTGGTAAATCACAATGCCATCGATTTACGCTTTACAGTGTTTGAAAAGTGTTATTACAACAACGTTTGGTTGGAAACATCGGATCAACACACATGCACACAAGCGGGCACACGGAATACTTCCGCATGTATGTATGACCTCATGATCATGAAAAGGCTTACTGTCGGCTAGTAAATAACCCTGCTTTTAAATATAGAATGACCTTCATATTTCTTATTCGGTCTATTAAACCAAACTTGTCTATCATTTATGTTACACCGTCCACTCACTCCCCAAATTCAAAAATACCCAGGCATAATGCATGATCATAATTTATACCAAAATCTTGATGAACAATCATATTGAATACAATACTCATTATCATTTGAGGGGTCCACAATTTATTGTACAAGTTCACTAGAAGCATTGCTTTTTAGTGGACCCCTCTGTTTCCAATATGTATTCCTTAATTTGTGTAAATGATTATAATTGATTTGTGATGTTTTGTTGGAAACCGGAAATAAATTTTGAAATAGGAGAAGAAAAAAAAAATGAAATTGAACAATCAATGTAGTGCTACTCGTTTAGAAATATAGCGAGCATTAACATCAGCTCAACGGCACGATCTCTGCAGGATTGATACTATATACTTTCCGTGCACATCACTCAAACTTTATATATGAAATATGAACAGCGGACAGAAGTATATGATCCTTCCCTCGATATCATTAGGAGCTTACCTGGTTAATTAGATTCGAAATCAGATCTATACTGATGAAATCGATCCCAAGATGTTGAGGTACTCCTGTTTGTAGCGTATATCCACTAGATTATGGAAAGCAATGAACAAATGGGCTACCTTCCATTTCCGTCTCTTGTCCTTCCGCTCTTTTTTTATTCGGTCACCTCTCTCCTGTCTACACGGCAGGATTCGCTTTCAGCGTGTAATCTACAAATATAAGACCGCCATATTGTATTCACCAGTACCTTTACACGTTCAATGCATGACATGGAAATAGTACGTGTCTTCAATGCTGTCTTGGAATACAATAATTTCGGTCAACACTGAGCGCCGGGATATGATGAGTCACAATCGCGTTATTATCATAATAACGATCACCACTTCTCCCCGTCATATCAGAGACATCCAGTCATGTCAAGAGTAATAGTCTGTATGACGAAGACCTTATTAAGAAAACGGTGAGGATTCTTTAGTTTCATGAAATCTTGGTTTCAACATTATCCCTCCTGGAAATTAAACGGAAAACCATTACAGCGGCAAATTTATAACTTGACAAAAGGTGTATACCCCTAATTTTATATCAACGAATGTAAGCTTAAATTGGGAAGATATATAGGAGTCGATGACGTATGTGCAAGTGCACCATGGGTACCAAAATCAGGGGAATCCCTTCTGAGAGGGTGTTGTTTGGGCTCATGAACGCTGAGACATCCACTTAATTACGTCATCGTTTTGAGCACATAGTCTACAATCTCATACCCTAGTGAAGACAGCGCACAGTTTTGACTATTTTCGGCGAGCTAACGATGAGGAAAAATCTTATAAAAGCAACTGAAAATCCATGAACGTGACAAAAACTAATACCGTTCAGAATATAAGTTAATGAACTAGACACACACACACACACACACAAAAATCGTTTTACGGAGACTTTTGTCGATGGTGGCAGGGAAAGATCAGTGCTGCAAAATATACAATCATGGGCATAATTTATGTAGGCTTATATTTCTATGTATGAGCGTAGGATAATTTAGGATGATCTATAGAGTACCGAAGTGCTAATGTCATACTCGCTAGTCAGCCTGGTTACTGGTTCTAAACAACAGAGCATGCGCATGATCGAGTTCACTGCGAAATGATTCAAGCAATTGGCTGGAGCAGGTATGAGTACTATTTTTTCCCCTAAAAAATCGCACCCCCCCCCCTTGAGCACCAAAGGAGGGGCTCGTCTTCTTTTTTTTTAAACAAATAAAGGTATAATTAAAGTATTGCAATTTTAAGCAGGGGATGATCCCCGATAAACCTCTGTGGCTTTTGATCAACCCCTTTGCACGTTCATCTTTTGGTTTGATGCTTTTATATCTAGTGTAATTTATATTCAGATGTCTTTTATGAATCTGTGGAAATAAATGAAATGTTGGGAGCCCACTGGGGGCTTCCAACACTTTAGAGAGGCTTTAACACAAAATTGTTTTGATCCAGCAACATTGACGACTTGGCCCGTATGACGTCACACTTCGGTACTGTATGGCGTATTCGCAAGTGCATCATGGATATCACAATTTGGGAAATCCCTTCTGAGTGGGTTGTTTGCGTTCATTGAGGCATCTACTTTACGTCATCAAGGAACATATAATCTATATTCACATACACCTATGTGAAGATAGCGCTCAGTATATTACCGGTATAACGAATTTTATCAACGCGAACGGTAAGAAGAGCATCCTATGAAGCATGTACATGCCTGATTTTTCAGTTTCATTATTCATGAACAAAAATTACTACCGGTCCGAAATATTGATAAATGAGCAGGGAAATGCTTATTATTTGGACGCTTTTTCTGGCCATTATTGTGTGAGATCACGTAACCATTTGAATAAAAATATCTGCCCATTTATTTTCCCATTGATGTACATGTACTACTACGAACACAGGAGAGCAGGAATTGACATGCAATTTTAAAACATCGCTCACACTCTTGTAAATCTTTCGTCCTGCACTCTCAGGCTATAATGTCTTACGTCTGGTAGAAAGGCAACTACATTAGAAGCTAAATGCACTAAAACAAACAAACAAACAACAACGACAAGAACATTAACAAAATTGAAACACAACAAAACTATTATAGTTTTTCCCTATAATAGGGAAAAATAAAGTCGTGGTCAACTTCAACAGATAATGCATTAACATTTAAATTTATTGCATGAGGGTGTCGATGTGAAGGAAAAACTGCCTAGAATAGGCAAAGTGATAGTTGGCGCTGTTCGTATTTGTTTAAATATATCATTGCTGTTTGAGGCCTATAATATAATGACTTCTTTATATGATATTGTTAAAGGGATTTCATATCTTATTGTTCTAATGCATATCGCTAAAGACTAATTAATTTTTTACACCTGTTCGAAATCTGATGTTTCAGATCAAATATTTCTGATCAGTGAACCGTTATTTACAAAGTTGGGAACTTGCCAGACTGGCAAAAGCAGCACGAGCAGTACTTCCAGCGCTAAAGTCGAATTAGGCGAAGAGAGCAGCCTTGGCAGCACAGGCAGCAGATCCCCATAAACAACAAGCTCTTGAACGGGAGGAGTTCAAGCTGGAGCAGAAAAAGAGTAAGCTTGAGCTACAGACAAGACTCCGCGTGGCAATAGCTAAGGAAGAGGTTTTCTTCAAGCATGGAGAGAGCATGACTGCTGCTGCACATAAAGATGTCTCCCAACAGCGAGGAGCCTTGACGACGGAGCCCAGCATATGACTATAGATTTAGATAAGGGTGTCTACCAGCTGAGACAACCCTCAAAGTTACAACCCAACATGGTCAACACTATAGAGAAGGATTTCTCTCAGCATGGACAACCCTTGAAGTATGATACCACCACTAATCAGGTGAAAGAAGAGGATGCATGTACACGTCCTTCAGCACCTGCAAGAGTCACAGATGCAACAACATCAACTACTCGTTGTTGTCAGCCTACCACGAGCTGAAATGATGAAATTCGAGGTAACCCGCTTAGATATCATAAGTTCGTTACCTGCTTTGATAACATGATATTGAGATCATCACTGGACTTTGGAGGGAAGTTGATGAGGCTGTACCATCTGTGTCAGGGCCGGAGACTGGCTGCATGCCCATGGAGCCTGTGGAGGGGTTTGTAAGAGCTCGACAGCTGCTAGATGAACGTTTCAGATCGAGTTATAAGATTGGTGAAGCATGGATTATCAAGGTCACAGAAGAAGCCAGTCTGCATGATAATGACCATCAAGGACTGCAGAAGTTTTCAAGATGACCTACGGACATGTGAGCATACTTTGAAGGCCTTAAAACTCACGCAAGAAATTGGAGAGTTGGTCAGGATAGTTGACAGGCTACCGAACTATCTCAGGAGCAGCTGGATAAAGGTTGTGCGGCTTATACAATGTACGCTAGCAAGGACACTCACCAAACATCACTGACTTGGTGAGGTTTGTAGCAGACGCCGCCATAGAATTTAACGATCCAGTTTTTGGACGGCACAGAGGCCCAAGAAGTGCAACTGTAAAGGGATCATTTTCATTGGATCTGGTGATAATGTGAAGGTGGCGAGTATTGTGTGTTGTGTCAGGAAACGCACACTCCTCTTCGGATGTGAGAAGTTCAAGGAATTGATGCCAGAACAAAGACTCGAACTGGCTTCAGTTGTCTCAAGCCAGGACATAATGCTGATGAATTGTGTGTTGAATCGTACATGTTCCATAGAAGGTTGTGGGAGGAAACACTCACAACATTTCTCCACACCACCCGAAGAAGAAAGAGGACTCTTCAGGAGACGTTATAGACAGCAGTGAGCCAGAGTGAAACCACAGCACAGACCGGCTCCATTCAAACTGAGTCAGAAGCAAGTTATGGAGTTGCCATAGGGGCCGGTATGCGATGTGTACTTCCCATAGGTCCAGTGCATGTTCAGGCAGCAGATGGAGATAGATGTGTTCGGACCTACGCTCTACTGGACTCTGGTTCGACCACTTTCCTTCTGCACAGAGAACCTAGCAAGGAAAGTGTCAGCATAGGGGGAAGAGCGCATACTTTCCATATCAAACTTGGACAATCCTCATGGAAGGATCCAGACTCGAGTTGTGAGCCAGAGGCGGCCCTACCGGAGGGGGGAAGGTGCCCCCCACTTTTTCAAGTACCCCCAGAGTGCCCCTTTTTACATACAAAAAGTGCCTCTTTAACTTTGTAAGAAGAGCCATTTTTTACATGGGAAAAGTGCCCCTATTACATCATAAAAATGCCTCTCCCCCTTTTCACCTCTGCTAAGTGCCCCTTTTTTGACACGTGCCCCTTTTCCTTCGACAATTTTTCCTTTTTTCCTTTGCAATAATTGTAAATTCTTCCATTCTCATGAGCGCCCTGTTTCAGGTAGGATTATGATTAGTGCCCCTTCACCTCTGATAATTGCGCTTGTCAAATCTGAGAGGTGCCTCTTTTACTCTGACAAGTGCCCCTTCCCCTTTTAATAACTTATAAGCGCACCTTTAATGTTAACATGTGCCCTTGTCCTTTCTGAAAAGTGCCCCCATGAAAAAAATTCATAAATGCCCCTTTTCACCTATGAAAAGTGTCCCTTTTCATTCTTATAAGTGCCCCTTTCATCTATGGTAAATGACCCTTTTCAGGTACGAGAAGTTACTCTTTTTCACTTCAGATAAGTGCCTCCTTCACCTCCGATAATTGCTCTTTTCATCTCTGATGAGGGCCCCTTTTCACCTCTAATAACTCCCCCTTTTATTTTGACACGTGCCCCTTTTCCTTATTAATAAATGCTCTTTTTCCTTCTTATAAGTGCCCCTTTCCCTTCTTATAATGACCCCTTTTCATCTCTGAAAATTAGTGCCCCCTTATTTTATGATGTTTCTATTTTTCTTTTTAATAAAAGCGACTTCCTCTTTCTCATAAAAGCGGCCTCACAACTCCGATAAATGCCCACATAAGAATATGATGTGTTCTCTTTTCTTTTAAAAAATTCCCCTTTTTCATATCTGGCTAGTTCTCCTTTTCAGGTGGGATAAGTGCCCCTTTTCACCTCTGGTAATTACCCTTTTTAACAATATCACGTGCCCCTTTTCCTTTCTAATAAGGGACCTATCCCCTTTTCACCTCTTATAAATGCCCCTATAAAAATATGATGGGTGCCCCTTTTCCGTCGACAAATGTTCATTTCCCATTCTCATAAGTGCCTTTTTTCATCCCTGCTGAGTGCTTCTGTTACAGGCGTAAAAAGTGCCCTATTTTCACCTCTGATAATTACCCTTTGTACTTTGACACGTGCTCCTTTTCTGTTCTAATAGTGTCTTCTTTTATCACTTTCGATACGTGTCCCCTTTTCCTCTTATCAGTAAACGTGCCCCTAATCTAAACAACTAAGAGCAATTTTACCCACAGCTCGCTCGCTACGTTTTCTCGCATTTATAAATGGTATAATTATCTTATTTATTAAAGGTAATTTCAGTTTTCCGTCATTAGAATGTGCTTATAACCCCATCAGGATTGTTTTTTCCCCTCTTTATAAGATGTTATATTTCGAACCGCGACCTCACAAATCTGTCAAGACTTTCCAAGCTCGCTTCGCTCTCTCGCAAATGAATATTCAGACATCACACCCAACTGCAAAGTACAATGCTTAAGCAATATATTGTATGAAGTATAAAGAGACACAAAAATTAAAATAATCCATGATAATGTAATTACAATGTAGGGGTATATACCAATGTCTCATAAAAATGTAAATTTTCGTTTTGAGATTTCCCGCTGTAGGTGCCCTTTTTTCCAGAAAGTGCCCCTTTTTGTTAGTGCCCCCCCCCCCCACTTTGAAAGTCGCTCGGCCGCCCCTGATAAAAGTGAACAAAGGAAATTCAAGCAGGCGTAGTTGCAGGGTGTCATAGATTTATTATTCGTTTCATGATGCTAGGGAAATAAGAGGGCATTGATATTTCATTTTGAGACAAGTGCACTATGCAATGTCAGTGAATATGCATCAACGGGATCTGGTAACTTTGTCCCAGATTCTGAAACAAAATCCTGGATTTAGCTCATGGTGCAATGATATTTATAAAACTTTAGGTCAGTCAGAAACCCCATGACTTTTACAAGCCGATTGCCTGTCTGATTATCAATATATTTATGACTGGAAATCGAAACCAACTTTTGCGTTTCCTAGCGGTTTTGGGGAAAACGAGTATGGTAAAACCGGTCACTCAAAATTGTTTAATTTTGTTGAGGCACTTCTTGATCATTTTGAAGCGCATTTTTTAGGGCTTCAATATTACACCATATCACAGACACTGATAACACGATTGAACATTGTTAAACGATGCCTTTAATCATACAACTCATTTGATGCAAGGTCCTTTGTAAACACATTTTAAATTTGACATAAATTATTTATGATTGTTTAATTCTGATTAAATTTTAGGTTGAACCGCCTTTCGTTTACAGTATCTCAACAAGCTTGACTCGTCGCTCTATTATCGATGTGCTGTCGGTTTGATTAGTCAGTTATACGCTACACTGCGACAGGACATTAACAAAAACCCGCGTAAACCCTTCTGAGAGATACAAGTGTTATATTTAAGAAAAGAAATTACGTCCCTCCCGCTTATGATTAGAAATTTCGAACTTTCAGGAAACGAATCATGAACTCATATTCCCCGATTAAAATTCATGTCAACAATTTCCTCCCTACCCCACCTCCTATCTTAAAAAGAACCTGCATGAGAAGGGCAGGCGGGATACTCAAATCGTATTCCTGGGGAAAATATCAGTTTTTAAAGAAATTGTCACCCTACCCCTCCCCCTCTCTATCTCTCTCTCTCTCCCTTCCCCCCTCTCTCTCTCTCCCTCTCTCTCTCCCCTCTCTCTCTCTCCCCCCCCCTCTCTCTCTCTCCCCCCCCTCTCTCTCTCTCTCTCCCCCTCTCTCTCTCTCTCTCTCTCTCACTCACTCCCTCACTCTCTATTTATTCATCAATTACACTAGCTGGGGAAGCCGGGGTGATTTCTAATATAATTATATATTTCCGGAAAAAAATTCTGCCCCCTTTTTGAAAATCCTGTACCTGCCAAGACCCATGTTGACATAAAACGAATAAACCATGGAAATAGATTGAAACAAGTAAATAATATGCTAAATGGAGAGAAGAAAGAACACGGTTGAAATGATTAGAGTCAAATAAGGCACTTAGGCAACTAAAAAATCACAGCCTAACAATTTGTTTACATGGAACCTACTTTTGATTAAATTCATCTCAGATAATAAACAATCTCTTCTAGAATTTAATGACACTTCAATTAACGAGTTCTTATCCCATTTGTATGATGTTCCAAGATTTCATTTCGCAAACAATATCTGTATTTACTGTAATTGACACACAGGTAGTACTTTGACTATGTGGCCAGCAGAATATTACGTTCGTTTCTACTGCATATACGTCTTTCAATGCCAAGAACTACCATGCTCATTCGTTAAAAAGGTAATTCATATTTCTATATTAACAAATTATTTTCCCTTTTAGGCGTATCAAGATAACCTAGATATTCATCTCGTCTTGTCAATTTCTAACAATATGGCGGGGGGGGGGGGGGGGGAGGTGGCTTAACCTTGACCTTCATTAATTGTTTTTAATACTAATTCTACGTAAATGTCTTTCAATTTGGCAGACCCCTATTAATGGGTCAGTCAGAACAATAAATGGACACAGACAGTATCTATAACAAATAAAATATAAAATGAAATAGTCCAGTTATTCCCCTAAATACATGTAAGGATGGGTGGTAGGAGTGGCTTGACGTTTCGAACAGGTTGACTATCCGTCGTCAGGAGTGATTACCGACAATCCTTTTCAGGACTCCACAATCCCCCCCCCCCCTCCTCTCACATGGTGCAACCGTAAGCCTATGGGCAGCGGTTTCTTTTCATGACCGAGTGGGGAGGACGAAATGCTAGGGACGAGGGAGCAGTGGCGTAATGAGCAAATACGTTTGGGGAGGGGGCAAACAATAAATCCGCATCACCACGACTCTTTATAGAATGGTGTTACATGCAGACCCCGCGGAACGTTTTCCATAGGGGGAGGGGGGTAAAGTATTTACGATCAGGTAGAGCAAAGTGAGCGAAGCAAGTGTAGCGTAAATTGGCGTGGGGTCCAGGGGCGAAGCTCAGGGGTTTTAGGCACATAATTAAGGTCAGATGAGCGTTCAGGGGGCGGAGCACCTGGAAGCTCAGGGGTTTTAGGCATTTAATTACGGTCAGATAAGCATATTTTGATACCTTATTTGTGACACTGGCATACAGGTCACTCCGCTCCCAGAATACCAGGGGTTTAGGCATTTAATATCGGTCAGGTGAGCATCCAGAGGCCCGGCTTAGGGCCCTGGTGTGGTCTAGGGGGCAGAGCCCCCGGAAGCTCAGGGGTTTTAGGCAGTTAATAACGGTCAGATGAGCAACCAGGGGCCCGCTTTAGGGCCTTTGGTGGGGTCCAGGGGGGGGGGCAGAACCCCGGGAAGCTCAGGGAAAAATCATGCCATTTCAGCAACATTATGTAAACCACTGGTATCGAATTATAAATAAACCACGTTTTAGTCCGCCAGTGTGTGGTAGCATATAGTTAACAAGAGGGTGAAGGTGAAGGAAGTGACTAACCCATCACAGGTTTTTGAAGTTTTGTTGTATCAAAAAATTACATTCCTAAGCAAAACTATAGTATAAAAACAAGCAATATACTTTTTCACACTACACTTTTCTACAATATTTACTTGTACATTTTGAAGGATATTATGCGAGGGAGCATATAGTCTAAACGCTGCACTCTTGGGCCCTCTAGAGCCTACAAGTGTGTTGCAGTGCTTAGTCAGTATTTGCTATACATTTTTTTTCTTTCACTTTGTCAAATTTTCCGGGGGGGACGATCCCCCTAAAAAAAACTTGAGGGGGAGGGACGTTACTTACATGTATAAGCAGCATCTAAAACAATGTTTGTTTTGAATTCAGTCTTTCACTTTTTATGGCTATTGATCAGACACACACACACTTGACAATTCAATCAGCGATAATCAGTATCAATCAATACACCCGGAAGTGATATTTCTCTCCCTTGCTTCTTTAAATAAAAGTAGTTCATTTTTGCTTCTTCATCAGTTTTCCATCTCGTGTGTTTTTCCATTTTGTATCGTCTTCATCCCCTTTTCTATCTTTAAAATTCTTGCATCATTCCTTCAGTTTTCTCTCTCTTAATTTTTTTTACTTCAACTCTCTCTCTTAATCCCTGCTTCTTTCCAATATTTGTATTCCTCCTTTCCTTCGCTCTCTCCTGTTACATGTATGTCTTCTTTATCTATATGTTTTACCGTCCATATCTCTCTCCTTCTCTTTGATCTGGTATTTTATTATCTCTTCCTTTTCACTCTGTCTTCCCTCTCTTTATTTTTTGGTTGCAAAAGTTTGAACAAACATTTTCGATTACGTAAACCACATCATGTTTTAAAGATAAACAGGCTTGAAGAAAATGGTCTAGGAACGTGAGACGTAGCTGTACTTTACAATTTTATTACGAGCTTTCGGCTTGTGAGGCCTTCTTCAGGTTCTGAAGTGCAAACACATACACAAACAAATACATTGTATGAACAAATATACATGGCATACAAACTTAATAACACTCAAAATTGTAAAGTACAGCTACGTCAGAGGACTCTCACGTTCCTTTATAGACCATTTTCTTCACGCCTACATATTCTGGAACACCTGTTGTCATGTCAGAGTTGAGAATTCTCGCACCTGTATACATAATATATTTACAATATATTGTTTTGAGCGATTAATTAAATAATCTATCAAGATATCTATCGTTAATGACAAATCTCTTAAAGGCATATAGCACATACATAGAATGTTAAATATATTCAATTATAATAATTTTTTAAAAGGTTATAATAATAAATAATAATAGCTCACATTTATATTGCGTCTAATACTTTGATTCTAGGCGCAGCACAAAATTATACTTAAGAAATATGAGCATGAATAAGTATACAAAAGTGATAATGATTAATATAATATCTAACGTACAACGTTATTCCACTAACACCTATGAACAATATTAATCTTATTCTACAGTTCGATAGCATCGACGTATATTGAATGTTCGCTCCTATAAGAGACGCTTATATTGAATTTGTCAACGTTTTAAGCAACTTTTTGACTTACATCATATTTTGCTAAAAAATGGGAACATCTGATCCCCACCCCCTCTCCTTTCGGAGTGGGGGAGGGGATGTATACCCCATCCCGGGATTTATAATGTATGTTCTTGTAATACTCTTAATCATAGTGATATGATAACGCATTCATCACATGACTGCATTTCCTTTCGACCTCTTCTCTAACCTCCTCTGAAATACTGTTCTTCCAGGCATTGATGACTTTCTCAGTGTCTCGCGTTCGTGAAAATGGGCTACCAGTCCCCTGACCCTTATTTCCATGAGTATTATTCTTCAACCAACCGAGTACATCTTGATGAATGTTAATTCCCACATGCTGATAAATCCGCTGTGTTTGTTCTATAGGGTCTTCGGCTACATCCTCAAAGCGTACTAACATGTATTTGCCCTTTAGCCAGCTGGGTGGATCATCCTTGTACTGTAAGTTTCGAGCCATATGCTCGCACAGATCCTTGATTTCATCTGCATCGGGACCTTTCCGTCGCAACAGATCGGAGTTTGGTTCTTTGAGTTTACGACGCGAATTCATGACCGCTCTGGGATCGCGGACTAGATGGATAATTTTGAGGTTTAGACTTGGATCCTCAAGAAAAACCCTCAGATCCTTAATGTCGTTAACACGTATGGTTTTAAGAACTGTGTAGGGGCGATCTAAACACAGTTTTGAAATTATTGGACCAACTTTTCGATCGGGTATCTTTCTTACTGGACAGAGAAGCTTGGAGCTTTTCAAGGCTCCTGATAGCTGACAAGTGTTCAAACCACCTCGACTCAACCAGTTCTTAGTCCCCTGGCTAAATGTTGAATAGTTACAACGGAGGGTGTGGTTCCACAGCAAGAAAATCAAGGACTCGGCCTGTCTGTTGTCAATACGGTGCTTCAATACATCAAACGTCACTTGAAACAATGGTTCGTACATGTAAAAAACTTCTGGATTCGAATTAAACAACTCTCCTATGAAAGATGATCCAGAGCGTTTTGTTGTGACAATAATGATTTGAACACGTTTGGCTGATGCTGGCTTATCAAGGATTGGAAGCGACGAGCGTAGGATTTCAACATTACTTTTCCTATTTGAAATTGCATGTTTTTCATATGGCATATGAAATTCTCTAGATGTATTTTCTTTGGATACGCTGTCACTTGAAAACCGTCCATCCTTGTTATTCTGTACTTCAATTACTGCATTTCGTCCAGATGTCGCAACAATGTTAGCAAGAGTATCAATCGCGATGTGCTGTTCAGGATATGATTCTGTTGAACCTTTAATTGTGCTTCCATGAAACTCCCAGGTATTGACGGCTCTGGATGAATCATTAGAATCGTCATTTGATGCTCGTGTAAAATCATATTGTTTTCCATACTTCATCATTTTCTTCGATTCAAGGAAGTGTGGAATCACGGCATCGTCTGAGGAAAAAAGAAACACGACATAATTATGTTCATTGAAGCAGCGGCGTAGCTATGGAGGATGGGTACAGTGGGGGAATTGCCCCCAATTAATAGAATTACAAGGGGAAGAAGTGAGAGCGAGGGGATAAATACAGGAAAAGGACAAAAGAACATGGGATGATATAAGGAGATATAAGATATAAGGAGATGCTTTTCAAAGATTATGCCGTTAGCGATGGGTGCGCATAATGTGTAAATTGTCTTGGGCTGAAAACAGCCCATCGCACCGTATTGCTACCGTATTCGCTATACCGTATTGCTGCGAACCGAATTTCGAAGAAATAACAATTATATTAGAAATGGAAATATAAATAAACATCGTCTTCCTTCTTTAGGTTATAAATAAAATAAGAATATTATCAACCTGAGTTGTATTGTATTTAAGAGAAGGTCGAGTTCTGGAAAGAGGTGAAAAATAATTTGTGAGTGTTATCATTGTATTAGGCAAGTGTGGAAGAACATCAGAGAAAAAACGTTCTTGAAAAGCATGGCTCAAATGCCTAAAATTCTAAAAGTGGCATGTATTAAACAAATCCACACACAAAAGACAAACACTTCAACGGAATTAAAAAAAAAAAATGAAATGTCAAGTCGACTAATTGAAAGCAAGAGTGAACCAATAGAGGTGGTTTACTAAAATCTCAAACATGTACTTATAAACTATAGGTCAAAATCCTTAGAATGTTTACTCTGAAATGTTTGCATGTTTGTAATTGATGAAATCGTGTCAAACATTAACCAATCAATCTTGATCCAATGCTGATCTCAATCGTATATTTCTCAGTATACAGCTACTTATGGACATCATGATAATGAATATTACAAACATGGAATATCTTTTACATGAAACTAGTTACTATTATTATTATTATTATTATCATTATCATTATTATTGTGATTTTCATTATCATTATTATTATCATTATTATTATCATTATTATTATCATTATTATTATCATTATTACCATTATTATTTTCATTATCATTAGCATCTTTATTTGTATTATTATTATTATCATTATTATTATCATTATAATTTTAGTAAGAAATGAATCCTGACTTACCCCACAAAAAGAGGCAGAAGTAGACGAAAGAGAATAGGCCTACAAGTAAGATGATGTAAGTGCTCCGTTTGGTAAAACCACTTGTTTGGGTTGGTCCCATCGTGAAAAAAGGTCGTGGCTTTGAGTCTCTTTGGACCAAGTAGTTTTATTGTTATACTAGTTCATTTCATATGACGACAGGCATATTTTAGATTTACAAGTTACACACTCAAGATCGAGCTTATTTCTTCGTTGCTTGTGATCTGAAGAAAAATATGATGCATGATAGAAACGAGTTTATGTTTCTATCAAAAAAAATAATGTTATCATCAAATTATGAGTAAACCAGACCAAGTTGGTCACATAAAAAAGAGCATGAAAACACATCAAACTTAGCATAAGAAATGTTACAATATAAAGAGTTCCAATTATTACAAAATATTATGATAACTTTTTAAGTTGCTTTAAATAAAGTTTCAATATTATATCTTAAATATTACCTATTCATTTTATATCCCGTATATTTTGGGCGGTGTTTGTTAATTAACGAACGTTTATATGGGCAACATCAAAATATATAGGCCCCTCAATACCCTGCTGGTGACCTCTCGATTCTATGAAAATAAACAGGAGCACCAAATAATTTGAAAGTGATATTGGAAATGATTTTTGAACAAAGATTAAAATTCAACTAATGATTTGATTTATTTATATTCATGCTGCTTCATGCTGTTTATTTAGATTCATTTTGCTTCAATCTATACGAACGTGATCGAACCCGATTGACGTTTACAACGTACGCATTTTTAAAACCCCCAAATTAATAAATTTGACATCACGAAGCAAGTGTACAAACTAAAGTATAACGACCACATTCGAAACAGATAACCTTTACAAAGAAATAAAAACTCGGTTGACTCAATGTCATACGTTCAGTATACTTTGTCTTAAGTCACTCGAAACCCATTCACCTGTAAATCGTTTGCACCCATAATAGAATAACCTGTACCTTCGATTCTATTAGAATGTTTGGCGGATAGTTACTCTAAGTATAATTGTTCCTTGGCATACACCTTACAAAGAAAATATGTTTATGTGCACTTGGCTTGATAACAACTCCAATGCACCATTCTTTTTGGAAGGAAATTACCTATTTCCCGATATTTAAAACTTGTCAATGTAATCTTTTTCAATAGAACAATTTATTCTAGAGTTTTGTCGATGCTTATCTGACATAGCAAGACATAGTTTACTGATTACTAAAACCATTTGTCAATCGGGGTAAGACTTTATTTTATAATATCACATAGATTAACAAATTGCATTTTAAAAAGTTGCGTAAACGTAAAAATGAAGAAGAAAACGATAAATGAATAACCTTAGAGTATACTAAAGTCTAAATATTTAGTACTTTGATTTAAAATATAAGATATCTGTAAAGAAATAGTTAGTACTCTTACCAGTTTTTGAATCACATTTAGAGGCTTATAAGTATAGGTCTTCAACTTGAGTCTCCTACACTATCATGTATCGCTCTCAACTCTTCTGATTGGTGCTACTACGGTTCTCAAAGTCACAATTCAACGTACTAACATGATTAAGAGGTAGAAAAGCATACGCCTTACCACAATGAAAAGTGAAGTGGATAGTATTTGCTGGCAGTTAAATCCATATTATAATTATGCGACCCTCGGATGGCGTGGTGAGCTGGAACGAGCACGTCAACGAGTTTAACACAATCATAGATGTCCAACAATATGCACCCCCTCCTCCTCCCACTCCTTTCTCCAGCTCTCTCTCTCTCTCTCTCTCTCTCTCTCTCTCTTTCTCTCTCTCTTTCTCTCTCTTTATTTCTCTTTTTTTTTCTCTCTCTCTTTCTCCCTGTGTTCGGGTGTATATGTATACCTAGGTTTGCATCTGTCCATTTTTCCCGGCGTTTTTCTCATTTTTTCTGTTTCACCCCGCTCTCTCATAATTCAAGGAAATGCTTCATTTAATATCAGAATCTTCGTTTTCACGTGTTAACTAATGGCAGACTACTTTGTCTCAAGCATGTTTATTTTCTGGGATTTGTATATCTTTATTGGAAATGAATGTTTAAAAACTGTTTGTTAAACTCTTTATTTTTTCAAAAAAATCTGACATTGAAAAGGTGGAATAAGGTATGAAATATCCAGGGAAAGGAGACATTTTTTCACATGTTAATCTATGGCAGACGTAACTTTTCGGGTTCTAGGACACCTCCTGGACATCCAACCCTCGGATAACCACCCCCAGTCAACTAGCCCCTAAGACAACTACCCCCTAGGACAACCACCCCCAGTCAACTAGCCCCTAAGACAACTACCCCCTAGGACAACCACCCCCAGTCAACTAGCCCCTAAGACAACTACCCCCTAGGACAACCACTCCCAGTCAACTAGCCCCTAAGACAACTACCCCCTAGGACAACCACCCCCAGTCAACTAGCCCCTAAGACAACTACCCCCTAGGACAACCACCCCCAGTCAACTAGCCCCTAAGACAACTACCCCCTAGGACAACCACCCCCAGTCAACTAGCCCCTAAGACAACTACCCCCTAGGACAACCACTCCCAGTCAACTAGCCCCTAAGACAACTACCCCCTAGGACAACCACCCCCAGTCAACTAGCCCCTAAGACAACTACCCCCTAGGACCAGGCCCGTAGCCAGAGTTTGATGTTTTGGGGGGCACATACATGTAATTGATCGACGTCCTGGGGAGGGATCTAAAAAAGTTCAACCGATCTTGGAGAAAAAAATGGGGGGGGGGCGTGCCCCCCCCCCCCCCCGTGGCTACGTGCCTGCCTAGGAAAAACTACCCTCTAGGACAACTATCCCCTAGGACAACTACCCCTAGGACGATTATCCCCCGGACAACTATATCCTAGGGGGTATATAGTGGTGTACATGTTTTGAGTATGCCAGTAACCAAGCTAAAGGCTAAAGCGTGTAGAAAGAAAAATGAACATTAATGGCATGCATTTTCATGGAAGACAGATTTAAAGAGATTTAAACGTTATAAATTTCATACAAACATGCATTATATTCTCTAAGTTCAGCATGTATTTACGTGGTGATATTGTACAATGATGGTCCAATTAAGAACCAATCAAGTAATGAGTAACAATATGAAAATAATTCACTGGTATCAATATTTTGCCTTTAAATTCAGTAGATAATGAAACACACACTGGGTCTCTGCGTGCAGCCCAACCCCATGTTGTTGTTGTTGTTGGGTAATTGTTTATTGGCGTTCATTCAATGTTGAATATATACGCCATAATTATTTTTAATTTTATAAGGAAAATCAGTTATAAATAAGAAAACTGAGGATAAAGATTTGTAATGATATAATTAAAAAGTAACGCAATTTTTTAGGAGTCTCTGGATGGTTTGCAACTTCGTGTTTCTGCTTTTTTTTAAAGTTTAATCTGGTCAGCCCGGTTTCGATGGCATGGAAAACTAGCTTTGCCCAACCCCATGGATGAATTACTGTTAGTGGTTGATTAGCTTGATTTCAGAATGACAGATCTATATTATTTTAGTCTGTGATAATCTTTGGATAATTACAAAGTTGATCATGAGCTCTATTACCTTCGAAACAGGTCATAAAAATACAATAAATCTTGTGATAAATCGTGCAGTAATTAAATAACGAAAATCATGCTATAGCTTATTTGAAAAAGAAAAAGATATCTGTGTTATCTTGTATTATACAACACCTACGTGGATCCTTGTCATTTGATTGGACGATTGTTGGTCACATGATATTCAATAGATGGTATATTGCACGGTCGTGCATTTTTGGTTATATGCGCCGTGCATTTTTGGTTATATGCAGACTGCGTATCTCTCTGCTACATGTGCGCGCGCGTATCCCTGCGTGTATCTGACGCGAAGGCAATCTGCATGTAATAGAGAAGGCTTGACTCGAACTGTAATTTATCTTTATAAGGAGTAAAGCATAATTTGTTGATTAACGTTCTATTAGGTCTTCTTCGATGTTGTATAAAACAAATAATGAATGTTTTTCATTCGTTTAATAGTGCAAATATTTTCATTCGTTGAAAGATTAACGTTAATTCTATTCAACTCGGCTGACGCCTCGTTGAATAGAATGTTAATCTTTCAACTCATGAACATATTCGCACTATTGAACTCATAACCATTCATTATTTGTATAACATATAACGGTACTCGGTGCTCAATTTATTGTTTCTATCGTTTGGCATTCTTCACATAGTCCAGTGCTGTTTTTTCTATTTAGATATTTATAATAGTTTAGGTTACATTTACCAAGTTGGTGAATTAATCTTTCATCCTTTCGGTTCAAATCTTTGATTTTAAAAACATTACTTACATGGCTTTATTGATTCTTACTTACTTGGGTACAGGCGCGTACGCAGGATTTTTTTCAAGGGGATGGGGGGGGGGGGGGGGGTATAACATTTTTAAATCGGGCCGAACATTTCACAACGACTCAGCCAGCCGCTGAATAAGCTGGGGGGGGGGGGGGGGGGGGGGGGGTAAGAGGACACTTGTTTTGTTTTTTTTGGTCTCGAAATTTGAAAATTTGAAGAAAAAAATTAAAAGTAAAACAAATTACCAAAGGGGGGGGGGGGTTCAACTCCCCCCCCCCCCCCCCTTCCCCTGCGTAAGCGCCTGCTTGGGTATACTAGGCTAGGCTAAAAGTGTCTTCTTTTCTCTGCTTTATCCCAGAGGCTTTGACACATGAATTTATAGTAAATATATGAGTTTCTTATGAACTCACTTTTGCTTCGGTTTACTATGATATATGTGTGTTGTTTGTTCGAAGCTTGTTTTGCCGGTTCATTTATAAATAGCGAGCAGACCCAAAATAAAAGTCTGACCGCGTAGACTACGTTATCTCAATGTGTACCATGCATGTGTAATATATCGGGTACACTACGCGGTATATACGGTGCATGTGCTGCAGTTGTATTATCCACCGAAGTCTGAAATTTAATCGCTGAAATCAAATCTATCTTTATTTAATATTTGTAAACAAACGATGGCAACACAAGGAAAAATCGTTTTTGTAACCGTAGGTACCACAAGCTTTGATGCATTAATAGAAGAAATTTCAAGTGACAAGACTCTTACTGTAAGTATTTTGTGAGAATATTGACATTGTTTATCATGTCGGCTGTGTCTGTCGCGGGAGTCAGCAAATTTGCCCGGGCCCACCCCGGCACAGAAGGGTGGGAAGCAATATACGCTTAGGGCCTAGGGGGCTTTAGAGTGTGGCCGTGCACTTCATGACTTGCACTGTACAGTCGTCCGGGTTGAGTATTTTTGTACTTGTGTGCAGTGCTGCATGCTGTGAACCACTCCAGCAAAGCATAGTAGACTAGTTAAACAGAAATAACTGTCTGGTATATATATATATGGGTCATTCTTTAATAAAACTGACATTTATCAACATTCCCCATCAGAGGGGTGCGGGCCAGATGAAATCTCAGCGGAACAACCGTCAATAATATCATTCAGAGACTGAAGCTTTCGGTCTATGTTAGTAGTCGATGCTATATGCCTAATGCATATTGACCTCTGTTGTATACGTGCTGAGAGGCATCAATCTTGTACACGTGTACAAAACAAATGGGAAAAAATAAGAATTATTGTTGAAATCCTTACATTTTAATGCGATGCTCCAAATTCATACTACTGGTAGTGTTACCGTAAATGACCGTAATAATTCAGTTCTGTAATTTCCAGCTGATTCACAGCTCAAAATCATTTAGAAAAACTGAAGAAAACCCTGCTTATTTTCCTCCATCGTGTCTCACTAATACGCATTACGGACCTAGCAATTTTTTCCAGAATCTAGTGCCTTTAGCTTTGGTTTTTGTTTAAAAATCTAGACTCGGTCATAACAACAGGTCGATGTAGAAAAACTGATAACTAGACAGAAAATAGATATAACTTTCATGTACTATAAAAATGACATTGAAAATCATTTTAAAACATTAAAAAATAAGGAATGAGAGTCTAGTTACTTTTAGCTACATAGAATGGCGAAGTGTGACGTCATCAAAATCTCCTAACCATTAGGAGCCAGAGCAAATATATTATTCAGATGGTCATATCTCAGCCAATACTTAACATATTCAATCTATTTTCAACATTTGAACATTATTTTTGCTGCTCTTTCGGAAAATGAAGAAAAAAATTAGAAATTCTAAAAACTGATTTTTATGACGTCACAGCTTCGGTACTCTATGTAATTTGTCAGTTTTTTTTTAGCTTCTGCACTCGATGAGATCACACACAAACTGCATAGTGTAACCTCCCCTCATTTAAGGGGAAGTCCACCCTGATACTAAGTTGGTTTTCATAGAAACATATAAATTAAAAGAGACACAGTTCAGCAAAAGTGTGAGCAAAAAAAACAATTGAAAATAAGAAAGTTATGAATTTTTGAAGAGAAAACAATTCAGTGGAGTGGAGTGGAGAGTGATTTTGCCTAATAGAAATCAATCGCACAAAAAATGGCAACTCTGTGACATATCTTGAGAGGTGCCCTCCCAAATTCCTTGTAGTAAATAACAACAAAAATCTTTGTTTTCCCTGAAGAAAATTTTCAAATGTACATTCACCCTAAAAATACTTATTTGCAAATATGTTTTTATGCAACCACTGTAAGAAACAAAGCTATTCTGTCATCAATTACT
This sequence comes from Strongylocentrotus purpuratus, assembly GCF_000002235.5. NCBI lineage: Eukaryota > Metazoa > Echinodermata > Echinoidea > Camarodonta > Strongylocentrotidae > Strongylocentrotus > Strongylocentrotus purpuratus. The sequence goes on from NW_022145612.1 coordinate 5,005,392, forward strand.
AAGAAACAAAAATGTATGGAATTTTCTGTACAGAGCAAATTGGAGAGGAGCTCTCAATGTATATGTCACAGTGTTGCCAATTTGTGTCACTTATGACAACTTCAAACATTCCTAACTTTCTTTATTTGAATTCGATATTGCTTAAATCATCATCACCATCATGAGAATTATTTATCTGATACTCTTATGTTTTTCAGTTTTCCTTGCTATCCTGCTAACAAAACTCAATACATTTTCTGTTATTTACTGTAAATGTAGGTAGTATTGAAATACCTAATACAGTAATACTATTATACCTAATATTGGCTATGTTTCCCTTTTGTCATTTTTGTAATTCATTTATTGTTTACCAGATTCTTAAGCGTTTGGGTTACTCTAAAGTCATCCTCCAGATTGGAAGAGGAAATATCGAGCCCCAGCAGATCAACCAACCTGATTTTTGCCTTGAGGCTTACCGATATAAGGACTCCATTGCAGAAGATATTTACAATGCTGATCTGGTCATAAGTCATGCAGGTACTGGTATAGACACTAATACCAATCTGGTTCGGGGAATTTTTCAATTCAATTCAATTTCAATTTCAAATTTATTCATGTTTCCAACAAAACATTACAAATCAATTATAAGCATTTAAAACAAATTTAAGAAATACATGTTGGAAACAGAGGGGTCCACTAAAAAGCAATGCTTGTACAAATGTAAACACCTCAAGTCTACCAATCACTAACAAATATTTTGGTCTGTGTTTTAGGTGTTCCTTTTGGTTATTCTATTTATATGGCTTTAAAGGTAATACAAAGTTTTGGTATGGGGTCATGAATTTGGTTCAAATGAACGTATTGGAAGCATATGCAATTTTGCAATTTTCAATGATCATTGTCGCGGTTAAAATTGATTCTAAAGTGATGAAATTGTAAATAATAATGTTGTATAGCGTCCTCTCAAGACTGATATTACTTCAGCTTTAAAAAAATGTTTCTTCACTACAATCGACCAATTTGCTATTCCCATTTGGAAATTATATATCAGAACTGCATATCCTGAGATTTTAATGGTCGCAGCTCCCATGGAATTGCCTTAGTTGCTATTTGAAATTGACTTGGAGCACCGGTAAATTTTTGATTATTCAATTTCTTCGAAAGCAAAAGGGTTTTAAAGGCTAAATTTGTTAGTGCTTACATCAACTGGGGAATCCAAATATCCTAATTTTAAAGAATTACTATCTATCCAATTTTCAAAATTTCCCAAAACTTTGAATTACCTTTAAATATTACTTCAATAAAGAGATGATGCATGTTTAAATTTACACATCATTAACATAAAAGGGGCTTGTGAGTAGGCTACATGTACTTGGCGCACCTGTTTACGCTCAAATGGAATTAGGGCCGACGCGGATCCCAAATCAAACTTGGGTTCCACACATGCAGTTTTATGTTATTCATTATTTTTCTTCATATTCCTTTTATAGATTTTTTGAGATCGATTTATACATTCTAGCTGTACATGAATGATTTTGTTGGATGATTGATGCTCATATTGAAATGAAAATTTAATTATTGCACTGGAAATTATTGCTTGACATTTAGTAATGCACTACCTGATGAACTTGTAATCTTTGGCCTGATTTGGTTGCAGGAGCTGGGAGCTGTTTGGAGACCCTTGGAGCAAGGAAACCCCTTCTTGTTGTTATCAATGAACTCCTGATGGGAAATCATCAGTTGGAACTTGCAGATCAGCTGTGTAAAGATGAACACCTATTTCACACAACACCAAGGTATGCTGTTAATCAAGAATAAAATATATGTAGCCCCCAAGGTACCATAACCAAATACAAACACAAATACAGTCAACCTCGCACAAGTTGACATTGCATGTGTTGAATAAACTCTTAAAGTGACTCAGTAACATTGTTGAAGGTTGATGAAGAAAAAAAGAGGGTAATTTTTATATTAAAAAACCATAGCGCTCAGTTCAAGGAGCGAATCATACCAGGTACCCACTTGTTACATCTGGGTCAAGTGTGGCAAATATGAATTTAATGACTTGTCAAAAGACGTTCATGCTGTGGCATGGATTTGAACCCGGTACCTTATGGTTCACAGTCCAGAGTCTTCTCCTCTAGACACCTTTCTATGACGACTGTTTCTTTTTTTTGGTGTCCTTTGATAACAGCAAACTGGCACATGATCTTGAGACGATGGATTTCTCTCTGCTAAAGCCGTTCCCTCCTTGCGACCCGTCAAATTTCTCATCCTTCCTGGACAAAGCTTTAGGAGTATCCTGAGATTCGATGCAGTGCAGCGATGCGATACATTCCAAATCAAGGTCCTTTAAAGGGAAAATTTTCCCCTTTTTTTTAATAAAAGCAGAAAGATGAGAAAGAAACAGATTACTTAAATTAGAGAAATATCCAACAAAGAATAAGAAGATGTATTTTTGAAATTCTAATCAATCAAACACAGATCAGCAATTCCTTGATATGCTTACGATAAAACCTCCCATTTTACTTCATTCTGAAATTTTCATAAATTTCCCTTTTTAGGGTTTTGATAAAGGATTAGATCTTTTTCATTAAGGGGTCATGTAGAAACATTTGTGAAATGATTATATTTAGGGCAGCTCATATAATGGGGATAATAGTAGCATAACATCTCATTAAATGTCGGTTAAAATAAAGTTTTCAGTGTACTAATAAGTTCAATCATATGTCACTGAAGCCTTAAAAACAGACATTTGTAAGGAAAAACTGATTAAATTTTACACTTTTCATTGATATGTTATGTCAGTAATGCTGCTTGTAAGTATTGGCTTGCATGGTGATGTAGACAGACAGTAGGCTTGCGGATGCACCATGTGAGAGAGAGGGAGGATTGAGGAGTCCTGAAAAGGACTCTCGGTAACCTTTCTTGAGGGTGAGTAGTCCTGAAAAGGACTGTTGGTGTAGTCTTAAAAAAAGACTGTTGGTTATCTTTCTTAGCTTATAGTTCTAGCGCTTGGAGAGGATGAGTGGCGGGAGTGGCTCAACGTTTCGAACAGGTTGACAATCCCTCAATCCTCCCTCTCTCTCTCACATGGTGCACCGTAAGCCTACTGTATATGTCAGTAATATCGTCGCCTGGGTGGCAAAAGGGCGTAAGCTCGAATATCAGGTGGCCGTGTTCTACATTAACAATTCTATTAGCCTTAGTTTTGAACCAATTTGGGGGACAGAAAGCAGTTTAAATATAAAACAAATCTTTAAATGCGCATAGCCATAATTCGAAAAGTAGTTTTTGAGTGGCTTGCGCGCTAACGCCCTTCTGCCAGCCGGGCAAGGATATGATCATTGAAATCAAACGTAGTACCCATTCTTTAGCTCCATTGCAAATACACCACTTCTTTTTGAAAGCCTTCAACCTCCCATTTAAAGGCAGTTGAAATTTTCTTACCGTTCATTTTGCTAATGGGGGGGGGGGGGCTGTTAATTATGAATCCACCCTGTCAATAATGATTGGCTGCTTAATATAGGATCGTTATGCTTCTTATTGTTTTAAATTTTCTATTTTTCATGCCTGTCGAGTTTTAGCAGTTTAATGTAAGAAATATCACATCTCAGAATTTGTTGAATGTGTTTAGGACATACCTTAAAGCTCTGAAGCTACATACAACTGGCATTTTATCATTGAAAAAACTATTTAATCAAACATCATTATTACACTTATGTTTATGTGGAATTTCTCTCTCGTTTCGTTCACAAAATATAGATACAGCTGGTCTGTGTGACATGATTTTGTTCATTGCTGATGTATTATCAAATAAAGATTGATATATTCTAAGATTCATAGAAATGTTTCTCTTCTTTTGTCTATTTATCATTTTATACTAACTATACACAGAGCTAAAAGATTTGTGCTAACATACAATGTAAATGTCATGATATCTTGGAAAGATGATCTATTGTGACAAAAAGGAATTTGGCAATGAGTGAATCTTTTCAGAGCTAATGTGCATTTCAATTCCGTTAGCCAGGATGTAACAACTTCCGAGGATATATATGTAAAACTCCTTTACATTAGGAGTGTTAGGTATTTTTGGAGTGTTTCTAGATGTAAAACAAAGGAGTGGCTTTCTAACAGGGGAGCAAAGGAATCCATATTCTTTGATACCCAGTAATAGTTTTACTTACTGGTATCAGTTTAATAATGTGTCGGACAATAGAGGTGAAAACCAATACAGCAATTAAACCATATTGAATGGGTGTGTTCCTCAAATCAAGCAAACAAATGTATGCATTCACGAACCTGATCCAGTATGGTATATACCTGTAGTTGTGGACATATGCAAGCGCTCTGAAATGGTGAGAAATACTGCACCTGGGATTTTTGTTTCAATTTCTAATTTTCATATGTTTTCATATTGATTATCAGGAGTAAATATGTATGCTGGAGATTAAGAAAGAGAAGGAGAGAGAGAGAGAGAGGAATGGAGACACATACAGGGAAAAACAGAATGACAGGCAGAAATAGAGAGATACAGAGAGAGAGAGACAGACAGGTAGACAGATAATGATTGCAATAGTTGGGAAACTACATGCAGAAATACATACATGTACATGAAGAGAATGATGACGAGAGAATGGAGACAAGAAATCTTTTGTTGAAATCAATTTTGTGGTATATCTGATTTCAAAGGCAAATATTTCTTTGGACATACATGTATGGCAATTTGTTCATGGTATTCATAATTTGTTCAAAAGGCATTTCAAAATAATTCAAGTCAAAAATTGACATGTACATTGTACATGACTCCATATAATTTAATGCTTTCGATGTGCAGCTACATTTATTCATAGATGTGTTCATGGTGAACAAGAACTTACACTTGCAAATATATGTAGTTCCTGTGCTAATCTATGGGAAGTAGTCAAAATATGAATTTTAAAATTATATAGTGACATATAAAGTCACTTATTCTGTATTGTCCTAAATAGAGAGATAATTGGGCTACCCATATCAATAATAGTCAACTATCAAGAATAGTGTATAACAATCTTTATATGTCTTTTCTTTACAGACTAGCATAAGCATACAAAGAAGCTGTTGCACTGCCATTCTTCATGATTGTCTGAAACTTGTGCAGTCACCCTTCATCAAGTATTGCTACTGTATGGTAAGTTGCTGACTGGGAGTTGTTTTTAGAATTGCTACTGCCACTTCTCCTGGCGATCTGTTGCACCATGTAAAAAAAGAGCTTGGGGTATACATATGTACTGAAAAATGAAGTTGAACGAGTACTGGTCATCAGATTACAATGTAAAATAAACTGCCAGGAAGAAAATTGGGAAATGTTAATACGTAATACAAAGCATATACTGTGAGGTTTAGAAACGATCAAAATGAAAACAAATCTACTAAATCTTGCTGAAAATCACATGCAATGAACACCAAATTGGATATATTGGACCACAAACCATATGTAGCATGGAAGTTTAGTGCAAACTTTTCTGCTCGCTTTTGTTATTTCAAATATGAGGGCATTTGAAGAGCGATGATCCTTTTCAATGGAAAAGGGGGGAGGGGAGGGGGGCAGCACTTGCCTCCTCCCTCCCTGACAAACCACCGATCAGTTGCTATGGCAAATGATACAATGCTAACTATCAATTCTTTTTGTGTCACTATCAGATATCGAATGTCGTCTTTCTGCTGCTGTATAGCTACATCATCCTATGTAACTTCAGAGCTTCAATTTCAATGCTCCTTATCATCTGGGTTGGTGCGCTCTACATCAAAGAGTTCATCCAGGTCTGTAGGGACACTTTCTCTGGCTTTATTTCGTCCAAATTTCAAGGCTGTGTTTCGGTTGTACGTCAAGTTTAGGGTTAGGTCCATCGTATGGTGTTGGGTCCATGGTTGAAGTAAGGAATTTGGTTAGTATAGGAAATGACTATGAAGCAATTGTCAAAGGAGGATGTTTCCTGCAACCAGGTTTATAACACTCTCTGTGTCATCTGTAATGAAGCACCTGAATGTAGGTGAATGAACCCTGGCTAAATCAACCAATGGCTTGAAGGAACATTTCAAGAAGAAGTCTTTTGAAAAGACTTTAAAACAAATCAACCTAAGACAATTGCATTAGCCTTGTTCATTTTAATAATAAAATTTGTTAATATGACAAAGAAATTTATTAGGTAATTTCAACATTATTTATCTGTTTTTTAGAAGATTACTATGCTAATTTTGTATACCTGTTGGCAACTTCATTCTCTCATTCTTATTATTTGAGCTTTTGGAGATCACCTGGTTCCTTTGAGCAATGGAGGAATCATTATCATTATTACATACTGGTAATTATCTTATTAGATCCAGAGTTCCTGGTCCATCAGTTGGCAGCATCGTATAGGTATGGTTCTCTAAATGCTGGAACCAAGTTGACCGTTTGACCTTTGCAGCATTCACCATCGCAATGGCCCTAAAATGTACCTTGGACAGCGTAGGGGCAGCAAGGGTCATCTTGGCAATGAATCAGATGGTCCTGTACATCCGACTGTGCCTTTAGTTCTTGAAGGCCCCAAAACATGCAGGCCCTCTTCTGTCTATGATAAGAAAAATGGTGAGAGTTTGTGATAATCATTTTTTTTTTGCACTATTAAGTTTGAATTCTGTGATACATGTATATTGCAGGACTTCTTTCAAACTTTAAAATGTATGTGTAGGGATCATATTGTTTGAAATTTAAATACATATTCTAATATCTCTGAATGGGATAATCGTTTTCCAGAAAAATTAATTAATTGCTATCCACTTTGACCCCTGCATTAGAGCCCGGCTTGTTGGATTGTTTTACTAGTGTTCAGTGCAATTTTTGCAATTACTCCACTGATGAACGTTGAGTAGTCAAAGGAGAAGCACATAATCCGTTGTCATCATAACCATTCTCTTCACAATTCTTATCTCATTTGCATAGTGAGAGAAAAAGTGATATAGCCTACAGTATCTAACATTTCCAGTATAGAAAATAAAATAAAAAAAATATATTTGGGTTGAAAGAAACCCACTGAAAATATGTGCTAATGACTGTTACAATTTGTTTAGCTTTGCCTGAATTAATAGGTATAACAGTAGATTAAAAATTACTTTTTATACTATTAAGGGCTCCATCTTCTAAACAGTAATGATTTATTAAAATTAATTGCAATTTGATATAATTTGCAGCTTTGTACTAAAGAGATTGATTGGAGGACTTGCTACATGTATTAATCCAGATCAACTCTTTGTAAGACAGGCCCTTGAGTTTATAACCCGAAACTTTATGAGTAATGCATATTCATTCTCTTGTTATTGTTTGACACTTGACAGATCTGTCTTACTTCCTGGGTATCTGCACGGTTATCCACGCAAGCCAACCTCTTCCCTAACACAACAGACCTGACCAAATTGATGAATGGTGTGTTTAAGAGAGCATACTTCCATATGTTTGGGGAGCTCTTTCTGGAGGAAATAAATTGTGAGTTTTAAAACAGACGAGGGTGTTGACACTTTTCATGTTTTTGTTGAATGCAAAAACGAACTGCCAGGTCAGGTATTTAGGAAAGTTTCCTACTGTACTATTAGACTTTTTCCCATGAACAGTAAAATCACTGTTTGAAACTGTCTGAATCAGTTATTTGTCAGGATTGAAAATGTATTCTTAAGGAATACGATCACAAAGACTTACAGAAATAAAGTCAAGGTCTATTTCACTACCCCATTGTTTTGCTTATAGAAATCATGTTATGTTCACACATTTCTTAAATGGATGCACAAGGCTATTGAAACAGTTCATGTAATGCATAATTTGTATAGTTACTTTCATGACTTGAACATGCTGTGTCGCATATATGAATTATGAAAGGAATATTGAGTAATAAGAGGTTAACTTATCCCATTTTGATCACAGTTGACTTTGTCTCGTAATGAGGGTGGGAAGTGGGATATGGGCTAGACTGTCCAGTATATCCTACTACCATTGAGCTATTGAGGTAGAATGCCATAATAATCAAAGTTAACATCATCAAGTCAAACATTTTTAAACAGGCTGGTTGCATGACGCTGGTGGCAAATGTTCCATAGTAACCCTAAACCTAAACCTAAACTAAAACCCAATTACAACCCTTACTCCACTGGTCGATTGGTCCGTGTTCTGCTTATTCAGTTAAACATTACCCCGAGTCTAAATTCTAGTTCAACAAATAACAAAATTAGACCACGGACTAACTTTCTTTTTGGACAAAACCTTAAATCTAGTATCAGGTTTTAATGTTAGTAGAATACTGGCCAATGTCATTGACAGAGCTTGGAGCAATTGTCGGAGCACCTGATGGCTTTGTGTATTATATTTGTTTGGCAGGCAGACAGGCATGTACAGGGGATGTACATCCATGACTAATGTTTTTACAGGAATATCCCATTAACCTCATGGTCACCATCATATTTTGGAAAGTAATGCCAAACAAACGAAAAGCATAATGAGCCAATATCTTCCAAACTTTCAGTTTGTTGAACAAGGAACAGTTTCAATTTCATGCTAATATGTGATAGAGATATTTTTGTTTAAATTATATTATTGCTCATACATGTAAGTGTTTGACAGCCCATGATTAGTATCCTAAAAGTGTATATTGCTAATAATGACGATAAACAATTGAGTGTAACTATGGAATAATATACCATAGTCAATTTGATTTGTTTATCGATGTAGATTTCTTTCACAAACAAATGATGCAAGAATGCTATACACATCTAGGTATTACTATCTACTTGGGCAGACCCCACGAATGTCCCTATTGTCATAAACAGTAGCTGTCAAAAGGTGATTGATATTACATGTACAACTAGACTTGACTCCTCCCAATACTAGTATCACGATTGTAGCTTTCTCTCACTCCCCTTTCTCTCTACCCCTTCTCTTCCTATGCTCTTTTTCTACCTTTCTCTCCAAATTTGTATGCATCGCTTCATATTGTATGTATGGTTAATTTCATTTTCTAGAGGAGATCACTTCAAGCTTATGCTTATGACAACCCTTTTCTGTATATATCATGTCATTATCATTGATCTAAAGCTTTAAAGGTAAAGACCAGTTATGGTCATGCGATTGCATTGTGAAAGAAACGTTGTGGAATCGATCAGAAAAGGTTGATCATCTAGCATCTACAAGGTTCTGGAATCATCAAAATGATAAGAAATTTGGCCCATTCTTCGTAAAGTTGCAAGCACTATACACAGAAAGATGTATATGGGACTACCCTATATCTCTCACAGACCATGAGAGAAACAAATTTACCAAATATATGAATTAGTAGGCGGTTTCTTGGCAAATTTTGTATCATCATGTATTAGTCAAAACATATTCTTTCACATGGTTGGTAATGAGAGCTTCCATTTCATTTTTTGAAATTGGGGCGTTTCCAATACTGGTCTTTACCTTTAAGATGGTAAATGCATATGTATATATATATATGTATTGATGTTTATGGAATATGTCATGTTTTGTCAGAAATAACACCCTGTGTAATATTGCCTTTTCGGTACACCTCTTACAAACACAATCTACCTAAAATTGAGGAGTTGTGGTCCGGTTGATAAGTCTTCTGACTGTGAACCACAAGGTGTGGGGTTCTAACCCCTGTCTCAGCACTACTGTCCTCTGGTGAGACATTAATATACAGTTTCCACACTCCACCCAGTTAAGGTACCAGTAAATGGGTACCTGGCAGGAATGAATTCCTTAAAATGCTTTTCGCTGTAAAGCCAGGGTAATAATAATGGAGCACCAGGAGTGGCATTGTGCCAGACATGAGCACTATACAAGACTCCACTCTTTATTATTAATATTATTCATATTATCATTGTTATCATTATATTTTATTATTATTATTATTATTTTTATTATTACTGTTTGACTTTATATGACCAGGAGAGGTTATTACAGAAAGTTAGAAAGTACTTGTTCTTTCTTGTTTTTTTTTTATTTTAATTATTTTTTCTCTTAGGAATTATAGTGAATTAGGTTCTTGGTTTTCATGTATCTCTCTCTCCCCCCCCCCCCCCCCCCCTCTCTGTCGTTATCACCAGAACTCTTTGTCACATGTTCACACTTATTTATCAATTTTTCCTTTGAGATTCTCTTGCATTCATGCATGTAAGGCACAAGTAAGATTTTATATAATTTTGCACATATTTATTGAAACAGCAATTCAATTTTATTATGACTTGTGAAAAAGCTGCTTAGTTTCTTTGTAATACCATGGACCTACTTTCGTAGTAGGTCCATTTCAATACATCGCCATGCATATTTTTTTTTGGTGGCAGTCGGTGCAATATATAAGTTACACAATAGTGATAAAGATATTTTACATCGTAGAATTGTACAGTAATATATTTTGCAAGATTGTCTAAACATGAATCATTTATATACACATCTATGCATAAAAGTACTGAGTAGCCATAGTTATTTACAGATTAAATGCTCTTTATGAAACAAATACCTCTTGTTATTCGTAATGTTTATGGATTTGATTATTTATGGTATTTCATGTTGTAGAATGGGTTTTTCCAGTATTAACTGCTTGTAATTCCTAGATAAATCCAGGAAAGGGATGTGAGTGCTACACAAGTCACAATATTTATTATGACAAGAGGATGTGGTTGTCTAATGTACATATTTAAGGCATACAATCTAAAGGATAATTCACCTTCAAGTTAGGTTAAATATTAAAAACTCAAATGAAAGTTCTGAATTCATAATCAAATTGAACAATTCTAGAATAAAATGGCAGTGTCTTCCTTCAATAAACATTGGGAGCAGCAGAGAGTTAGATGAACAGTAACATGTCAATATTTTTTTTTCTGTTCATAAAGTTAACACAATATTGTCATTTCTATACAACTTTACAGTATAACACAACTTATATACACTATAATATTAATACCCTAAAAATTGTAAACTTATTTTATACTTTATACTTGTAAAAATATAAATATGTGAAAAATAGAGATTGTGACATTTCGTGTGCATTTTGGAATTCTTATTTTTTAACGGGTTCTCATTATGTTGCTAATTTAAGGAATACAATTTTATCAGTGATCAAATCTCTTTAAAACAAAAGCTTTCTTTCAAAAATCATCATTATTCATGAGATCTGCATGAATCCACATTAAAAAATACCAATCATTGAATAGTGAACTATACCGGAAGGTTTTACAAGATACTGATCCTCAAATATGTTTTTGGAATTCAATGATTAAAGGGAAGCCCACCCTGAAATTAAATTGGTTTCAATAAAAGCTGAAAAATGAGAGAAACAAATTAGGAAAGTTAGTAATGTTTTAAGTTGACATCAGTGAAACACAAATCGGCAACACTGACGTATTTTGCGAGCTCCTTCACAAATTGCTCTGTACAGAAAATTTCATAAACTTTCATTTTCTTAGTTATTGATGACGGAATAGATTCGCAATAATTATATTAAGGATGGAAGTATGATCAAAACAATAACATTTAGGTTTTGTCAAGGTTTTAAGTATAGGGCATGTGGGAAGGAGCTCGCAATTTATGTTTTATTGATTGCACCTTCAAAAATTCATAACTTTCTTAGGTTTAATCGGTTCTTTTGCTCAAACCCTCACTGCCCTGTTTCTCTATTTTTTTCTATAAAAACCAAATTAATATCAGGGTACGCTTCCCCTTTAAGTATAAAATACCCTCATAATATAACAAACCATTTCCATATCCATAGCATATGAAATTGAGCATTTTGATTAACAGTCAAACCATCACTTTCATAAAGAATGACGGTATTGTAACACAGGTATACAAATATTATATTGTAACTTCTAATTTCCATCTTCAACCAAAAAAGTGATCAACTGGCAGAAAGGGATATAAGCAATAACGCATATGAATGACAATCTTCCGTACAATAGTCATAAATCGAAGACATTGTATATAAACATGATTTGTTTTTGTTTGTTTGTAATGAGTTCCAAACTACATGGATTTTATATTGAATGTGATAATATTGCCAGTACAGTCTTACAAATTTAAGATTGCATTACAAGAATATTTAAAAGTGTACCAATCACCAAAATATATTTTGTTCTGTTAATTACTTTCAAACATTACTTCTATAGATACAGTTTGCACGTTTAAATACACTCTTAAATACCATAAAAGTGACTTGTAAATAAACTACTTGACATGGCATATGCGCTCGCAAAAAAACAGGGGGCTGAAAGTGCACGGTTCCATGTTATTCTTTATTTTCTTCATACTCCTTATCCATTAGCCCATAGAACTTCAGGTGAGGTATTTTATAGATCGATTTTATAAATTCTAGCTGCGCACAAATTATCTTTTTAGGTGATTGGTACACTTTAACATTAATCAGGGACTTGGGATACTCTTTAAATAGTATACCATGTACAGGAAGCTGCAAATGTAATCTGAATTGAATTATATCAACATCTAGTCCAACACTTTTTAATCAATATGTTATTGTTTACTGCACTGTGATGTATAACACTGTGTTTCTATCATTTGTACCCTGTTCATTCTACTTTTTTTATTCATTCACTTTCTGTAGGCCTGCTTTTTAAATTTTCCAAAAACCAAATGTACTCATAAACTAGATTTTTAGGTTACCACCAATCATTCTATTGGTATCAGCGATATGTTGCAGTTGGAAGAAAAAAAAAACATTATCCCCGTGGAGTGTTTTTGACAGTAACTGAACCACTACATCTTTTTTTTTCATTTCGAGGGTCATTCCAAATCTGAATTGCCTATTCTAGAGTCTTTTTTCCTCCTTGATTCATTTTTTCTTCATGCTCTTGGTTTTGGACGTTGAGGGCCTTGAGAGTTGATTATATTCTTCACTTGGAGAGATACATGAGTAAGGACCATCAGGCGCTGTAGGGGTACTGGTATTTATCATACTTCTTCTGTTGCTGACACGACTACTCCTTGCACTGCGGTTGAGTTTGTCATATGCTTGTTCTTCCAAACTATACGTCGAGGATCTTTTCCTCCCTCCTGGATAGAAGGTTAATGTTCCTTCTGCTCGGCTATTCCGGTCATTACCAAACTCGTTTTCTGACGAGCTCATATAGTCCTGGGCCATAGATCCTAGACTCGACCTCTCTCGAGGGGTCTCCAACTGAAAATATGTAGGTGTCTTTGAGGCCGCACCATTTAAATGACTCATGGTGGAGTCATTGTCAACACATACATCAAAGTGGTTGTGTCTAAACACGGAGCCACTGATTGCACATTTATCATTTTTATAGATTGTAGCTGTTTTTTCATGTTGATCGTGGTATGATTTCTGCTCATCACGCTTCTTTCTCTTCTTGGTGTCTGGAGGCAAACTACTAGGTTTCTCAAAATATTGCTTGTTGTTGGTTTCCTCATTCAAATTTTCCAGCTCAAAGTAGTGATTCCTTGATGCATTTGGATCCTCCAACTCAAAATATGGATTAGCATCAGGGAAAACACTTAAGTCTGTTTGGTCATCTGTGTTCTTTGCGTGATAACCCGTTGGTTTGATTTCTTCGTAGGTACGATATCCAGAAAGGGTAGAAACCATTGGTTGACTGTGACTGCGTTGGCGTGATATCCTTGGGGATTCGTTCGAAAAGAAGGCTTCGCCAACCTCCGCATACGGATTCTCACCTTCGATTTCAAGTGGAGTAGATTCCGACTTCGACACAGGCTTCTTTTTCTTACTTAGTGTTGCTACCAATTCTTGAAATAAAGCTCCATCTTTGGCACCGTCGGGTGGACTAGGACTTTGTTTGCTGCTCGATTCCTTGCAAGAAGCTGATGCCTCTACCTTCTTCTGCTTGCCTTTTAGCTTGCCCTGCCACATGGATGAAGATGTTGTGTTTTCGTCACTCCTTTGCTTAAAGTGTTTGGACGTAACATGTTCCGGAGACATCTCACCGCTGCCACCATTTATGGCAGGTTCTTTGTCTTTATCATCAACTGTAGGTTTCTTTGGTCCACTAAGATCTACTGGATCAATATATTCACCTGGCAGTTTAAACGAATTAAAAGAAGAAGACGTGCTCATTCGTTTGTCGTCGAACATGCACATAGGTCTATTTACAGATTTAGGCACAATGGGCTCCTGGTATTCTGCAAATATGTTGAATGAGGCTGATGTGTGGTTCCCTCGTGATAGTAGTGCAGAGTCACTTTGCACCAGTTGTAAGCCAGCATAGCTTGACGTTGATCTGTCATGGTAATACTCCGCGTAGGGACCAGTTGTTACTGGTTCAAGCTTCAGATCGTTTGATGACGTCAATGGCTTCTTGCTCTTCTTTTTCGTTTTCTTCTTTGTTTTGGGACTTCCCGATTCAACCGATGATTGAGGAGATATCGTAAACACTATAGAAGAAAGAAATAAAAGGAATATAAACTTAAACATTGCATCAACAATTGTGGTGAATGGTTTACATATGAAAATGTGTTTGATGTACAAATCTACATGTAGTATTCTATTTCTGGGGTAGAATCGATTCTTTTATTAGAATATATACTTGTTTTTTTATAATCATCTCATTGGGCACAAACGTATAAGCATGTGTTTGATTAAAAAAAAGTGCATGCACATCAGAGGCTCTTTACTTCGTATCCATACTATTTATGTAGAATTCATCTTTAGACAAATGTAACCAGAATCAGATAATACATAAAACGCTTTCGCAGAATGCCATCGTTATAAAACCTAATGAAATATACATTTAATATTCTACAATTAGCTCAAGTAATAATGAACTCACCAGGTCTACCATTACCGTGATGGGGAAGTCTTTCAATGGTACTGTAATGGTTGCTGTCCACTGGCGGGTAGTCCGATCTGAAGGGGGAACAAAATAAAATTGATGTCTTTTCATAGAATTCCGTGACTTAAAGGTATATCCCAGCTCTGGTCATGCGATTGCATTGTGAAAGAAACGTTGTGGAATTGATCAGAAAAGGTTGATCATCTAGCATATAAGTATTGGTGTGTACTGCAAGGTTCTGGAATCATCAAAATGATAAGAAATTTGGCCCAGTCTTGGTAAAGTTACAAGCACTATACATAAAAAGATGTATATGGGACTACGCGATATCTATCCAGTCCGGATAGATATAACAATTTACCAAATATATTAAATAGTAGGCGGTTTTCCCGGCAAATTTATATCATCACATATAAGTAAAAACATATTCTTTCACTTGATTGGTAATAAGAGCTTCCATTTCATTTTTTTGAGGGGGGAGGGGCGTTTCCAGAACTAGTCTTTACCTTTAATAATACATGTATCAAAGTAAAAACATAGTGACCATTACATTTACATGTAAATGTATACATATCATGTTGTTTTACAGTGTAATTAAAGAGCAATACTAGGTATCGAATAAGCAGATAATGATGTATGGAAAAACAAGATTAACTTGTTCTCATATTTTTGCAATATGAAAGTTCATCAATTTGATTTCCTTTTAAAACTAAAACAACCAATAGCTATAATACATTTATATAAAATAAGACATTCAAAATTTCTAGAGAGAACATCTCACAGAGACTATAATAAGTGTCTTATTTGTAAGGGTTATTATAATTATATATGTCTTCGTTGTTAAAGGTAATACAAAGTTTTGGTATGGGGTCGTGAATTTGGTTCAAATGAACATATTGGAAGGATATGCGATCCTACAATATTCACTGATCGTTGTCGTGGTCGAAATCGACTCTAAAGTTATGAAATTGTAAATAATAAACACTTTATGTTGTATAGCTCCCTCTCAAGGTCAAAATATTAATTAAGCTATAAACAATGTTTCTTGACTACAATCAACCGATTAGTTATTTCCGTTTGGAAATTATATACCACAACTACATATTCTGAGATTTTCATGGTCGCAGCTACCATTGTACGGCCGTAGGAGCTATTTGAAATTTAACAAAATTTACCGGGAGCACCGGTAAATCTTTATATTCAATTTTTCTCGAAAGCAGAAGTGTTTTAGGGGCTAAAATTTCTAGTGCTTTTAATACATCCACAGGGGCATCCAAATATATCAAAATTGAAAAGAATCACTATCCATCTATTTTCAAAATTTCCCAAAACTTTGTAATACCTTTAAGAAGGGGATGTTGTAGGCCTGTCATATTGATTTTCTAAATATATATTCTTTTCATTTTATTTCTTCTTCTTCGTATTATTATTATTAGTAGTAGTAGTATTGTTACCATCATCATCATCATCATCATCATAGTATCTTCGCCATGATGATGATGACGATGAAGATGATTATTATTATTATTATACATTAACATCATGATGATCATCGTCATCGTCATTTCTATCATATTTTTAAACCCAATGTCAAGGTTAATGGATGTCATACGCTTAGCAGCTTTGCAGTTTAAACTACACAAATCACTTCAACTACAACCAAGGCATTTACTGTTTTTTGTCATCCATCATTATCCCCCTTTTCTGTTTAATATAGCTCATTCTTATGATACAGACCGTAGTATCAAACTAATTTGCCAAGTAGAGTGCAAGAGGTGATTTGTTTTACCTGTCTGTTTGTTGATCTTGATGGCTATTCCTGTTCATCTTCCGGCGGATGTAAATGACTAAGCAGCAAACCAAGATAAAAGATAACACAGCTACACCTACACCAACACCAACTCCGATTATGAATGTTCTCAGCTCTCCTGTTGATAAGAAGAACAAAACGAATTATCAATGTCGCAGTGACATAATTTCAAAAACATTAAAGAGGGAGAATCAGACAACTAATGCGATTACACAAATAACAAAAATGTATGGTCTAATCATGGACTTACTAGTCCATGGTCTAATATTAGAGTAACTGCGATTCATTTTAAGTATAAATGACCCATGGATAGGTGGCCACCAAGTTTAGAACTTGTGTAGTATAATAGAACACCATCAAAGTGTCGTTTTAGGCAACCGTTACCCTTTTCACGCCTCTACAAGTATTGTTAAAGTTATACATGTAGATGCACTACCGGTTATCACAAGAGAGGTTTTCTGCCTCTCAGCTAGACCTTCGCAAATTTGTAAATTATCGCTCTGGACAATTGTCAACAGATGACACACAATATTTTATTCCCATTTTTTTTCTGATTATTTTAGAACAATAATTGTGGTTGTGATAAAGAGAATGACAAGGCATTGATAATTAACCACATAATTATTCCAAAAGCCAAATTTATCACAGTTCATCTTCATTATTTTAATAGTTCGACACAGATATCAGGCATAATTTGCATGTGATCATAATTGTGTTGCTCCTATCTCGAATGTTTACCGTGTAAGTCATCTCTTTAACTTGATCACACATTTAATCTTGTTACCATAGTTACCTATGCACTGATCATCCATTTTGCCATATAAAATGATTGTAGACAATGCTTGATGATAATGATAACAAAATAGAATTCCTTTGAACTGTAACATTAGGCATGATTCACTGATGACTTTGATATAATGTCCATCAATAATACATGGCGATATGTTTATAATCATATAGATCTGATTAATACAATACTGTAAAAAAAAAAAAAATCACACAGTTACACACACCACACGCACACGTGATATTAGTTTGAATTTAATAAAAGCAGATATGTGCGAGAACCAAATCAGTAAAGCTTTGAGGACAATCCGATAAAAAATAAGGAAGTTTAACATTTTTATATTTGAAGTCAAACACAAATTGGCAACTTATTGAAGCAGCTTTCAAGGTACAACTTATACTTCCTTCGTACTTGAAATGTCAACAAATATTTGTTCTTGTTTGATGTTGAAGGAATTGATATATTTCATAAACGCGTTGTGTAAACAACATAATTATTTGCGCCACAATTATATCGAGGGTACATGTATGCTTTCACTTTTTCTTCAAAAGAAAATAGCAATATAGGATTAGTTATACTATTTGTAGTAGGCCTAAACAACAAATGGAAGAGGTGCTCCGTAGGAGAATTAATTGCCCATGGTGTATGATCGATCGCACTTGCAATACTTTATAACTTCCGTATTTGTATAAGATTTCGTCAAACTATTCACTTATCTGTTACTCAGGGGCGGATCTACGAGGTGTGGGAGGGGGGGGGGGTGGGGGGTTGAGTTGCCAAGTGAAAAAAAGTGATGTGCATTACAAAAAACGCCATCATGTGTCCAGGCCCACACAGTATTAGTAGATGTTAGTAGATGCCAGGAAAACATCACTTATGGGGGTTAAAAATAGCTCCCCGAAGTCGTCTCGCCGCTTTGCGGCTCTCTGCATCGTCATTGGGTCAACCCCCCCCCCCCTCCCCCTTGGCAAAAAGCTAGATCCGCCCTGAGTTAATCTTATTTAATTTCTGCATCTAACACCATGGCTCAAAAATATTAACCTCAATATAACCAATGTTTTGAAGGAAATAAAACCGTATGGTTTTATATAAAAGCTATAGAGTTGCTACAAACATAAAAGTCTACCTGGAATAAGTCCGGGTCCTGTAAAGTTTCCTGTATTTCCAGAATCGGGTGGAAGACCGCTAGGTACGGGTGGACCGGATGACGATGTGGTAAGAGTTCCTTCGCCCGGTAGACGAGGCGTTGGGACACTCGTTGCCGTGTTGGTACCCCTGCAGGATATGAAACAAAATGATGGTTACTTAAGTACTTAAGTGGTATTTTTTTCTTTAATATTTGTTGAAAAAAGCATTCTACAAAGTGACAGGAAGCCATGATAACGACGCGACGTGGCGACAAAGGCATGTAATTATTTTGCCTTTTTTGGACTTTATTTCTACAACTATCTTGAAGATGCCCAAAATTACGAAACAATTTTTTTTGTTCATCCTGTATGAAAACTTAACATCGTTTCTCCCTTACCATTATAACATTTAATACTTTTCATTGAACTTTCAGGTTATTTTTTTCTTCTTCTTCATGCCAAACCAAATTATTGGTTCAATTACCCATAGCAAGACAGTGCACAAAGAATCACCTTTTTTTAGGGGGGGGGGGGGAAGGGGCGATTTAGTTATTAATAAGATTTGTGAAGCATTAAGTGTTTGCAGAAACGGAAGAAAACATTGTGCTCTCATGCTCAAAGAAGGACAGTAGTTACGGGAGCTATACTGTAACCATGGAAAGCACTATAGAAATCATAAAGTTTGAGCAATCATCCTAAACTCGATAGTCTCTGTATAATGATGAAGCACATATTGTAACTTTTTATATTATAGACATAATATACACCCGCCCCCCCCAAAAAAAAACCCCCCCCCCCCCCCCCCTCAAAAAAAATAAAAAAAAAAAAAAATAAATAAATTGATAGCCCTTTAAAAAACGGTAAAAATGAAGTCCCCATAACAATAAATCCATTAAGTTATTAAGTACCTGTTACATATACTGCAGCTATCTCCTTGAGGTGGAGACGTACATAGTTCGGTGACATTTAGACATTGGTCGTCAGTGAGACACACTTTCCAGTAGAGTCCATTGCCACCGCCTCTGACTCGCTCCAGAAGTGCTCCCGCCATCGCATACGGCAAACAATCCTTTCCTTGAACGAGAGCACCTCCACTCGGGGGCCACCATCTGAAATAACCTGAGTCTAGTACCACCGGGTCGCAGTCGGTGTAACCTGTTTCAGAGTGACAGAGAAGTTGAGATAAACACTTGTCTTTTAGAAATATCCCTATGAAGGTACCAATCAATAAAGATAACCAGGCCGATAGTAGGGACATACCGGGGTTTACAATATCATATTACCCTGAGGTGCCTTTTTTTAGTGGGAGGGGGGATGACAGCTCTAATTTTTCTCCACGCAGAAGAGATTCATTGGTTTCATGAGATAGGATGGGGTATTTCTTCAGATGCTGGGGTTTGTGAGATAGAAGTTCCAAGTTTTAGGTGTCTGAATAATCAAAGGCAAACCCAGGATTGTCAGAAGAGGATGTAAATTATATTAAAAAAGCGTATTTAGAAAACCGCGAAAGCTCACGATTCCTAGATGTACTTCTCCCAATTATGTAGACCCCCAATGTTAAGGCCAGTCCTCACAGACCCAACTCGGATACAAGGGAGGGAGAGATTAAATGAAAAACTTCTTGAAGTTCATTCGGGACATGAGGAGGAGCAATTGTTTTACCCCCTAAAATACTTTTACTAATCATAATGATAATATTAATAATTAAAACAATCATAGTCATGTGCTTTTTATTCTTGTTATTTTGATTCAATAGTTGTTGTAGTTGTTATTCATTTGCTTTCATACCATTTATTCATAGATCTATGTGTTATATTTTCTCCAGATAGAAGATCAATGAATTTAATTACAAATATAATAATTTCAAGCTTTGAAAGTGAAATGATATTCCTCGTTGCTATATAGGAATATACTCTTACGTCTTAATTTGCCGTCTTCGGAGAAACTTTTATTCCAGCACTCAGGAGAAGCATCATCGACAGTCGTATTGGCAAATATAAAGTTAGATTCCACCTCGCTACAATCACACCAACCCTCACAGGCAATCCTGGAAGAAGGAAAAGAAAAGAAGAACAAAAATTCACATAGAAGGGCTGTGTATTATTTTTCGATTAGGAATATGATTATGTGTAGCATTTTGTATAAAGTTCATCCGTATAATGTTTCGAGTTTATAGGACAACGAGGAAGGAAATTGTGTGTGGGCGTATTTTTCAATTTCATTTTATTTTGTTTTGGTCGGGGTGCTGTAAATCGTTAACATTCAAGTTATAGACAAGATAGAACAATTTATAACACGTTTACATGTCATTAACCGGTATATAATACGTGGTTCCTATTATTGGTATACAAACTTATTTATTGAGGTAAAAAGAAGCAATCTGGATTGACAAAAGAAAATAGGTAAAGCAAAAAACATTTGCTGTGGTAAAAGAAAACTGCTGTGAATTTTATTTCTGATCATCTTAGAGGAGTTTGTATCGGGGCTTAGGAGGGGGTGGGATGGCAGTCTAGTCGTTTGTTGACAGGATCAAAGGGGAGAGAAGCAGCAGAGTTGTTGATGATTTAGTAGTGAAGTTACAAAAATGTAAATGAATATAATTTTTTTTTTTTTTTTAAAGGAGACTTTGAGACAAGTACGGCATTCGTACTTAATGTATATATGCTTGGAGTTCAATGTGTTATTATTGTAAGCTGTCACATGTACTGCATAATGACGTTAGCAGTTCCTATAGTATTCAAATTATGCAAGGAAACCCGTTTAATTTCTAGACTTCACTGTCAGACACTATTGAGCGACTGACTAAAACCTTTTTTTTTTTCTTTGGTAATAACATACATGAAATGAGCTGTAACAGATATGAGCATTTGTCTACACACAATAACCCACTACTTGTAATGGCCAAAATTAAACTGATTGAATATTTTTTCTACGAATCAGACTATTACTTAGGTGATTGCAATCACTTATCGATTCGACAACTAATGGTCGTTATTTTCCAACAAAAAGCCATTTTCAAACCCTTTCGTTTTGAGGGAAGTTCTAAATAAGTAGTGTCGTATTGTCCGTTGAAATTTATCCTGTTCATTTTCTGACCTGCATTGGTACCTTTAACAGCCTATTGTTATCGGTGCATGGTATATTTTACATAAACAAGGAGTCGAAGGTCGGAAAACTTTCGGTTCAGTAGACGAAATACGAACAATACACATTCGATTTGAGTAATGAAAATAACCTAGTACATTTAATACTCTTTGCGGGAGGGGCGAAATTGAATTCAGACAAGGATTGAGAATAATAATTTAGTGCAACGTGAAAGCTTCCGCGCTTCGCGCCGGAGGGGGACAACTGAATTCAGACAAGGATTAAGAGTCGAGAACGCTAAAACGAATCGTCTTCTTTCTCGAATAATTTAATGAAACGTGAAAGCTTCCGCGCTTCGCAAGGGAGGGGGGGAAACTGAATTCAGACAAGGATTAAGAGTCGAGAACAGAACAACGAATCGACTTCTTTCTCTAATAATTTAATGAAACGTCAAAGCTTCTGCGCTTCACGCAGGAAGGGGGAGGGGGAACTGAATTCAGACAAGGATTAAGAGTGTTTTATGGGGTTAAATTGTAGACATTGGCATTAATATAATTGTCGGTAATTGGTGGCTAGTTTTGTAGGTAAGCGGTTGCCTCGTCCCCCCCCCCCCCCCTCACTGAAAAGGTCTAGCGACGCCCATGCACACTGGTCCTATATCCAACTGGCCCTACAACACATTGGTCTTGTGTCCCACCGTTAATCACATTGGTCCCATTGGTCCGAGGAAATACATGTATAACCCTAATCCTAATCCCATTTCCGAATGAGATGTATGATAAATGGGGCAACAAAATAAATGAACTAAACAATAGACACACAAACCAAAAAAGCGTTCGTCCTACTTCTTTTTAAATATTGAAGAATTATTTTTCATTCTTAATAGATCATGAAAATAATGTAGCTATACACTGATCTTCAAGAAGGGCTTTGATAGACAAATTAAGTCTAATTCAGACCGTTAAAGCCTATCTGCACTTGTTTAGCCTAGAGGGATTATACCTCCCTACGTGGTCACTGCCAGATGGTTATTTCATCAAATTAGCATTCAATATTAATAAAAAGGGAACCATGGGGATCAACGGGTACCGCTTAGGCATATTGTTGGCGATATAGATTATAGAGGGCGCAAGTAGCTGCAAGTACAGTAGTGCAGTCCTGCTTTAAAGTTGAACTCTTAGAATAACTCTTATAATAACTAATTAGTCAATCAGATCCAGGACTGACGGATCATTCACGTCATTTTCTGTTGCTCCTGTAGCTATGACCACATTCTAACGTATGACCATACACCTATCCGTCAGCAAAATATGGCTTTTAGATGACGTTCAAAGGATGTGACTATTTACGGTATAGCCGTTTTGAGGGCGTCATGTAATTATTGTGCTAATCGGCCATTCTGACAATGACATCGGAAGTATTGGGTCGCACAGGAAGCACTTTGTTAATAGGCCTATCGATGCCATATTGGTTCTCATGCAACACTTTAAACAATATGATATAGGGGAGGAAGCGAAGGTGATAGGTGTCAACTAGTATTGACTATGAGGGTAGACCTAAAGACTCATCACAGGAAAATATGAATAATTTGGTACAGTTTGGAAATCTATTAGTATTACCCTATCCATTTTTACGTGACATTATCATTTTAGTCTTTCTAGTCGCCAATGGATTTGGAAAAATGTGAATGGAGCACTACTATCCATTTTAAACACATACATGTAGAGATTGGCTATAACGTTTTAGGTTCAGTCTTTAGCGATATTAAGATCCTGGTTTAAAACACTCACTGAGTGATCAGTGCAATCAGTAAAGTAGTTTACTTGCTTGCTTAAGAAACAACAAGAAAAAAGGAGAAAATTATATGAAATTCGAAAAATTAGATTAGAATCATTAAAATGGAAAAGCTTAAAGGAGTGTGTTATTGCCCTATTATTGAAAGTATTACCTCTCTGCGGATGTACTTTCAAATAGATGTATTATCATAAGAAGCCAAAAATCAGTTGTTATTTTTAATGTTGGCACTAACAGGATTTAGTTCATTTCCCAGAACCCTTGGCTCGTATTTCATATTACTTCCGATTAATATAACATACAAGTAGTCACTATTATTATTATTAAAAACAGGGTAAAATTATAAAAACAAGTAGTTCTATTGATATGCATTGAATAAGAAATTATCAAAGTCTAAGTACAAAATAATGTTCATTTATTGATTTATATATGGACGAAATGGACTTTCATGATAAAGGGATGTTTCATGAAAGCAGGGAAGAGCTGATTAAAGGGAAGAGCTGCCTGTAATATTGAAGCCCTAAACAATTGATCATGAAGTGCCTCAAAAAAGTAAAAATCTTTGAGTGACCGGTTTTACCATACTCATTTTCCCCAGTAGACTGTAGTATTATAAAAACCGTTAGCGAAAACGGTTTTTGAAATTTCGATTTCCAATCATAAATTTCTTGATAATCAGACAGGCGATCGGCTTGTAAAAGTCACGGGGTTCCTAACTGACCTAAAGGTTTACAATTGTCATTACAGCATGTGCTAAACCCAGGATTTTTTTCCGGAATCTGAGACAAAGATACCGAATCCCTTTAAGAAAAGATTTGTAATTTTTTTTTCCTTTCCGTGTATATGGGAATTATAGATGATAACACACGTATTTGAGATACTCATTCGTTTCTATACCTTTATAGTTTTTTCTCAGGAATTTGCTTGAAACACTCAAAATAACATGCCTCAAACAAACCAAATCCTTAGCGATAATAAAGCCGCATCATGCATTGTTTTAGAAAACTTTGTCGGTCACGTCATGGGCAATCGGGGGCAATCGGGGGCAATCTCTCGTGGTTTCTGACATGTGGCGAGTTTAGTTGGAAATTATACTATGATGTACATGTATATACCAGGACGTGAATCATCCTGAGGCAGCCTATCCAAAATATGATCAACGAAATCATCCAGAATTCTCCTCGATGTGACTTGTTTTGTCACGGTCACCATGTCGACCTGGTTTGTTTGGTTGGACGATTTTTCTAGTCACGCGAAGGTGAAATACGGGAATAATCCTGCTTTACCTTGACTTGTTTTGGGTGAAAATTAAGCGGGTAGGTATTATTTTGCGCATGGGTCACGAAAAGTGGACGTGATAAATTCTTAAAACTGAAATGTTTTTCATGAAAGAGATGTGAAAAGACAAAATCCTGCTAAAGAGTGAAACTATGTCTGGTTTATGCTCAATCAATATTAAGATACATTAACCCTAGTAATCTTCTACTTTGTCCTTTCAAATTCAATAATTCGAGATAATGTGTCGCATTGTACAAGAACTTTAGATGAGTTTAATGATGAAACATTTTTAACTTGAAAAACTTGCCGTCGCAAAATCTTTATCCTATTGAAGTGTGGATATGATATCTACTTAAGAGTAGCCCTACTTGTAAATGACAGAAGTATATCATAATTAAATGGGCAAGTCTAGGATATTCATTCAGTATCCGAATAGTTACCAAGTGTTGAGGAATTATAAACATAACTTTATATGAAATATGTCATTTCACTTCATAATTAGTCTGATCCAAGCTTTTCGAGGACTGTAAAAATAAACCCATAATCAGAAAATGTACTGAAACTTAGATGCGGTCGGTAACGTATAGAACAAAAGAAACTTGGATTTGTCCAAATAGTGATGTATATGACATGCTATCAAATTTGCCTACATGACTCATTCAAATTTTCAATAATCACAATTATACTGTATACTTACAATGGGCAAAGGTGCGTCGACACGATTTCTTGCCATTCCATGTCGACACCGTTTATCGGAGTGCCTCCACCCGATGCTCCAAGTCCATAGTTCATCGTCGACAGAAGCTGAAGCAACACCAAGATATAATAACTGATTTCCATCTTTACTTTCTTGAGTAGTTATCTTATTCACACACAATATTTAACAGAAAATATTCCGACTCATTTGCGCTTTGATGTATCGTCAACCATCCTGTTATGCAGTATTTTCCAGCAGCTAGTCTCTCTTTCTCTCTTATGATATTTGATAGAACTGGCATATACTGTATATAGAAACGTGATCTTTAAGTCGATGAGAAAACCCGAATGACGACGCTGTATACTGTCTCACTGAAATCAAATGGTTTCCAACGAATAGATAAATGTACGGTGAATCATTGTTGATTTGTCCTCAATGTGACGAAAATCCAAACCGATTTGTTAAAATGATGTAAGCATCGGTGTAAATTCCCTTAGTGTTGCAACACAGCATCCTGTCTAACAGCTCAATATTTACACAGGCATTTATTCAGATCAGTCGTCTCTGCATTAGATAGCATCCGCCCTATGACACTATGGAACCATAATAAAAAGAACAATAGCTAAACTAGATCCGTCCTGCTCCACTGCCAACTACTGATATGAGCCGTGTAACTTTCCACCAATGTGATAATGATTCGTCGATCCCAATTCAGATCCAATATCCTTTCGACTCCGGTACTGTGGAAGTCCCATCCATTAGAATGGTTCAGCGGCTAATTTCGTCACTTTGCCCTTGATTCTGGCGCTCTTTTGACTCTTTTCGCTAGGACGCTTTCCTCAAACAGGTTTTAATGATGACAGGTCTTGTTATCTCGGTTTCAAATTTGTGTAGGTGAAATTAAAGTTATATTTCCGGCGGACGGATGAATATTAAACAACATGGAAGGGATGATGATAACCGGCGTTTAATATCGATATCCATAAAAGAAAACTTTGGAAAGAAAGGGCAAACCTTTAAAGATCTGAACTGAACGAAGTGGTCTTAAAGTACGTCTATAGCTGCAAGGTCAAGCAGCCATCTTTCGATGATGTCTTCAGTCGTCAGATCTGGAAACTGAGGCTGACTTGATAAACATGTAGAACTCACACTTGTATGCCATCGATTTGATTTGATGTAGAGATCAATAAATTAGTATTTCCAACAAAAAATTGATAACAGGTATAGATAATGCAACTCTTTCCTTAACATAGTTCCAGCCACCTTTCACAAACCAGTCGTATGCCTATCTGAATCATTTAATATATTCTTCTGAAAGATTTACAAGAAGTCTTTCTAGTAGCTGCTGAGTTTCCAACCGTACAGTAGCTGCTTTCAGAAATGACACTATCGGTGAAAAATTATCTCACAAGCAACTCTGCACCAATTACCGTGACGTCCTTGTATCTAGGGGCGTAGGTCGAACCCGAACAAAAATGCGAATACTTATTATGGGGGTGGGGTCCTTGATTACAAGAGATATGTTATTAGTTTGCGAACTTGAGAAAATGGTAAATCTGGAAGGGTGATGGTATCAATAGCTTTTTTTTCTTTCTTTTTTTAAACACGGATGTCGTTAACTCTCTTTCCTATGACTATACACTTGGTCATAATTGCATTTTAGCCATCTTCGCATTGTTCTCATGTCTTGTAGTCCTGCATGGTTTCCATTGTAAGTAGGCTAAAATGTATCTATATTAAATCATTCATTTATTGCAACCATAAGTTGGATTTCATCAATATCTGTCATAATTATGCCTGGGTATGAACATAAGACACGAGGGTGTAATTTATAATTATGTAGCAGTTATAGAATTGTTTGATGGAAGGGATTCGCAAGGATAATGGAGGAATCCACAGTCGATTATTTAGAAATAAATTATATCAATACTTGATGAGTAAACACACTATGACCAAAATGAAGCGAATTACCCTTTCCTCTCCTCAACTCCATTTTATCAGCCCTACGTTCTTCCTACATGGATGTCTCGATTTCTAATATAATTTTCGTTACAGAATGATATTAATTTGAACAAAATATCACGGTAATGCGCATGCGTGTACGATTAAAACATGTTAGAGAACTCAATAAATCCAATCAAATCAAATGTATAGACTGCGGTTTCACTTTTGCATTTTCGTATAGTGTTGTTATGTTTTGTAAACAATAGGATATGCTTGACACCAGGCATTTAATAGTTAAAGGCACTCTTTAACAATGTTTCCAGTTTCTACAGATATGTGATGCATGGCCCTACGTGTTATCAGTGTCTGTGATAATTATGATATAATATTGAAGCCCTAAACAAAAAAGTGCGCTTCAAAAAAGTAAAACATCTTGAAGTGACCGGTTTTACCATACTCATTTTCCCCAATAGACTGTAGTGTTATGCAAAAAAAACATTGGGAAAACGGTTTTTTAAATTTCGAATTACGATCATAAATATCTTGATAATCAAACATGCGATTGGCTTGTAAAAGTCATGGGATTTATTTCTGACCTTAGGTTAATTATTATGATTGCAGGATTTGTTTAGAATCGAGAGGCAAATTTACGGCATACCTTTAAGGCAGGATTGGGTTCAGGGAAAGTTGAAACTTATTGGTGAATTTTCATACTCTTTACGTTAGTGTGGACGAATACCGAAAAAGTCCCTTGAAAAGATGGCTCTTCAAAGTCATATTCGAAATATGGCAAGCAACAGCTTATGTCTGTGGACCACACTCTCATGTCTCTTGTATTCGTAGTCCCATTTACACGTTTATTATTAATATTATTATACTGTTGGTGATTCCCAAACCTCATAGTACGCCTATACATTATGTGCTACACGATAATCATTTTCCAATGGTGGATATAAAATTTCGTTCACAAAGCAATCACATAATCAGGCTTAACTTTCTCTTTAAGGATTATTCTTCCCAGTTGAAGTGAATTGAGATGAATTCAAACAAAATGTATCGATTCTTTCATCTTATGAACCCATAACACCATATTTTGAACGCAAGGAGGAGCTGAGTCCTGTTTATATTTAATAATTCAAGTGTCACATAATAAGCAAAGTTTACCTTGGTCCGGTTCCAAGAATACCTCCCTTACATGTGCATGCATCCCTTCTGTCTATATCCATCATTTGAGACGAACACAAACATAAGCTCATAAGGGAAACGTGTAAAGGGGGTATCTCCCTTACACCCCTCCCGTATACCACCCCTCTGATTGACTTGTCATGTGAAAACCAAGTACTCTGTTGATAGAGATAGAGTACCCTCAGAGGAAGACATCACCGTGTTGTCTTCCTTCCTTTAACCTTCTCACCCCATGTAGCTTTCCTAACCGTGATAGCAACCAAAGTTGTCTATTGTGCTGACTAAAATGAAACCAAATCGCTTCTAAAATTTGTTGAAATATACAAGTGCAGTGAGTAATTGGGCTCATGTATAAAGGGAGAGTGGGTAGTGAGGCAGAAAGAGAGAGGGAGAGAAAGAGAAAGAGAGAGAGAGAGAGAGAGAGAAAGAGAGAGATGCGAGTATTGAATCTACACGACCGATTGCGTTAAACTTATGGTGAAATAAAAGTTTGATGATGGATCATTGTACCTATCATCGTTATCATTACTTGTGATTACTAGTAGTAGTAGAAGTAGAAGTAGTAGCAGTAGTAGTAGTAGTAGTAGTAGTAGTAGTAGTAGTAGTAGTATTAGTAGTAGTAGTAG
Source organism: Strongylocentrotus purpuratus (assembly GCF_000002235.5). Taxonomy (NCBI): domain Eukaryota; kingdom Metazoa; phylum Echinodermata; class Echinoidea; order Camarodonta; family Strongylocentrotidae; genus Strongylocentrotus; species Strongylocentrotus purpuratus. The sequence goes on from NW_022145612.1 coordinate 5,034,529, forward strand.
TGGTAGTAGTAATAGTAGTAGTAGTAGTAGTAGTAGTAGTAGTAGTAGTAGTAGTAGTAGTAGTAGTAGTGTAGTAGTAGTAGTAGTAGTAGTAGTAGTAGTAGTAGTAGTAGTAGTAGTAGTACTACTACTACTAGTAGTAGAAGTATTAGTAGCAGTATAATGCGTGCACAAACATGTGGTCACCAGGAAACAAATATTTGATACAACAATTGAGAAACGGGTCAGTGAACTAGTGAAAGTTGAGAGAATGTGATGTTTTTAAGAACCCTACATAAATATCCAACTCTGTCTTTGAAAACTACTATCCATTGGTTTCGTACGGATATTTTCAATTACATCAATTTGTGGTATAGCCTGTACAACAAATCTCGTTACAATTTTATTTGTAAAAATAAAAGATAAAATACTTGCATATAACAATGTACGAACTGGGAAATTGACAACAAAAACATTTTTGAAGAAAAATTGCTTTTATCGAAATGTAAAATATGTATTATGTTCATTGCATATCTGGAAATGCTCATTGTAACCCATGCCAATTAGATGGGTAATGCAGTAAGCGCTCTAAACTATGTTAAAGGTACATGTACTTTTAGCTTTTTAAAATAATATTTACCTTGACGGGATCATAATAAACATTAATTTTGTCAATGCTGTGCGTTTAGCATTTTTTTCTTTCACGGGTGTATTTTTACCTTGCATTACAAAACAAACACACACAAAACAACATCAACACTTTTACCCCGTTTATATAACCATATCAAATTGTTATTAGAACTCTGTCTTGAATGTGTTTGTTTACTTCTCGCGATATCTTTGTCGTGTTGTGTCTTGCTCAATTTTTTATTATGTAATGTACATAATTGTTTGGGTCTACAAAAGCATGACACACAACTCTTGCGGAAAAGCACAATATATTTACAAGCATACACAGTTATGTGGGACTGTCCGTCAGTTACAAAACGTGAGGTAATTATACTAGAAATATTATTAGATTTTATAAGTAAGTTCTAATAATGTTACATGCAAGTATTGTTTTCCTCCAAAATGAGATGAAAGTTTCTCATTGAAGGTGATCCCAATTAACTTTCTTTTCTTTTCCTGTCTATTTCCATGTATCTTGTTTTCTTCTCACGCACCTCGCCTTACCAAACATGCCAATTGATGTAGGTGTACTGGTGTAGGTCTGTGGAGTAAATGAACCTGGGCGGATTTGAAGGCGAGTGGTATGGACATTTTCTTGGCTCCACATAGCCAAATCCGGTTATGTTTTTATTATGTTAATCCTCAAACTTTGGCCAGGATACAAGCGAGACAACCATGACCCTGGAACATTTGTGTCAGCCGTCGACCGATCGAACTGCACATCAGATGTGCAAGAAGTATAATTGAAAATGATAGGGCAGCATTTTATATCAATATTCCCAGCCTAGTACGGAGTGCACTGATCAAGCCGATGACGTGGTCCAGATGTGGTTTAGTAGCCATATTTTATAATCTGGTAAAAGACTTTTTTTTTTTAAATATTGAAAATATTGTGATCAAAATTATTATCACCTCTTATCTGTCTGAAATTCATATCACAGTTACTACGAGTTGTGTGCACAATTAAGCCCGGTCTAACTTAAACCCCCGGCTTTAAAAGGTAACCCGTTAAACCAGAGTTTAACCAAACCACACATAGACCGCTGTTTAATTGAAACCCGACCTTTCTATACGGGCCAAGTTAACCCTACGCTAATTATGGATATTGTAAAAAAAAATATATATATATATAGAAGAAAGAGAATTATTGTAAATAACGTTAGGCGGGGCACAGCCACTATAGGAATCCATGGTTTCACATAAAACTGTAGGCATGAAGTATAGTTTAGTTAAATCATAATCAAATTTGTAATCCTTTTTACAGTTTGTATAAGGATTGTTTTACAAATTGTTGAAATATGAATTTGTATTTGCTCAGATAGTTGTATGGTTTTTGAAAATAAAGACGTCTGGAACTTTTATGTGGTTGTCTTTTAGCGACTATTTGTCTATCATTAAAAAGGGAGATGCTGTCTTTTTCCTCGATTCCGTTAATATGGACAACTGTGATAATACGATCGAAAAAAATTCCATAAGTCAACTTAAGGTCATCTCGATTACTTTGTCTAACAATTCAATATCGCGTTTTATCACCGTACATAATAGACAACAGTTACTATTTCATCCAATCCAATCCCACTGATCATTTAGCTGAATAATAAAACAAATTTACAACACTAGACCTTAATGTTTTTATACTCACACCCCACCCCCCCCCCCCCAACTCTTGAATTGAAAACAACTTAACTCGGGGGAGAAGAGAGAACATATGTCTCATCTTTGAATTCAACCTAGTTCGGATGTTCCACTTCAGACATCATTTCCGATTCTCCAAACCCCTTTATGAAGAATTCATAACCACTTCCTTCGGCAAGACACCAAGACATGTGAAATGATTTAATAATCCTCATAACTTGTATCACACAAGGAGATTCTTCTATATTCTTCATTAGTTGATTGGAGAATAGGTTGGGAACAGGAATGATTGCGCTTGATAAGGAAAAAGTTCATTTATTTTCATTTTATCATTCATTGCCCAATAGACGTTTGAAATGGAAATTTGGTTCTATCACATAATTAAAAGGTTCAGACATGTAATCGAGAACTTTCGGAGATGCAAAACATTAGATGCATGAGCTTTCACTCTGGTACGTGATAGTGTACTTCTAGTATGAGAAAGATCAGAATTAACTTGAGTTGGATGTTAAGGATTCCACTTTTTGGAGACCAATATGGGGATTGTAGTGGCCAATTTTCGACGAAAAAGAGGGCGCTCATGTCCGAAAACTCACGAAATTAAAGACCCGCGAGACCGAAGGCCGGAGAAATCACTGTACAGGGCTACTTACATCGATACAATGTGTATATTGAGAACCCAAACGTGTTGAATCAGAATATCATTACGACGAAATAAGCCACCTTTCACATAATACAGCCTATCTCGCGCTCAGTCAAAGTATTATATTATTAATTTCTAGCTAAACTGTTGACTAGGTAGTGAATTCAATTGGATGACAGATTATTTATTTATTTGCAAAAATAGAAAGTTCCGTTAAATTTCCTATCGAATTAGCATATCATGGACAAAAATTATGAACACACAATACTATTATAATCCAATGGGGTGTGAATACGAATTACTTTGTTTAAACAAAATTTGTGGTGTCATGTTTCAAACAACAGTTACAGACAGAGAATTGTGATCTTCCTTCCCTATTCAGAGTATCACGCGCGTTTAAGGTTTCCACATATAATCATTTCCTTATTTACTAGAGAACAGCTTAAAGCCCCTCTACAGTGGTTTTTAGTGTGGATTCTACTCTAACCAGAATAATCAAAATCTAATCTTACTCAATTAAGAGATGATCTCTTGTCATACCTTATTATTGACGAAGATATTACAAGCAAATAGAAGTGAACCAACGAATATAATTTGGTGGACTGAGCTATTGATTATAAACCGTCTTTCGGGGGACATATTTTGATGATGCAAAAATATACTCTTTCATGAATGTCTTTGATATTAAACACATTGTCAAAACTTCGGACAGGGGTAGGGTGTGCGCCTTATTAGGTTCTAGCATTTATCAGTTGGGCGATTCGCTTCTCTAATTGGTCCTGCACAGTAATTCTTTTTTCCCTTTTTTTCATCCAAACATTAACAAAATATATAAAGATAACCACTGACTTATTGTTCTTTCGCCATCACCGTCATCAGTTAATGATCATATTTATGAAGAGAATAAAAGACAGATGCCGTACGGGAAACATTGCATGGAATCGCCCCGCAGTTCATTCAACTCGATAATTGGTATTTTATGAAATATTAGTATAAAACAGACTAACTTCCTCAAAAGAGGATTGACATCCGTTAAATTACATTTTGAATCATATGGAAGAATGATAAGATATGACTAACCTGACAATATGGTGTGAGCTACATTAGCTGAAAATGATGAAATCACTCACAGTGGAAATAACAGGAAATTAAAGAATAAACGGGGCACTTCGAAGGGATGTATAAGGGATTACTCTTTATCAATACTACATAAAACAAAATTTACATTGCTAAACGCAAACTTGAGACATAGGCCTACATTTCAACAAGGAAATAAATCAACGAACATATACAATACACAAATAAATATTTCCATTCTAAATGTCACACAAACCATGTTTCATTCCCTTTCTCATTTCCATTTTTGGAGTACTTCCGACAACCTTTGCCTCATAAAAGACATGTGAAATACAAGAAGATTTACAAGAAATGTGTATTGAATGATGCAGGAATGGGAATAGATATTGTTTGATGAAAAGGTTGAGTTCTGTTCAAGGTACTTGAACAAAAATATCTCAACTTTCTTGTTCTTCAATGTTTGTTTGGAAGAATATCATAGTAGAAATGTCCCCTTCGAGGGGTTGCTCATCAAATACCCTCATATATGAAACATGGGGGATATGAGGGGGGAAATATGAACATTTCTGACCAAACTTCCATGTCACATGTGTGTAGTCCCATAAACTCACACTTTAGTGTGCACTGCAAGTGACTTTCAGCATGAGTGCGCGTTAATTTATTATCATGATAATTACAAAACCTAACATAATATTCTAATGTAATACCTAAATATCAACTTTTCCTAATCGCTTTCAGATTTCTCCCACAATGTGATCATTATGAGTAGACCTCAATTTTATCTTTAAATAGTCCCATACACTTCCTCACTACTCGGGGGCATATCATCCGGCGTTCTCTTTCGCGTGTGATCTACTGTCTCGGGGAGAGGGGCGGCACTAGATGGCGCTGCAAGCTGTTCAGCTCCAGTCATATCAAGCTGTCCATATTTTGCACCGCTTTCCACCTTCAAGCTTTCATCAACTGGCTTCATCATTGGACTCCTGTCCAGGGTCTGATACGTCTCTGCTGTAGGACACCCCGGAATATCTCCTGTATCACTGTATACATAAACGTTACTAGTTGTTTCATTTTATATTCAAATACCTTGAAATACCCATTACATGCATTGTGTTGGTGTGTATTATTGGTGTTAAGTGCATTCCCTTTCACTAACCCATCTTTCTCTTTTTCTGTTTTTCTCTTTCTAAATATCTTCCTCTCACTATGCTCTCCCTTGAACTCCCCTTTTCTGTGTTTCTCTTCCTACTAAATATCTCCATCTTACTATTCTCTCATCCCCCCTTCTCTCTACCTGTCTATTTTTTTTCAAGAACTGCTTGTGAGGTTTCTCCTTCCCTCCTCTCTCTGTCTCTATCTTTTCTCTCTCTCTGTCTCTTACCCTCTCTCTCTCTCTCTCTCTCTCTCTCTCTGTCTCTTCTTATGTACTCCAACTTGCTTCCTATGTCTTGAATATTACTATCATATCACTCTCTACCCCTTTACCATCCCATCTTCACACTTGCAGCTGCAATCCAGATAGATCATGTGAAAGCATCTCAGGAGAGTTCTAATAATTAATATGCTTTTTCTTCTTCATTACTCAAGTATGACAATATCTCTTGCTCAATTGTATATGCATGTGGCAGGTTACATATTGATTTGTTGTATTTAATCATCAAACTTGATACGTGACAGGAATGAAAAGAAGGGAGAAGGGGCTGAGGTAAAGACCATGATTTGATTTATTTAAACATAATCATAGACAGATAACTACAAAACATCCTGCTCCTGATCTAGCTGTTATTATATAGACAGCCCATGAAATTAACAAGGTAGGTCTCTTGCAACTCAGAATTTGTCAGAATGCACATATTAGACTGACATTCCGGTTTTGTGAATCCTCGAGTAATTTTTCAGAAGAACATGCAGAATGCCGGAGTGTTTATTATGGTGTAAGCTATATTCAACACATGTAGATGTTGTATAAAATATGAGCCAAAAATGTGTTTTCTTTTCTGTTATTGAAGAAAAAACATAAAGAAACGAATAGCACTTTACATATCAGACTTGCCCCTGAAGATTTATCTCTATGGTATTCTATCTTTAATTTTTTTGGTAATTGCGTTATAGTATAGCTGATACATTTCTTCCTTCAAATTACTACAAAATATTTGCTAAGTTGGTAAAAACACATTTTTAAAAGATCTTACAACCATCAAAATACAGTTTATTGCATTGATATTTTTTTGATTTTATATAAAATACACATGTATATACAGAAATCAATGCGTATATAGACTTTTTTGATACAGAATAAGTTTGATTAATGTAGGGAAAAGGGTCTGACTATCAAATGTGATAAGGACTCTAATGTGATAAATATCATATTGATCTAGTATCTTATGAGTCGTGAATCTGTCTGGTTGCAAGGGACATCAATTGAAGCGGCACAACAGGGGTGCCTATATTACCAAAATTAATATTCCAAAACAAATCTCAGTACTTCTATTGCACTTGTTCGCACCCACAATGGTTGGGTTTGCATTTTGCCTTGCAAACCCGGCATGTCATCTTAAAGACAACAAATGTCATACTGGCTATTTGTCAAATCAAATGGGGCGTGGCCTGGGCCACGTATTTAATAAGGCTTATTTTTAAAGAAAATAATTATAAACGCCTAAACTTCTTATACCATTGCGTTTATTATACTCTTAAAACGAATGAAGATTCATAACTCCGAAAGCATTGCGTCAAAGGGGTGGGAGTGGGGAATGACTTATAAATAATTTCTGATTTTTGTTTTCTTCCTGTACTGGAATCCCTCATGCAGACCAGTTATTTACCCCTAGATTTTTGTCTCCGTTATTTTCATTATTACATTTTCTTTCTCTCTGAAGGGGGACCGTAGCCGAATCCTTCACATTATGATTCGCCTATTAAAGCAGATGTGGTGATATTATAAAAATTCCATAACTCGCCTTTCTTTCTAAATTTGGACTACCATTTCGAAATTAATCTATTATGTATTTAGATGCCATTTCAATGAGATAAAATAAAATGGAAAAAAGTGTGATGGCTATCCACTAAGTCCTAAAGCAACTAGAAATACTACAGCCTTGTCGAAAGATCAAACAATCAGATAACAACAGGACTACAACATCTAGACAGGCCTCTGTATTTTTCTACATCATGTCTTTCACACAAAACTCATAAGTTGATTTGAGGGGCAGACTGGAACTGAAAATTGGTTTTGAAAGTTGTATGTAACCAGCCCATTCAATATATAAGATGCATATACAGTGACTCTCAGACCCCAATTGACTGGACCTTGATAAGGCCAAACAAATAAACAGCTGCTCATGGGGAAAATTCCCAAAACTCCACACGGCATCGAGTTACGGGACCATACTGCTATAGCTGACCTGAGATGGCGCTAGATGGGATTTTGCAGAGCAGTGCTTCTAGACAGTATGGCTTTAAAGTTCAACTCTGCTTCGGCTATATACGGTAATTACACAATAATTATGCAATCAAACTCAATCCGTCTTGTGAGATATGTACTAATAAACCTAATTCTATCCTTGTTTATCACAGCTGTAATTCCTATCCTATCCAAAACCTTGATTAAAAGGCCTAGCGCACCCTAAATCCTATTCATTATATAAAAAAAAATATTAACACCAACAACAACAAAGATTATCTCCAAGTAATGTCCTATAATATTTTGACAAACTCGCTACATTTATAACTATATATAGAGCTCATGCTTTACAGTCAAACGCGTCTTTGTGGCCACCTCTCTATTAAGGCATTTTGTCTCCTTTGAGAAAGAAAAAGTGTGTTGTAGAAGCTGTTTGCACCTAGTGGCTATTTTATGGGGATTCCGTTGGGTTACCTTTGTAGACAGTTTGACTTTAATTTATTACCTCATGGAATCACTTTTAATTAAGCGGCTCGTACACCGGCTTATTATTACCATCGGCCTCTCCCAAGTATGATTTCTGCACTCTATCTGTTTGCTTCACTATTGTTTGATTTTCATAATCTACCTCCTCAATTGCTTTCGTATGGCCTCTATTTCCGTCTCTAGTTGCTTTGAGGTCCTCGTAGGCTGGTTGCTTCATAGTTGTTGCATCTAAGGACGTGTAGGGATCGAGTTCCTGGCCCTCTCTGCAACTGACTGAGTGCTCTCGAGCAGTGTTAGGTCCATGGTTAGAGCGTCTGAAATAAAGGAAAGAAAGATTATTGGTGAAAGGTAACATAGCATTCTTCTCAATATTGTTATCATTATTATTACTATTATAATTATCATAATTTATATTATCATGATGATTATTATCAATATTACCAGTATTATCATTCTCAATATTGTTAGTATTATTATTACTATTATTATTATTATTGTTATCTATATCATCATGATGATTATTATTATTATTATTATAATCATTATTTGTATCAATATTAATATTAATATTATCATTTGTTATTGTTATCTTTATCGTGATTATCATTATTATCAATGTAATTCTTTTTTTTTTTTAAAAGAATATGATGATAAAATTATATATTTTTTTATTGTTGCTGTTATTATTGTTATCATCATCATTATCATCATCATTGACGATAGGCATATAATATATGGAGTCAGTTACAGCCCCCCCCCCCTCCCCTGCCGCTAGTTTTGACTGATCTCAGTGTGCGTTTATAATTGTGCATGCCTGTGTGTGCACGTGGGTGTGCGTGTGTGTTGTGTGTGTGTGTGTGTGAGGGGGTAAGTGTGGATGCTCTATAAGTGGCAGGTGCCAAAGGGTAGGGCTGGGTGAGAGGTCACCTTTAACTCACCTGAGATGCAGGTACATCAATGTAATGATAATACCATACAAGGCAACAAAAGCAAGCAGTATGCCCACAACGATAATGCTGGCCACTATTGGGGAAGAAAAATATCAAATAATGAATTTAAAGACAATGTACAGGCTAAAAATCACAATACACAAACATAATAATTTTACATAATACTCATAAACAGTAAACCCATACGGAAACCTAGAATCGTGGCAATTTCTTTAATTTACTCTTATCATATTAATGTTCAGCTTTGAAATATTTGTCTATAATCTCGTTGTTAAGGCTAGGGGGACATTCTAACCAGATTTATGACTATACCTTTCATATTTCATATTTCATATCCTACGAATTAAGGATTACATTTGAAAATAATCTATTATGATGATAGCTTAGTTTTACTTCATTACTATTGCTTTGGAATTGTTTTAGTTCTATTCTTGTTAATATTCAATGCGGCTTTCGTATTTTTTGCATACTGGAATTGAGGGAATGATGCAATAATTATTAAATCAAATGTGTCGTCGAACTGTTTTATTAGACACAAACAAAGATATAGTACGAAGGAAATTAGTTATTATATCAGGGCTAACAAGACCATAGAATACAAAGAGATGGCCTGGCCAGACAAGAACCGTGATAACACAAGTTTGTTTCATCAGTGCTCTTTATAATGAGGTTCCACTGTATAGGTTTAAGCGATTAGCTTATTAGACTTGTCATTTAAAATCCATCAATTTATATGAAACAATGGAATTTATGTTAAAGAAGTATACACAAAAAGAAATAAGAAATTTCATTTTCTTGGGAGTATACCACTGCTCAGTAGCCTTTTGTGAGAAAAACCAGATAAATGATTTACTTTACTGACTCAATAATAACCCGAAAGATTTTTAAAAGACTTTGGTAAAGACTTTTAAGAAATTAACTTAATGCAAACATTCCATACCTTGTTGTATTGCCTATAAAGTGATTGGATTATGTAATATTTCATAGCAAATTTCACTCATTTACAAAAAGGTGACGGACAATTAAAACATTTGGTACGCTTCGCAGTGTTGTTTTTTTTTATTTTAAAGCTCCATTGTACTACTTGTAGCTTCTTGCTCCCTCTATAATTTCAATTATTCTATCTTAGCTGGGGAATTATTTAGAAACCAACTTTCTCATTTACAGAATGATGATGATGAGGAGAATTTTTTTTGTCATGATACGAACATACCAATTCATACAAATTGAAGCTCTGATCGTGCATACATAGGTTATAGTCACTTGCCATACTTGGCGCAAGCTGTTTGTCTAATCATATTTATTTTCATTAATATTAAATGTTTGGTTGCTATTGATTTCGATATCATTAATCGATGTAATTTAGCTACAATGTGTTCAGTGCATATTTCATTAAGAAACAGCTGTGCATGTCAAATGGGTGTGTACAAAATATGTTCCAATGCTTTTTAGGAAGGTCTATCTATCTCTGTTCATTGATTTGTATCTTGTAGGGACATGTAAACATCTACCATAGATCATGCTTGTATATGACCCGGTTGATGATGCAAAAATAATACTCTGAAGAACAGGATGGAGGCGAGGAAAATAATTTCAGACTCATTAATCTCAAAATGTGTCTTCCCAAGTCTAACATCTTCCAACATCAACACCTGTATAACAAAACCCTTGTCAAGGTTCTTTACACAGTACCCTACTACCCCTTGCCCATCCAACCCCCTCCCTCAACAATAAGTTTAGCGAATAAGCTCGTGAGTGACTGAGGAGAATGAGGACACATTCAAAAGATTACAAATTCAAGGTGGACAAAAGAAAAATCGGTTCACTTCAGCATTCTATTACAGTAACTATCAGAAAATATCCAAACCTTATCAGGGGGGGGGGGGAGGGAGGGGGTTCAAACTTAATTTGACTGATATTGCAATGTGTGTCAAAAAAACGCCTACATCTCTACGCCCTAGTTAGTCCTACAGATTGTCATTGAGAGTCTGACTAGTAGAGTACATTTATTACTTCTTCTTTTGTTCTTTTTTAGTAGGAAATTGAAAATCTATCTTTAAAATGAAATTTTGGAGATTTTCCATTTAATACATGTATGTATCAATACATATTTTGACTTAACCATCGATATTTGCAGATCTTATAGTCTTGTGCATCTTAGTGCCAGCAGATACTATTTGGGAGGAGGGGATCAAACTATGTAATCTATGTACTATATCACAGCCCTTTGGGGATAACTTTTTGAATTGAATGTGGTCTGCACTACATTTACATACATTACAGTACCACCAATATGAAAGACATTTAGTTTATTCATATCAGTCTACTATTTTTGCATCAAAAATTAATTTCTTTAATATTTATGGAACTTTTCTTTTCTGCTATTCTATTCATAGAATGTGTTTTATCAATTTATGTCATCTTCGATTTGAATTAGAATATTAAATATCTTTGTTTTGTACCACTTAGTATCATATATTATCACTGTTTTATGTAAGTCATTGGAATCACACTCATTTTGTCACATCTTATATCTTAATAAATTGTAAGCAATGAACTCGTAAACAGAGAGAGAGAGAGAGAGGCGGGAGATTGTGAGGGACACAAAAAGAGTGAGAGGTAGACAGACAGAGATACATGAAGCAGGCGCGGATCCGGGGGGTGGCCGACTTGGTCATGACCCCCCCCCCCCTTCCCCTGGAAAAAAAAGACGGGCCCTCCCCCCAAAAAAAAAAGTTTAAAAAAAAATTGTGACCAGAATTTTTGTGTGTGTGTTGCTCAAGGGGAGGGGGCGGTGGTAATAAGCAAAATACCGGCCGGCGCGATTGTCAAATTTCCGGGGGCAAAAAAAAGGAAAATAGCAATTCATGATTATTTATATTATATTTAGTAGGCTTACAAAACAAATGGAAAAGATTTCCGTAGGAGAATCAATTGCCTAGTTGTGTATGATCGAGCGCAATTACAAGACTTCATTACTTCCGTATTCTTGTTAGATTTTTTGTCAAACTATTCACTTATCTGTGACTGTTTTTATTTAAACCATCTTAACACCAGGTCTATACGGACTTCCCTTTCAGACCATTGCTTGCTATTTACCTCAAGAAGACCAATAGATTGAAGAAACTTAAACCGTATGATTTATATATAAGCTATATAGTTGCTACAAACTTAAACATCTACCTGGATTAAATCCGGTGCATCCAGAATCGGGTGCAAGACCGCTAGGTAGGATCGGACCTAATGACGATGACGATGATGACGATGATGATGACGATGTGGTAAGAGTTCCTTCGCCCGGTAGACGAGGCGTTGAGACACTTGTTGCCGAGTTGGTACCCCTGCAGGATATGAAGCAAAATGATGGCTACAAGTACTTAAGTGTTTTTTTAAAAATATTTGTTGACAAAAAGCACTCTATAAAGTGACAGGAAGCCGTGACAGGGAGCCGTGACTATTTTGAACAACAAAACAAAAAAACATGATAGCCCTTTTAAAAACAGGAAAAACTGAAGGCCCCATATAAACAATAAATCCAATAAGTTATTAAGTACCTGTTGCATATACTGCAGCTATCTTCTTGAGGTGCAGACGTACATAGTTCGCTGACATTTAGACAATGGTCGGCAGTGAGACACACTTTCCAGTAGAGTCCATTGTCACCGCCTCTCACTCGCTCCAGTAGTGCACCCGCCATCGCATGAGGCAAACAAGTAGTTCCTTGAGGGAGAGCACCTCCACTCGGGGGCCACCATCTGAAATAACCTGAGTCAAGTACCGCCGGGTCGCAGTCGGTGAAAACTGTTTCAAAGTGACAGAGAATTTGACATAAACACTTGTATAAATATCCCTGTATATGAAGATACCAATCAATAAGCATAACCAGCCGTATGGGACATACAGGGGTTTACAATATTATACTCCCCTGAGGTGTTTTGTTGTCGTTGTTGGGGGGGGGGGGCAGCTCTAATTTTTCACTTTTTGCAGAAGAGATTCATTGGTTTCATGAGATAGGATGGGGTATTTCTTTAGATGCTTGGGTTTGTGAGATACAAGTTCCGAGTTTTAGGTTTCTGAACAATCAAAGGCAAACCCGGGACCGTCAGAAGAGGATAAGCGTAATTAAAAAACCGCGAAAGCTCACGATCCCTAGATGGTTTTTCTCCCGATTATGTAGACCCCCATTTTTAAGGCCAGTCCTCACAAAGACTCAACTCGGATGAAAGGGAGGGAGAGATTAAATAACGGACCTCGTGAAGTACTTCGGGACATGAGGAGGAGCAATTGTTCTACCCCCTAAAATACCTTTACTAATAATAATGATAATAATAATTTAAAAAAATCATAGCCATGTGCTTTCTATTCTAGTTATTTGGATTCAATTGTTGTTGTAGTTGTTATTTAGTTGCTATATAATAACATTATATTCATAGATCTATGTTTAATATTTACTCCAGATAGAAGTACAATGAATTTAATTTAAAAATAATCATTTTAAGCTTTGAAAGTGTAATGATATTTCCTCGTTGCTATATAGGAATATACTCTTACGTTTTAATTTGCCGTCTTCAGAGAAACTTTTATTAAAGCACTCAGGAGAAACCTCATCGACAGTCGTTTCAGCAAATATAAAGTTAGATTCCACCTCGGTACAATCACACCAACCCTCACAGGCAATCCTGGAAGAAGGAAAAGAAAAGAAGAAAAAATATCCACAATGAAGGGCTGTGTATTATTTTTCGATGGGGAAGACAATTATGTGTAGTATGTTGAATAAAGTTTATCATTAGGGACTTTTAGATTTGCACGTCGACATAGTGGACTGCTACGTGTGAATTCTTTTAAAGGTACTGGCACATGTATTGAGTGTACTCGATGGGGAAGACAATTATGTGTAGCATGTTGTATAAAGTTTATCATTAGGGACTTTTAGATTTGCACGTCGACATAGTGGACTGCTACGTGTGACGTCCTTTTAAGGCACTGGCACATGTATTGAGTGTACTGTCGATGGATATGGTACTTACTAAAGAGTAGCCCTACAGAAGTATATCATACTTAAATGGGCAAGTCTAGGATATACATTCAGTATCCTAATAGTTACCAAGTATTGAGGAATTCTAAACATAAATTTACATGAAATATGTCATAATTAGTCTGATCCAGGCTTTTCGAGGACTGTAAAATAAACCCGTGATCAGAAACTGTACTGAAACTTTAGATGCGGTCGGTAACGTATGGGATGAAAGAAACTTGGACTTGTCCAAATAGTGATGTATATGACATGCTATCAAATTTGCCGACATGACTCATTCAAATTTTCAATAATCATAATTACATATACTGTATACGTACAATGGGCAAAGGTGCGTCGACACGATTTCTTGCCATTCCATGACGACACCGCTTATCGGAGTGCCTCCACCCGATGCCCCAAGTCCATAGTTTATCGTCGACAGAAGCTGAATCAACACCAAGATATAATAACTGATTTTCATCTTTACTTTCTTGAGTAGTTATCTTATTCACACACAATATTTAAGAGAAAATAATCCGACTCATTTGCGCTTTGATGTATCGTCAATCATCCTGTTGGGCAGTATTTTCCAGCAGTTAGTCTCTCTCTCTCTCTCTCTCTCTCTCTCTATTATGGTATCTGCTAGAACATACACTGCATATAGAACGAGGACACCCGAATGACGACGCATTGTTTAAAGAGAAGGTTGAGTTCTGGGAAAGAGGTAAAAAACAATTTGTGAGCGTTATCATTGTTATTATGCAAGTGTGGAGGAACATCAGATTAAATATGGTCCCTGAAAAGCATATCTCTTCAAATGCCTTCATATTCTAAATATGTCATGTAACATCGTACAAAAGATTTTTACGCCACGTGTTCGTGTAGTCCCATGTACATCTTTATGTGTACAGTTTTTGTAACTTTACCAAGACTTGGCCAAATTTCTTATCATTTTGATTTACATTCACCTAAAATGTAATGAAATTATAATAATATAGTTGTGAGAATTAAGGTATCAATGAGATCAGTTTTTCCCAATTGTTATCGTTAATAATATGCTTATCTGACCGTAATGAAATTCATATAACCCCTGAGCTTCCGGAGGCTCCGCCCCTTGACCCCAGCTGGGGCAAAGCCCCTGGACCCTACGCCAATTTTCGCTCCACTCGCTACGCTCTACCTGATCTTTAATACTCCACTTTGAAAAACGTTCCGCGGGGCATGCATGTAACATGTAAAAGTGGTGGTGATGAAGATTTTTCTTCTGCCCCCCCCCCCCAACGTTTTTGCTCATTACGCCACTGCCCCTGAAAGATGAGTCCCCTACCTGGAATGTCCCCCCCCCCCCCCATCCCAAATCCCAAAATGCTTCCGGCGCGCCTGCCCTGTTAATTACCCTCCTTCTTCCCTGAATTACCCTTATACATAAACAATTACATGTGGGAGATAATGGAATGAAAATGTAAGAAAATATGAGTGTAATACACACAAGGATATGATAAGTCGAGAAGGGTGGGGAAAAGCGAGTTCGAAAGGAGATAAGTTAGGCGCGGTAGATTGAGGTATAGATCGAGACAACTTATTTTGAACTAGGCCTTGGTAACATTGTAAAGATGAGAGAAATGGTGCAAATGTAGTAACTTCAATGATAGGTGTACAATTAAAAATAATCTGAAAGTTTGAGTTAAAACAGACTATTTAGATAATACTTATTTGTGACATTGGCAGGTCACTAATTGGCGTGGGGTACAGGGGGCTGAGCCCCATGAAGCTCATGTTTTGTTTTGGCATTTAATTATGGTCAGATGAGCATATTTAGATACCGCATTTGTGACACTGTCAGGGGGCGCCCTTGCCCCCCCCCTCCCCCCCCCCCCCCCACTTATGGCGTCTATGGCAGAGGGGGTATTGGACAGGCATTTAATCTGCCTTTTCTAAGACCACATTGTTATTTTGATTTTGGTGTAATTGCCAGATCTATAGCGATCATGGTAAATATAATTATACGAATCTGTGATAACATGCAAATGAATCAAGGATATCCTGTCCACAAGGTCCACCTTCCTGTAAACTCTGATGCATTGCACTAATATATACATTTTTCGGATTTGTTGGAAGTATTAAGTCATTTGTGATCAGTGCACTTTGCCTGTATGCCAATAAAATAATGACGAAACAATCCTGGCAATTTTTTCAAATAAAGTTGAGCTAGATCATACACATGTTGCTCAAATCAAAATTGTTGCCACCTATACAATTATTAAAGGTAAAGACCAGTATTGGAAACGACCCAATTTCAAAAAATGAAATGGAAGCTCTCATTACCAATCATGTGAAAGAATATGTTTTGACTAATACATGATGATACAAAATTTGCCGGGAAACCGCCTACTAATTCATATCTTTGGTAAATTTGTTTCTCTCATGGTCTGTGAGAGATATAGGGTAGTCCCATATACATCTTTCTGTGTATAGTGCTTGTAACTTTACGAAGAATGGGCCAAATTTCTTATCATTTTGATGATTCCAGAACCTTGCAGATGCTAGATGCTAGATGATCAACCTTTTCTGATCGATTCCACAACGTTTCTTTCACAATGCAATCGTATGACCATAACTGGTCTTTACCTTTAACGTCATCATCATCATCATCATCTTTATTTTAATCGTTGTCGTCATCATCTTAATTATCACCATCATCATCATTATTTCTAACCTCCTCCTCTTAATTATCACTTTCATTATCATCATCCTCATCATCATAATCATTATCATCTTTGTCATCATACTTATAATCATTACTATCTTTGTCATCATTCTGATCATCGTCATCCTCCTCCTCCTCATCATCATCTTTATCTTCATCCTCATCACCATTATCATCTTTATCATCATTCACATCATCGTCATCCTCCTCCTCATCATCATCACCATCATCATCACCATCTTTGTCTTTATTTTCATCACCATTATCATCTTTATCATCATTCTCATCATCATCATTCTCCTCCTCCTCATCATCATCATCTTTATCTTCATCATCATCATTACCATCTTTATCTTCATCCTCATCACCATTATCATCTTTATCATCATTCTCATCATCATCATTCTCCTCCTCCTCATCATCATCATCTTTATCTTCATCATCATCATTACAATCTTTATCATCATTCTGATCATCGTCATCCTTCTCCTTCTCCTCCTTCTCCTCCTCCTCATCATAACAATAATTATTATCATGGTCGTCGTCAACATCATCATCCTATCATTATCATCATCATTATCAACAAAATCATAGTCGTTACCAACCGCCATCGTTTTATTATCCTAATAATCTTACTTGATATTTTCACAGCAGAAAAAAGTAATTATACAGGACTACTTACATGTACATCGATACAGTGTGTATATTAAGTCCCCCAAATGTGTTGAATCAGAATATCATTACAACAAAATAAGCCACCTTTCAAATAATACAGCCTATCTCGCGATCAGTTAAAGCATTTTATTTTCAATTTCTAGCTAAACTATTTACTAGGTAGTGAATTCAATTGGATGACAGATTATTTCTTTAATTGCAAAAATAGAAAGTTCCATTAAATTTCCAATCGACTTAGCATATCATGGACAAAAATTATGAACACACAAGACCATAATATTCTAGTGGGATGTGAATACGAATTACTTTGTTTTAAACAAATTTGTGGTTTCATATTTCAAACAACAGTTAGAGACGGAGATTTGTGATCTTCCTTCCCTATTCAGAGTATCACGCGCGTTTAAAGTTTCCACACAAAATCATTTCCTTATTTACTAGAGAACAGCTTAAAGCCCCTCTAAAGTGTGTTTAGTTTAGATTCCACTCTAAACAGAATGAGTCATATTAAAGGCATCGTTTAACAATGTTAAATCTGAGATGCATGGCCCTACGTGTCATCAGTGTCTGTGATATGGTCTAATATTGAAGCCCTAAAAAATTGCGCTATAAAATGATGATGAAGTGCCTCAAAAAAAGTAAAAGTCTTTGAGTGACCGGTTTTACTATATTTATTTTCCCCAATAGACTGTAGTGTTATAAAGACCGTTAGGAAAACTCGAAATTTGATTTCGATTTCCAATCATCAATATCTTGATAATCAGACAGGCGATCGGCTTGTACAAGTCATGGGGTTCCTGACTGACCTAACTATTTATAATTGTTATTGCAGCATGAGCTAAATCCATGATTTCGTTTCAGAATTTGAGACAATGTTACCGAGTCACTTTAAGTATGACTCCCAAGTGCATTGTACTTCCACTCATTACATAGAGAGTGTACGATCTGACCTTCGACAGCATATTCACACGTGAATAAGTCGAATACATCATCACTGATTCTTATACTAGAGTATATGATGATGCTGGTCAAAATCTAATCTCACTTTATTTAAAGATGATCTCTTCTCATACCTCAATGTTGTCGAAGATATTCCAAGCACATAGAAGTGAATCAGCCAATACAATTTGATGAATTGAGTTATTGATTATAAACCGTCTTTTTCATGAATATATTTTTCTTTTCTTTTTTCCATTTATTTCATCCAAACATGAACAAAATTAAAAAGATAATCAATGTTCTTTCGCCATTACCGTCATCAGTTAATGATCATATGAAGAGAATAAAAGACTCATGCCGTACGAGAAACATTGCATGGAATCGCCCAGCAGTGCATACAACTAGAAAATGTGTATTTTATGAAATATTAGTGTAAAACAGACTAACTTCCTCAAAAGAGGATTGACTTCCATTTAATTACATTTTGAATCATATGGAAGAATGGTAAGATATGACTAACCTGACAAATGGTGTGAGCTACATGCATATTAGCTGAAAATGATAAAATCACTCACAGTGGAAATAACAGGAAATTATAGAAAAAACAGGGCACTTCGAAGGGATGTATAAGGGATGACTCTTTATCAACACTACATAAACAAAATTTACATTGCTAAACACAAACTTGAGACATAGGCCTACATTTCAACAAGGAAATAAATCAACGAACATATACAATACACAAATGAATATTTCCATTCTAAATGTCACACAAACCATGTTTCATTCCCTTTCTCATTTCCATTTTTGGAGTACTTCCGACAACCTTTGCCTCATAAAAGACATGTGAAATACAAGAAGATTTACAAGAAATGTGTATTGAATGATGCAGGAATGGGAATAGATATTGTTTGATGAAAAGGTTGAGTTCTGTTGAAGGTACTTGAACAAAAATATTTTAACTTTCTTGTTCTTCAATGTTTGTTTGGAAGAATATCATCGTAGAAATGTCCCCTTTGAGGGTTTGCTCATCAAATACCCTCATATATGAAACATGAGGGGATATGAGGGGGGAAATATGAACGTTTCTGACCAAACTTCCATGTCACATGTGTGTAGTCCCATAAACTTACACTTAGTGTGCACTGCAAGTGACTTTCAGCATGAGTGCGCGTTAATTTATTATCATGATAATTACAAAACCTAACATAATATATATTCTTATGTAATACGTAAATATCAACTTTTCCTAATTGCTTCCAGATTTCTCCCACAAAGTGATCACTTTGATTAGAACTCAATTTTATCTTAAAGAGTCCCATACACTTCCTCACTACTCGGGGGCATATCATTCGGCGTTCTCTTTTGCGTGGGATCTACTGTCTCGGGGAGAGGGGCGTCACTAGATGGCGCTGCAAGCTGTTCAGCTTCAGTCATATCAAGCTGTCCATATTCTGCACCGCTTTCCACCTTCAAGTTCTCGTCAACCGGCTTCATCATTGGACTCCTGTCCAGGGTCTGATACGTCTCTGCTGTATGACACCCTGGAGTATCTCCTGTATCACTGCTCACAGGTTCTAGGTGTCTATACTCGTCATCTCCTGGAGAATGAGGGTGGCTTTTGAGGTGTCCTGATTTGTTGGGACTACGGTCAAGTTTCCCGTACTGACAATCCTCCTCGGGCACGTCTACTACCAGACTATCCTGACTCTTTGGTTGCCCCGTCGACTTCACTGTCTCTTGAGGTTGCGTTCCTTCTTTAGCTGCCTTCGGCTTGTCAGCCAAATCAAATTCAAGATATGCAGGTGTTGTATCAGTCTTTGTCTTTCAGATTTTCTTTGGTTTTTTTCTAGCTCATGATAGACCAGGCCGTCTCCTGGATCTTTCTTGTTTTGATCAAGGTCTGATGGATCTTTCTTTGATGATCCCTCTCCTCGATACCATAGGTATCCATTGGTGTCTTCTTGAGCGTTGGTCAAGGGTCCATCCTGTTCTGACCTGTTGGTACTGTCTATGATACGGACACCTGCGTAGAAATGCGGTTCCTCGTTGGGCTCAATTTCGTAATGGTTTTCTTGGTCCGGGCCGCTGGGTGATCGCTTCACAGGTAGTTCTAAAGTCATATCATCGAAATAAGGAAAATATAAGAATGGAATTCGTTTGACATTGTCAACATGAAAACAAAGAAACAAACGAAACGCGGAATGACGCAACAATTACATTATACAGAAGCATAATTGACAAATATCAAAGAAGCTGCTTGCCCAGTAATCTGGCTTGATGTCAGTGTCCTTAGAGTTATTTATCTTTTGTTTACATATTTGATTTGAATTTTTATTAGTAAACTGCATTCATATACATGAACATTTAAAAAAACTTCAAGTTCAGTCATGTGAATTTACATCTTTCAAATCATTTCAGCAATTTGAAGTGATAATTCTCTTATTTCTGTTAAAAACTAAAAATGTCGTTTAAACTTACTAACCGGGGAGTAATGCCCGGGTGCGTTATTTTTTTTTCTGCGGCACATATTGGGGTTAGGTACGTGTTGAGCCTATGGGAAAGTTTAGGGTTAGGGTTATGATTAGGGTTAGGGTTAGGGTTAAATCAAGACCTCTTTTTAAAAAAGCCCCAATCTGTGCCGCAGAAAAAAATGACGCTGCCCGGGTGAAGGTTACGGAACGACGCTTCCCTTTACGCCAGCTTGAGCACCATCTCCGTAGGGAGTGGTGACCTAGACAGCACACTGGAGTGCGACAAGACTCTAAACCTCACCGAGTCAACAGAATTGGGAACAGGCAGTGGAAAGGGATACGGTGCGACGAATGGGGGCGATGGAGATGCCCAAACCCTTTCTCCTCCTCGCGGTGATAGTGGAATCATGGAAGATAAAGAAGGGGGTGAGGAGGCAGTCAAAATCAGTAAAACGGAGTCTTCTTTGATTGAACGAAGCAGGCGTAGTTGAGAGAAGCATAATCAATGGAACTGATTAGAGCATCAAGCTTTGCTAAGTATCGGTGATATGTCTTCATTTATCAGCTATGTTTGACATAAAAGGAAGTAAAGTGTATTCTTTTTATTTTTCATAAATTCATGAAGGGGCAATGTTTTTCAGAAATGTAAAGGCCTGGTACTGATATAACTATTTGTGCGTGCATGTTTCAAAGCAAAGATAATGCCAAGCTAATGAAGTAAAAGGTGGTTAACATAAATGTGTCTAGTTATTTCATTTTATATTAAAATACCTTGAAATACCCATTCCTCTCTCTATCTCTGTCTCTTTTCCGCTTAATCTTTTTCTTTTTCTGTTTTTCTCTTTCTAAATATCTTCTTCTCACAATTCTCTCTCTCTTGATCTTCCCTTTTCTGTGCCTTTCTCTTTCTATTCTATCTATCTCCCTCTCACTATTTTCTCTCCCCCTCTCTCTCTCACTGTCCATTTTTTCAAGAACTGCTTGTGGGTTTTTTCATTTCCTCCTCTGTCTGTCTGTCTCTGTCTCTGTCTCTGTCTCTCTTATGTACTCCAACTTGCTTCCTCTGTCTTGAATATTACCATCATATCACTCTCTACCCCTTTGCCATCCAATATTCATACTTGCAGCTGCAATCAAGATAAATATGGACATTGTATTTAAGCATCTCAGGAGAGTTCTTATAATCAAAATGCTTTGTTCTTCTTCATTACTCAAGTATGACAACATTTCTTGTTCATTAGTATATGCATGTGGCAGGTTAAAGATGGATTTGTTGTATTTAATCATCAAACTTGATACGTGACAGGAATGAAAAGAAGGGAGAAGGGGCTGAGGAAAAGACCTTGATTTTATTTATTTCAACATAATCATAGAAAAATAACTACAAAACATCCTGCTCCTGATCTAGCTGTTATTATATAGACAGCCCATGAAATTATCAAGGTAGGTCTCTTGCAACTCAGAATTTGTCAGAATGCACATATTAGACTGACATTCCGGTTTTGTGAATCCTCGAGTAATTTTTCAGAAGACCATGCAGAATGCCGGAGTGTTCATTATGGTGTAAGCTATATTCAACACATGTACATGTTGTATATAATATGAGCCAAAAATGTGTTTTCTTTTCTGTTATTGAAGAAAAAAAATATAGAAACGAATTAAAATATACATGTATATACAGAAATCAATGCGTATATAGACTTTTTGTTACAGAAAAAGTTTTATTAATGTAGGGAAAAGGGTCTGACTATCAAATGTGATAAGGACTCTAATGTGATAAATATCATATTGATCTAGTATCTCATGAGTCGTGAATCTGTCTGGTTGCAAGGGACATCAATTGAAGCGGCACAACAGGGGTGCCGATATTGCCACAATTAATATTCCAAAACAAATCCCAGTACTTCTATTGCCCTTGTAAAGAGTTTAAATATTAACTTGTTCGCACACACAATGGTTGGATTTGCATTTTGTCTTGCAAACCCGGCATGTCATCTTAAAGACAACAAAATAATGTCGTACCGGCTATTTGTCAAATCAAATGGGGCGTGGCCTGGGCCACGTATTTAATACGGCTTAATTTTAAAGAAAATAATTATAAACACCTAAACTTCTTATACCATTGCGTTTATAATACTCTTAAAACGAATGAAGAGTCATAACTCCGAAAGCATAGAGTATTGCGTCAAAGAGGTGGGAGTGGGGAATGACTTACAAATAATTTCTGATTTTTTTTTTTACTTCCTGTACTGGAATCCCTCATGCAGACCAGTGATTTACCCCTAGATTTTTTTCTCCGTTATTTTCATTATTACATTTTCTTTCTCTCAAAAGGGGGACCTTGGCAAAATCTTTTGCGTTATGATTCGCCTAAGCAGATGTGGTGACATGAAAATTCCATAACTCGCCTTTCTTTCTAAATTTGGACTGCTATTTCGAAATTAATCTATTATGTATTTAGATGCCATTTCAATGAGATAAAATAAAATGGAAAAAATGTGATGGCTATCCACTTAGTCCTAAAGCAACTAGAAATACTACAGCCTTGTCGAAAGATCAAATAATCAGATAACAACAGACTACAACATCTAGACAGGCCTCTGTATTTTTCTACATCATGTCTTTTACACAAAACTCATAAGTTGATTTGAGGGGCAGTCTGGAACTGAAAATTGGTTTTGAAAGTTGTATGTAACCAGCCCATTCAATACATATTAGATGCATATATAAAGTGGCCCTCAGACCCCAATTGACTGGACCTTGATAAGGCCAAACAAATAAAGAGCTGCTCATGGGGAAAATTCCCCAAACTCCACACGGCATCGAGTTACGGGACCATACTGCTATAGCTGACCTGAGATGGCGCTAGATGGGATTTTGCAGTGCTTCTAACAAATCGATGCATTTTTACTTTAATGGATGTGGGTATTATTATTATTAGTAGTATTATTAATTCTCTCTCGTGTACAGGTGGACAAACCGGAACAGGTTGCATGCAGTGTGTGTGTCGGCGTGAAGGGGGTATGATGAGATGGGTGGGCTAGGGGGGGGGGGGGTTAAGAGTTTGTGTGGTGTGAGTTGAGGGAACAGGTTGCATGCAGTGTGTGTTTGTGTTTGTATGTGTGTTTATGTGTGTGAAAGGTGGTGAAAGGTGGTGAAAGGTGGTGTGGGTGGGCTAGAGGGGAGGGGGGGGGGGGTGTGAGAGTGTTGTGATAGGATGGTAATATGTAATTTTAAACCTTCCTCTACTGTTATTTTGATTATTCACTGTTACATGCAAGACTTTTTTTTTCCTTTTTTTTTTCTCTATGTTCATTGATTGATGTAACTTATGAAATGTCTTGTATCAAAGATCTTGTTTTATATTGCTTATCTTGATAATTTCTTGTTATGTGAATTTCTTGTTATGTGAAATTGTGAGGAAGGAAATAAAATATCATTTAAAAAAAAAAAAAAAAAAAATATGACGAGGAATACAAAATAGCCTTCAAAAAGGGGAAACTGGGGATGCACTTACAGAAATGGGAACAAATCGATGCATTTTTACTTTAATGGATGTGGGTATTATTATTATTAGTAGTATTATTAATTCTCTCTCGTGTACAGGTGGACAAACCGGAACAGGTTGCATGCAGTGTGTGTGTCGGCGTGAAGGGGGTATGATGAGATGGGTGGGCTAGGGGGGGGGGGGGGGGGGGTTAAGAGTTTGTGTGGTGTGAGTTGAGGGAACAGGTTGCATGCAGTGTGTGTTTGTGTTTGTATGTGTGTTTATGTGTGTGAAAGGTGGTGAAAGGTGGTGAAAGGTGGTGTGGGTGGGCTAGAGGGGAGGGGGGGGGGTGTGAGAGTGTTGTGATAGGATGGTAATATGTAATTTTAAACCTTCCTCTACTGTTATTTTGATTATTCACTGTTACATGCAAGACTTTTTTTTTCCTTTTTTTTTTCTCTATGTTCATTGATTGATGTAACTTATGAAATGTCTTGTATCAAAGATCTTGTTTTATATTGCTTATCTTGATAATTTCTTGTTATGTGAATTTCTTG
Source organism: Strongylocentrotus purpuratus (assembly GCF_000002235.5). Classification (NCBI taxonomy): domain Eukaryota; kingdom Metazoa; phylum Echinodermata; class Echinoidea; order Camarodonta; family Strongylocentrotidae; genus Strongylocentrotus; species Strongylocentrotus purpuratus. The sequence goes on from NW_022145612.1 coordinate 5,059,224, forward strand.
TTATGTGAAATTGTGAGGAAGGAAATAAAATATCATTTAAAAAAAAAATAAAAAAAAAAAAAAAAAAAAAAAAATACAGTATGGCTTTAAAGTTCAACTTTGCTTCGACTCTATACGGTAATGACACAATAATTATGCAATCAAACTCAATCCGTCTTGTAAGATCTGTACTAATAAACCTAATTATATCCTTGTTTATCACAGCTGTAATTCCTATCCTATCCAAAACCTTGATTTACAGGCCTAGCGCACCTTAAATCATATTCATTATAAAAAGAATGAAAAATATTAACACCAACAACAACAAAGATTATCTTAATAATAATAATAGCTCGTTCTTATATAGCGCTTTTCAAGTAATGGCCTATAATATTTTGACAAACTCGCTACGTTTATAATTTCACACAGAGCTCATGCTGTACAGTCAGACGCGTCTTTGTGGCCACCTTTCTATTAAGGCCCCCTGTTTGTAGTGGCCATGCATTTTTCTCTTTTGAGAAAGAAAAGTGTGTTGTAGAAGCTGTTTGCAGCTAGTGGCTATTTTGTGGGGGTTCCGTTGGGTTACCTTTGTAGACTGACAGGTTTGACTATATTAATCATGGAATCATTTTTAATGAAACGACTCGTACACCTGCTCAGTATTACCATCGACCTCTCCCAAGTTTGATTTCTGCACTCTATCTGTTTGCTTCACTATTGTTTGATTTTCATATTCTACCCCCTCAATTGCTTTCGTATGGCCTCTATTTCCGTCTCTAGTTGCTTTGATATCCTCGTAGGTTGGTTGATTCATAATTGTTGCATCTAAGGACGTGTAGGGATCGAGTTCCTGGCCCTCTCTGCAACTGACTGACTGCTCTTGAGCAGTGTTGGGTCCATGTTTAGAGCGTCTGAAATAAAGGAAAGAAAGACTATCGGTGAAATGTAACATTGTATTGTTTTCAATATTGTTATCAATATTGTTACTATTATAATTATTATGATTTATATTATTATTATCATTATTACCAGTATTATCATTCTCAATATTGTTATTATTATCATTACTTTAATTATTATTACAATTTATATCATGATGATGATTATCATAATAATTATCATTATTATTATTATCATCAATATTAATATTAATATTATCATTTTCATTCATGTCATTATCGATACTATCATTATTATCGATGTAAGTCTTTTTTTTATAATGAATATGATGATGATATTAAAATTTTTATTGTCGCTGTTATTATTGTTATCACCTTTATCATCATCATCATCATCATCATCATTGACCATAGGCCCTCCGCCGCTACTTTTGACTGTGTGTTTACGTGGGTGTGTGTGTGTGTGTGAGGGTGTGTGCGTGTGTGTTTGTGAGGGGGGTAAGTGTGGATGCTCTATAAGTGGCGGGTGCCAAAGGGTAGGGCTGGGTGAGAGGTCACCTTTAACTCACCTGAGATGCAGGTACATCAATGTAATGATAATACCATACAAGGCAACAAAAGCCAGCAATATGCCCACAGCGATAATGCTGGCCACTATTGGGGAAGAAAAATATCAAATAATGAATTTACAGACAATGTACAAGCTACAAATCACAATACACAAACATCATAATTTTACATAATCCTCATAAACAGTAAACCCATACGGAAACCTATAGAATCGTGGCAATTTCTTTCATTTACTCTTATTATTATGAATGTTCATCTTTGAAATATTTTTCTACAATCTCGTTGTAAATGCTAGGGGCCCATTCTAACCAGTTTTATGACTATACCTTTCATATTATTTCACAAAATGAAAAGCATAATCATGAATCCTACGAATTAAGGATCACATTTGAAAACAATCAATTATGACGATAGCTTAGTTTTACTTCATTATTTTGCTTTGATATTGTTTTAGTTGTTCTAGTCTTGTTAATATCCAATGCGGCTTTCCAATTTTTGCCTACTGGAATTGAGGGAATGATGCATAATTATTAAAATCATAATCAAATGTGTAGTCGAACTTTTTTATTAGACAAACAAAATAGTTCCAAGGAAATTAGTTATAATATCAGGGCTAATAAGACAATAAATTGTTTATCACATATTTCATTATTGTTTCTAGTCACTGACATATAAAACCCAAATAAAGAATGATTTTAGAAATCAAAGCATTACAATTCTGCCTTATTTTTGAAATTATTTTTGTGACTCAAATCTTAAATCTTAAATGAATTTCATCACTACATTCTCATTATCAAAAAACGGTATCACCATCCCACCATACACGACATTGTAGCAAATGTTGTAGATGTGAACGTTTCTTTTTATCGTTTGCCGTCTAGCATGTCGTGTGTCGTGTTTGGTGTGCAGACTCAGACGGTCCCCGGTTCGAAAGTGAGTCACGTCATTTGGATGGTTACAAATCGTTAATAATCATACAGTTCTGGTTAATACATGACTGTAAAAAGAAAACAATTAGGCCTACACACATACACACACCGCACGCACACGAGATTTTGAGTTTAATAAAAGCAGATATGAGCGAGAACCAACTCAGTACAGCTTCGAGGACAATCCGATAAAAAAATTAAAAAGTTAATATTTTTCATATTTGCAGTCAAACACAAATTGCCTACTCAGTGACGTACCTTTCGAGGTAACACTTCTACTTCCTTCATACTTGTTGAAGGAATTGATTTAATTCACAAACGGGTTGTGTAAACAACATAATCATTTGTGCAACAGTTATATTGAGTGTAGATGTATGAATGAAAATATTCTTCAAAGGAAAATAGCAATTTATGATTATTTATGTTATATTTAGTAGGCTTACAAAGCAAATGGAAAAGGTTGTCCGTATGAGAACCAATTGCCTAGTTGTGTATGATCGAGCGCAATTACAAGACTTCATAACTTCCATATTCTTTCGTCAAACTATTTTTTCTTTTATTTAAACCATTTTAACACCAGGTCTACGGACTTCCATTTAACACCATGGCTTGATATTAACCTCAATAAGACCAATGTTTTGAAGAACATAAAACGGTATGGTTTTGATATAAGCTATAGAGTTGCTAACAAACAAAAAAAGTCTACCTGGAATAAGTCCGGTTCCTGTAGGGTTTCCTGTATTTCCAGAATCGGGTGGAAGACCGCTAGGTAGGGGTGGACCGGATGACGATGTGGTAAGAGTTCCTTCGCCCGGTAGACGAGGCGTTGGGACACTCGTTGCCGAGTTGTAACCCCTGCAGTATATGAAGCAAAATGATGATGAGAAGAACCTAATTTTTTTCTTCAATATTTGGTTAAAAGGGGCATTCTATAAAGTGATAGGAAGCCGTGAAAACGACGCACAGTGGGCCAGGGAGGAACCAAAGTGCGCCAAAACTAGTTTTTTGGGGGATTTCTCTTTTATAAATCCAGAGGATATGTTTGGATTTCCAGGGATTTCCGCTTAAATTTTATTACCAACATTTTCTCTGATATCTAAGCTTTAAGTTGATACCAGATTTGGCTGCCCGATTCTGCCCGTTATTATGTTAGAGCCGTTTTCCTTGCAACATTGCACTGAAAAATGTGTTGATTTTGGTCCGCGGTGTCAGAACGTGTGTCACGCGCCCCCACGCGCCGTGATTTATGACCGCGAATCCTTCATGATTCAGCCGCGTACCTAAAAAAAACAACACATTTTTCGGGGCGATGTGGCAAGGGAAATCGGCTCTAACATAAAAACGGGCAAGATCGGGCAGCCAAATGTGGTATCAACTTAAGTTTGACATCAGAGAAAATGGTAGTATTAAGATTGAAGCGGAATTCTGAGGAGATCTAAACATTTTCTTTGCATTTATAAAAAACATGGATAATTAGTCAATTTTTCAGTGAATTACCCTATAGTATATCATGAATATCATGAAGATTGTGTTTCTATCAATTTTAACCCATTCATGCAACGAAATAAACTATTAGGAATATGTGAGAGCAATTTCATATCAATAACTTAAAAACTACATGTTAAATTAAAAGATTTATAAAATAAGTCACTTTTGCACTAAAACTGTGAATATATAGGATTTTGCTGTTTAAAGGAGTAAATTTATACCCTTATTGTGCATACCGGAATTAAATATTTTACTGAGGTATTCCTTTCAACTGGGCAAGACAAAAGTTGGAGAAAAAAAATCACCAAAAATGACTTTTGGCGCACTTTGGTTCGTCCCTGGCCCACTGTGCGACGTGGCGACAATGGCATGACATTATTTGGACTTTTAAAAATGTATTCCTACAATATTATTGAAGATACCTATAATGATTTAATATCCGTCCTGTGGTACGAAATGAATTCTTTTTGTTAGTCCTGTATGAAAACTTAACATTTTTTCCCTTACTATTATAATATTCCATACTTTTCATAGAACTTTCATTTGTTTACCTTCTACATGCCAAACCAAATTATTGTTACAATCCTTTACAAGATTCTGAATCAATTTTTTTTTTTTTTTTTTTTTTTTTTTGGGGGGGGGGGGGCGGGGGCGTTATAGTTATTTATACGATGGTTGAAGCTTTAAGTATTAGCAGAAACAGAAAACATTGTGCTCTCATGCTCAAAGTAGGACAGTACGAGCTACAGTAGCTACTGTAACCATGGAAAGTACTAGAAATCATAAAGTTAAGATCATTAAGATTTTATCACCTAAACAGTCTGCATGGTAGGATTATTCTGCTGCCAATGCCATCCTAAACTCGATAATCTCGATAATGACGAAGCACCTATTACAACTTTGTATACGTGTATATAGACATAATATAACCCCCCCCCCCCCAACAAAACAAAACCAAATAAACTTGAAAGGCCTTTTAAGAAAATGTATAAATTAAGTCCCCATTAAAAAAAAAAATCAAATAATTCATTTAGTACCTTTTGCATATACTGCAGCTTTCTTCTGGGGGTGCAGACGCACATAGTTGAGCGTAATAAAACAGAGGAAGATGACAAGACACATTGAAGTGTACGCTGATTTTTTTTCTTATGAAAGAGATAGATAAATATTTCTTTTTATAAAAAACAAACATGTAGCATAAATACAAACCAACTGCACACACACCCTTGAATTGACCATCATAGTACAATTGTGTTAATGCAATATTTTTAATCGAATCAAATGATGATCAATCTAATATTCTCATCAACTGAAAAAAATGGTGTGAAGACAAAATCAGGAAACATACGATTAGAATAGAAGGGAATACACTGACAATGTATAGAGCTTCAAATGTGAATGAAATATAAAATACATATTCTAAACATATACAGTATACATGTATTTGAACTGTTATTGTAGATATTATCCTATTTGCATTGTTTCTGTCTGTTTCAAATAATTTTGTTATACATTTAACTCATACAGTGAGAATCAAATTGTCATACAGGCAATTAAGGCAGCTAAAGTATGTAGAAATCTCGGGGTTACTTTTGATAACAAGCTTACTTTTGAAAATTCTGTCACACAAAAGTGTCGCACAGCTTTATTTGCACTACACAAAATCGGAGAAATTCGTAATGTTATTAATACGTTTGGTTAATGCTTTTGTTATGTGCCATTTTGATTTTTGTAATAGTCTCCTTTTTCGGTTACCACTTTACAGATTACAGACCATCCCAAATTCAGCAGCGCGGCTAGTAACACGTATTAAGAAACATGATTCAATATCCCCTGTCTTTACGAAATTTATATTGGTTACCAGTCCAGTCTTGCATCCAAATTAAAATATTGTTATTAGCTTATGAATGTTTTTTATGAATTTATAGCTCCCTCTCATTTAAAAAAATTACTTTTTAATCGTATATAAACCAGTAAGAAATCTCAACGATCATGTAAAAAGAATCTATTTTTTTGTTCCTCCTATTTTGACAAAACGTAATTATGGTGAACGTTCATTTGCTCATGCTGCCCAAGTTTTATGGAATAGCCTCCCAGATTAACTTAGAAACATTGACACAATAGATTTAGTTTAACTCCACCCTGAAAACATATTTATTTCAATTGTTGTAAACAAGTAAAAGGAATTCAGTATCCTATTTTTTCTCTTTGCTTTTCTTTCTAAGCGCATAAGGACATACGTTGTAATGTGTTATGCGCTTTATCAAATGGATTGTTATTAAAACAATTCCTTCCTTTTAAAATGAACATAACACACCACTTATAACTGTTCATCTTGGACATTACTTATTGCGTATGCTGTGGAAATATATAGGTCCTGCAACAGGTGACATGTACCCTTCAAAGTGTGATCTATTCCACACACCTATCCTAATAATATAACATTCGGGGGCTATGACCACAAATAAACCCATAATATTTTGAATGGCAAGATAACCACAAAAATGAAACAAGAACAGGTGAGAAAAAAGTTTGAATAGTAATTTATAATAATTTTGTCAACTAGATTTGACATTTGTTTGCCTACCCGATATACAAAGACAAAGGATCATCATCCCCCGCACCTCCTTCTCCGAAACACTCCCCACAGGTTGAGTACCGTGCACAGTCAGCCACTGGCAATCTGTAAAGCTACCAGAAACCACAATAGAGAAGGGATATTGGGTTACTTTCAGAGTGGCACTCCTGCATGCCCAGCCATGCTCAAGTTCAGTATGGAGAAAAGAAAACTCTCAGTTTTATATATTCTGATACATGTACTAATATTTGTACATTCTTGGGACAAACACATTTTCCAAAAATGTTTACAACTTTGTACTTTTTCTACATAAGTGTTTTTTACAGGATTGTTTTGACATATATGGCATTTGGTAATTATTTGGAGTTACAAAAAACAAAACATGCTGAATCCTGATAAATAATCTTTGCATGTAGTCTGACGTGTAGAATTAATGACAAAGGGAACTACTGTACTTGCAAAAAAAGGTCTCATCAAATTGTAATTATTATACGTTTACATGACTGTATATTTGTTTGCCCAGTAAGATACACTAAAGTTTCTATGAAAAATTGTTGAGCATTTTCATTTTTGTTTTCTCCAAAGAAACCTCATAATTTTCTTTTCCAGCTGGACTTTAAACGTTATAAATGAGGCAGCTGCTCCATATTCACACATGATTTAGCCTTTCTCATAAGCCAATAAGTTAGAGTTACATGTATTCAAATTCCTTCCACACTTCTGCCACGTGTTTCAGGTCTACAATCAGATTTCAGGTCTACAATCCCTCTCTGACAGAAGGGAACATCTTTGCCCAAGGTTCGCAGAATCGCTCTACAAGCACTTTCGTGACTGGCTTCCAGAGATGCAGAGCACGAATCGACGATTTAGATACAGTGAAAGATTGAGAGACTTTAAATGCCGAACAGAAAGACTGAGAAATAGCACTCTTCCTTACTTGGTAAGGACTCTGAACGAACATTTTTTCTGATGCTAATAATTTTGTATGTCTGATACTCACTCTGTTGTAATGTAGAGTGTAATGCACTCCTTGTGGGAAGTATTTGCCAGTAATCGTGCAATAGGTATTTAATCATTGAAATTTGTTAATCAATTTTCAATCATTTCATATTCAATTGTGAATTAAAATTTATATTAATATCATTGAATTTTAAAGAACGAGCAATACTTGAATATGAATGAAATCACACCGATCACCTAGTATTTAGCCAGTGCAATATGTGTATTTTAATTTTTTTAAATTATCAACAAATTTCAATATTCTTCGCGAATTTTCAATGTAATTCACTTTATTTCTTAATCCATCATGAAATTCAATTCCAATATTTTCGATATGTTTTACCAATGACATAAAATCAACCCTTCGGCATGCCAAATTCGTAATTTATGGTTTTAATGATTAATTTCAATAGTTTGTTTTTAGAATGTTTCGGTTAAGATTGTCTTGCTTATTAATTGAAATTAATGATAGTTGCCATAATAATTGTCAGTTGATCACTTTTATTTGAATTTCAATGTTGATTGCCTAGACTGTTTTAATATATTATTGTATAATTGTTTTTATCATGTATATACATTGTAAACTGTTGTAACCATTGCAATTCAGTCTTTGGACTGCGAGAATGGATAATTATCAATAAAATCCTTCAATCAATCATGTTTCTTGTCAAGACTAAAAAAACACCATGGCGTGCCTGTCATCATGAAAACTCATCTACTCTATTACGTATCCGGACACCTACCCCCTGGACATCCACCCCCGGATAACCACCCCCAGTCAACTGCCCCCTAGGACAACTACATCTTTGGGCAACAACCCTCTGGGGCGACTACCACCCGGGACAACAACCCTTCCCCCGGACAACTAACCCTCAGTAGACTATCCCCTAGGACAACTATCCCCTATGATAGTTGTCCGGCGGGTAGTTGTCCTAGAGGATGGTTTTCGTAGGGGGTAGTTGTCCCGGGGGTAGTTGTCTGGGTGGTAGTTGGCCGGGGGTAGTTGTCCTAGGGGGTAGTTGTCCGGGGGTGGTTGTCTGGGGGTAGTTATCCTAGGGGGTAGCACTGAGAGGTGGTTCCTAGGGGGTAGTTGTCCTAGGGGTAGTTGTCCTAGGGATAGTTAACTGGGTGTGGTTATCCGGGGGTGGATAACCAGGGGGAAGGTGTTCTAGAACCACTCTATTATGCAATCATATCCATAAAACAAAAATGTGATCACTATCTCTTCATCATATTGTCTCGTGAAAAGAATTTGACGATAAATGTCCTTCAGTGATTTTGCTAGTAGGTGAAGCGAGCCTGTGCTCATGACCACTACAATAGCACAATCTATGTGAAGCGCTCTTTACATTTCAATGACGTACAGGACTTATCACTACAATAGATTGTCAAGATCATATCATGCTTCAATTATCCAAGGTCGTTATGAAAAATCGCTGGATAGAAGCGTGACAACATCTGTCTGGTATGCAGGCATAATCGGAGTCACTCACAACTTCTGCGTGAATGAAGAACTTTGATCAAATATTATGAGTTATAATCAGATAACGTTACAACTTAATATTGACGGTAATATTATATAGTCATGTACATTTGGTATATCACAACAACTTCCCCTAATATAAGGGACGATAGGTGTTTAATAACTATAACACAAAACCAAAGCAACAGTGATAATTTAAGTGGAATTCTTGTCACATGCATGCGGTAGTTTTCTTCCTTCGACATGGACTTTTTCCCTTTCTCCCTTTTTTTAAAAATAAATATGACCTTCATTCCATTTGTATGCATGCCATTGCCTACATGTATACAGTATCCAATATGTCTCCTGTTATTTTATTATTTTGCTACAACCAATTTATATCAACAGTAGACATATAAGAAATCAACAATAAAATAAGGATACAATTGTCCATTATTCTCATTTCTCTATTAAATTGTTTAGGGCAAGTACATGTTTACATAAGAAGTCTAGTATCATGTTCAGATTTATTTTTTTAAATAACGAGGAGGATAACTTCTATGTAATGATATTAGATATTTTCCTCTCATGCAAAAATCCCAAGGGATCATGTTTATAGCACATTTTGGTGCTATAATTCATTTGTCGATGCAATACAGATGCCCCAAACAAGTTGAGATACATTATATAAACAATTTGTGTTACTGCAATGTTTATATTTCCTCAGACTGTTCTTCATTTCATGTTAAATTCGGATTCAATTCAAATTTTATTGGTCTAATAGGAAGTTTGTTGCGTTTACATGCATTATTCACATAGAAAAATATATACAACATAAAACGATTATATAGAGAAAATAAACATATAGCACTTTAACATTTTCATTATATCGATATTTTATCTCAATTTAAAATCATAATTATACCGAATAGCAAAGATAAGGAGATGGGCCTGAAATAGTTACACATGTTTAGCAAGGGCGCAATCATGTTGGGTGTCACACATCCTTGGGTGGTGGAAAGGCAGTACAAGATGACTTAGGGCTCGTTAGGCCCGCCAAAATTTAGGGGGCCTCAGAAATGGTTTAAAATTTGGGTGAAGAATATAAGGGTAATTGTCTTTGGATACGACAATCAAATGCAAATTAAAGTGCTTACTGATTGTTGATTTGCAGTGAGAATACTGGTGTCTTGTTCATTGTACATATCAGGTAAGATTGGTGTAGAACCGAGCGGTACCGTCTCATACAGTCTTCCCATTGTATTACTCATAACATGGACCTTGAATTGATAAATATAAAAACAACAACATACAAACAATGAAGTAAAAAGTAGGATATCTAATATTGCATTATAAATGTATAACAATAAACAAGAAATCAATCAGGCTTGAATGATAAGAGAAAGCAGCTGTAACAGAAATAAAGAGGTAATAACTTAGGCACAGCGTCAAGCAACTCCAAACTGACCCAAAACTGACTTCAACTCATTTCCAAACCGACATATTCTTGGCCATTCGGATTAATGCAAATGTTATGTTCAGTCCAGTTTGTAGGTTTGGTTGTCGGTATCAATAGTGTGGACGGTCAATATCGTCTGTTCAGAGCCAGAAGGGCATTACCTCTTTGTGAAGTACAAGAATATTAGGCCTAAAATTCAAATAAATTCATGATTAAACAAATATTTTGTGATTGCATGTGTGAACATGTTCAGTAACGAAAGTCATTAGGTTTGGTTTCATAACCAATAAACAATATTCAGCAGTAAAACCCAGGCATGACCGAGAAACATTTATTTATTTATTTATTTATTTCGACTCAGTATACCCGAGAATTGAAGAAAAGGGGGTATATTTGACTTTTAACCCGGAGATTTCTTTAAAAAAAAAAAAAATTATCTTTCTCTCTCTCTCTTTCTGTTGATTCCTGGGAATTTAAAAAGGGGGTTAAAACATTTCTTGAATATCATAGATAGGGGGTACATTAATCAGTGTTCAGGATTCAGAGAGGGGTCTCCAAGGCAGGAAAAGCCCGCGAATAACTCGCAAACTGAGGTTCAGAAATGTTGGCAGTCCTGAGATAGGGGTGCTTTGAAAGGACGGGAACTAGCATACGCGTACTCAAAATGACACTGAGTGGGGGGGGGGGGGGGGGGGGGGGGGGGGGGGGAGGGGGAGGGGGGCGGGCCCCTATACAAATCGAGAGTTCACGTTTTCCACACCAAGACTGCGCATATTTACACATGGTTGGGAAGTGCATCAAATCTAAAATGGGGTCTCGGTGGAGAGAACCTGAATTTTCTCTCGCCTACACAATGTAAATTACAGAGAAAAGGAGTGATGGCATGAGTCTCGTGTGGTTGGCAAGCGTTGTTCCAGCAGGCCTCTTGATTGTATTAGGAGTTGGGCACCCTGCAGCATTTTGGTGCTACAGAAACAATACCCCAACTCATCTTAGGTAAGTGAATGGTTTGTGGGTAGGAAGCAATGCTTGCATGCAGGTAAGTCTCCGCAAGGGATGCAGCAAACCCAAAAAGATGTGAATATGCCTCTCTAATTTCACTTCATTGGAAAATCAACCGAATTAAGTCTGTCAGTGAGCAGTATCTCAAAGTACAGAAAAGAAGTAAATCCTTGAATCAAAAAGCATCAAGATGTATTATACCTGAAGATTTAGGAAGGATTAATTCGAGCAGAATTTTAGGCTAGATCACTTTTTGCTATCAGATGAACGCTTGAAACGACAATAGGTGTCACACAAGTCATGTACCGTCAATAAATCAGGCTATAGATGCACATATGCAAATATCATATATACGGTGAATACAAGATAAAAATATGAACCATTCAAGCACTACATGTATCACTACAAAATTCGCCGTCCTATCTCTTTGATTCCCCCTTCCTCCGCCTTCTTTTCCACCTTCTGTTCCTTCTTCTGCATATGTCATCAATGTCTATATATTTATTTTTCTGTTCATTTGTTTGATTTTGTTGTTTAAGAAGCATTTGAAATGAAACCTTCCATTTTCACGTCATGTGTTTGTTTTTATACTTAAAAATCTAGAATCAGCAACGACCTAATGGATATCATGCCAACTAGACGTTTATCAAATATTGCGGTTGCATGCATCTGATCATATACTGGCTACTCATTCATTCTTTGCATTGTTGACACATCTCACTCACCTTCAACAGGTCTCCCTCTTGGGTACCAATGAACGCCACAGTGTGTTGTCTGACTACTGCCGAAACAATGGAGGTTGGGACATGGGATGACATCTCCACAGCAGCAGATGAAACGAGAGGGTGGATGCCGTTGGCGTATGTAAAAGAGCGTTCTTGAGAACATACGAGTCCTAGCAATACGTCGTCAGGGAGGATCTGTAATCACAATAAAGGGTGACGAAATATGAGCGAAACTTATAGTTTCATTACGTTTTTATTTCTCTTTTTCCTACATGTAGATACATGTATGAATCAAAACAAAATTTCAACTTGAAGAGAAAAAATGTCATACATTAGAATAAAATGGGAAGTTGGGGTAGTGTGAACATTAAAGTTGTTGAAACATTGCAACTTGGTTAATTTCATAAAATACTGTAAGTGGATCAATGACTACCCATGATAGCGTAGACTAATGTCACAATGCAAATTGACTTGGGAAGACTAACAGTATCATGTACATGTAACATGATGGTAACGCATCAATTATTGCCCAATCATTTTTCGAATGATTCAGGGCTTTGTCATGAGAAAAATCTGTTCTTGAAATTTGGAAATACATTTTCTCTACCAAAGTTAAATCTTGAGTTGACAAAATGGTTTGGGGCTTGCTTTACGGTTACAGTATTAAAAAGGTAAATGGAAATGAGGTCATCACAAATATCATATTTATACATGTATGTAGAAATGAGGTGCATTATGCTAGAAATATATTGTAGAATATTCCTTAGAAAGATTTCAAATAATGACGACAATACATGATATAAACAATGTTAACATTCTTTGTATGTCTCTTGAAGTACTTTCCTCATAATTCTTGTCATTACTAATTGAAAGCTAGCCCCCAATATGCTTGTGTGTCACTCAATATTTTGTATGAATTTTGTATTGTATTTATTAAACTTCACTGATGTACATCAATATTCTGTTTATAAACATATACATCAATTTACAATGCAATGTAAGAAATCAATATGCTGTTTGTAAACATAAATGTCATATAAATCAGTTTACACTGCAGTGTATATGGCAAAACAAAAGGAAAGTCATATAAAGCAGAAACACTCTTTTTTCTTCTTGTAATAACATAACATGACATAATTATAATGCATACATTAAATGATATAATGTACCATAATACATCCGAAGATTTAGATATATAAAACCTAATATTTTCTAAATAAATTATAACTCATGCTATACAAAATAGGTAAATGAGGTACATGGAATGCCTAAAATAAATAAACTACCTTAAACTTAAACCAAAGACATAAGATTGTACATTTTTACTTTGTTAATACATAGTATCTAAAACTTACCCCTCACTGCGATTATGTTTTTGGTGAGCGAGAGAAAATATCTATTACATCTTTATTGTCTAATTTCATTATATATATATGAATCGTTCTTGACATTCTAAATTACTAAAGTTTTCTTCCAAATTGCCCAAGTTTTTCAAAAAAATATACATGTGAATCTTTATATTTGTCACATTTCATAATTATATGGAATTCATCTCCTACAAGATTAATATTGCAGTCTTCATAGAATCGTAGATTCGGGGGCGTTTTTTCTGGTCTTTTCGTGTTTATTATGAATAAAAAAGTTAAATAGATTTAGCAAATACAAAAAAGTGGTTAGCCTATAGTTGAAATGAACAAAGTTTCAAGCAGAAATGATCCATCAGTTTCAGGCGCATAGTACACCTATATTTATGCTCCAAAAAATAGACAACGTAGTTAAAACTGAAACCTGAACGTGAAAACGGTTTAGCTGCCGATCGTTAACATCACATGATAGAATCTCAAATGAATAAACTTGCAATGTGCATGTCCTACACATACAGTATAAACGGCTTTCCAAATATGTGTCAAGCTAGAAAATATTAACAAAAGATGTTCAGTGGTCCACTTGGCACCTCGGTGCCCTTGGTACTATGCAAACAAAAAGTCCTCAGAAAAAAGCTCTCTGGTCATAAAATTGAGATGATTAAAATTTCTTGTTAGGTTACAAGGCAAACCAAATTGGAGAGATGCAAGGCTCGAAACTAATAGGCGCCTGGGACACATGGGCACTCAAAATCGAAGTCCAGACCCCCCTATTTAAAAAAAAAATTGTATATAGGGCTCAAACATAATGAATCTGGAGTTCAATCTGGACCTAATTCCAAAATGTTTAGTGTAAACCTTTGGAGGAATGTCCTACAATTACAAATTTGTCACATTGTGATTCACATATTATTAAACTCATCTTTAAAATATTCACAAAGTTCCTCATTTTTTATCAACCTTTGTTCAACTTTCAACTATTTATTTATATGATTTTGTGCTCTCATCGAACGTTACTAACCAACTACAATGTTGGATACCTTGAAAAGCCTACCGCTTCCATCAAAAGGTAGGTAGTGTACCTACCAATTCGTCACAAGTAGCACCATTAAGGTATGAAAGACGGGCATCCTGGGTCCCAATTAGACAATCCTTAACTGCCTGCAGGAAGGCAGCTTCAACATCTGCCATGCTATACACGCACAGGGCTGCACTACTGCTCACAGAATCGGATTCAGAGAAGGCCGCAAACAAAATGCTGTCTGAGGTAGAACCCATGGACATCTGCAGGGCAGGGCCAGCTTTCCCGACGCGAGCTGCCTGCACCAGGTTGTAAGATGTATCTGGTCGGTTCCTACTGTTACACCTTAAGGTGATCTCTGAGTAGTATTCCATCCTGGCCGTTTCACAAACTCTCCCTAATTTGACATTTCCAACCTGGTTCATGACAAAATACACAAAGCCATTGTGGGTAAAGGTTTCAATGTAAGAGATAGGGAAACTGTTCACTGAAACGCCCAGAGCATAGTGGTTAAGTTCATCTGCCTGGTCAAAGCTATCTGAAACAGTCCATCGTATGATAGGATGTGTAAACGAGGTGACATCAGCGCTTAGTGTGTTTGCCAGATAGAACTTCTCCGCAAGGTTACCTCCTTGGGCCACTTCTGTGATGACCCCAGCTGCTGTGAGTCCTGCCGATTCCCCAGGAACCATTATATTACTGCTGTGTACCACTTGCTCAATATCAGACAAGTCTCTGACTTCACACTTTCCTTCTGCACTCGTACACATGATTAAGTTTTCGGCATCTCCTTGAGAAATGACAAGAATCTTGGTGATGTCGTCGCAATGTTCATCTTCAGCACAACTTGAGGTACCAGTGCTCTCGAGGCTCTGTAAGTCAGAACCGAGTCTAAACAGAAACTTCTCTGCAGCAACATAAAGGCTTCCTGTCCTATTGTGCACTACAAAACGATTCAAAGTCACATCTTGACTTGGCGGTGTAAACGATGAGAGGTTGTAGGAGTTTAGTACTGCAGCTGCTAGTGTGGTTCTGACGATGAGGGTCATGGCTAGGAGTGACAGGTATATTGCCATGCTGAGATGATTAGGGTGTCTCTGGAGATGGGATGACATCTTGCTCTTTAAGATGCTCATCTTGAATTGTATCCCTAGAAAAGAAGAAAAAACACAACATAAATTAACTATTTAAACAAAAACGAATATGTCATGACATTCATGAGTACTAATTATTATATATCGTATTTCATTGTGCCCCACCCCCCTTTCCAAAATTCCTAAATCCGTGCCTGAATATCTTACCTTGTATTCAATGCGTGTTTCAATCACAGCACTGTTGCTTTTCTTGATCTGGATAGTATTATTAGCGAGTGTTGTCTCTGGCGGATGTGATGGTTTCCCATATTGAGTTATTTAATCCCAAGAACTTTATCTCCCAAATGAAGCAGTCCTGGTATACATTACTGACAGCCAATTAGTGTTGATTCGATGTCTATATTGTACGCATCTGCTCTCTCTAACGAAACGTGACTACAGTGATGAAAATATGCTACACACATTCGCATGCGATTGGTGTCGGTGAACACCGGGTGCACAACTGGTATTTTGATACTACCGGATCTCCTTGCGATGCACATGTCCAAACAAAGTCGACATTATGTGGGCGTGGCTCGACTGTTCCATTTCATTAGGAGACAAACCCTAGCTTTTGTATCACTCTACCTTTAGTCACTTGATCTGGAAATTTGTGCATTTTGAGAGGATTTTAAGATAGTAGCGCCCCATGAACTTACAGAGGTTGACACAAGGAAAGTCGTTGTTCTTTCGTTTGTCAAGTTTTACCTGAAGGAGTGATTAACCCTTCTTGTTAGTTGACGTGTGCAAATATTTCTTAGATTATGATTAATTATTGATTGAGAGATACTTAATTTTCGTTAATGGATAGTACAGTGAAAATTGTGATTCATGAATGTTATCAATAACGGGGAGGGGGCAGTGGTGGATCCAGGGGGAGCCCGGGCCCCATCCCCTGACCCCAAAACAGGTTGTTTTGTTGTTAATGTTTTTTTTTTTTGGGGGGGGGGGGGGGGGGGGGTGTTGAGTAAAAAACAAAATAGAGGTCTATATCTCCACCCCCCGCTCATTCTGCCGTCGGCTTCATCGCCGCTGAATATTTTATCGGGCCACCTCCCTCGTCGCCGGCTGGATCCGCCCCTGGGGGGGGGGGGGGGGGGGAGGTACTTCACAGCATATGTAAATGTTCATTTCTTTGTATATACACTGTTGGTCATAATGGTGGAATAAGTATTTTTACCTCAATTTATTGAATGATTTTGACAATGATTTATTCGTAAGAGATCTACAATGTCGCTCATAAAGGTGGAATATTTTAGTTTTACCCCAATTTATGGAATTATTTTAAAAATTATTTAAAAATAATAGATCTAGATTATAGTATACATTCTCAGATTTTATTGAATAATAATTTGCCAATGTGTGTTTTGCGGGACTGCTAAAGCATGTGTATGCTATTATGCTTATTAACTAGGGAACCTACGCCCTCAAGTCATAAATGACAGTAATTAGGATTAATGCCCCACAAAAGGGCACTAATATAGCACATCGACACGGTTTTAATCCTGGGGCCTCACAGTTACGAGGCCATTGTTTTGTCGATGAACCATGACTGTACGCAGCGGGGGCTAGGGTAGGGGGCAGTTTCCATAAATGTAAAAAAACACAGAAAATGCAATAAATTTTCAACAATTTATTGCATTTTACCCCGGTTCCCAACATAAAAAAATCTTCTGTTTGCCCATGCCTTGAGCCATAATGCATGGCCGTCCAGAGGATTTGTATATGTTGGGGAGCATAGTAGCATACACATGCTTTAGCAGTCACGCTAAACAAACACTCCCCAATTGTCATTCAATAAAATCTGAGAATGAATACAATTATCTAGATCTATTAGGAATAAATCATTGTCAAAATCATTTAATAAATTGGGGTAAAAATAATTATTCCATCATTATGACCAACAGTGTAGAAGCATTTTTTCATTAAGTTGGCCGTAATGATGAGGTAAGTTGTTTCACTGTGTAGGCTTAGATGGCGATTGGCGGCAACACTAATACTAGATGCAGCAGTTGCTAAAGATGATGTGGGATGTAAATGTGACCTCTTTTCCTTTCCCCACCCCTTAGCCTTTGAATAACGCCTTGTATGTACAATTATGTCCCTTTTTCCGATTTCTGTCTTCCTTTCTTTGTTTTTTTCTTCGAATTCACGCATTTTTCGTTTATTTCCCCCTTTCTGCAATGCTTAACGATGCAAATCGCTGTTTGAGTCTCTCCGTTCTGCTCCGTCTGCATGAAGATGAATTGAAAACTGGAGGGCCTCCTTAATGATGCGGTTAGAATTGGGCTGTTTGGCGTTTTTCGTCAATATTTTGTTCACCTGTTCATTAACACCGAAAGGTGTTTAGCCATTATCTCAAGGGATTAGGCAAGCTCATGAGAGCGAATGAAAGAGAGAGAAAGAGAGAGAGGGGGGGTTGGATTTCTGTGTTTGGCCGCTCTGGCAAACTTCTTCGGATGTTCCACTTCAGACATCATTTCCGATTCTCCAAACCCCTTTATGAATAAGACGTAACCACTTCCCTCTGCAAGACGCCAAGACATGTGAAATGATTTAATATTGCACATAACTTGTTTCAAACAAGAAAGTTGTTTGGAGAATAACTTGGGAACAGGGATGATTGCGCTTGATATGGAAAAATTTCATTTATTTTCATTTCATTTCATTTATTCATTGCCCAATAGATGTTTGAAATGGATATTTCTTTCTCTCACATACAAGTAAAGGTTTAGACATGGCATACGAAAACTTAAAGAGATGCAAAACATTGATACGTTCTGTTGGAGGTCAATAATATACATAAAATGTTTTAATTAGATGCATGAGCTATCACTCTGGTACGTGATAGTACATTGTACTTCTAGTATGAGCAAGATCAGAATTAACTTGAGTTGGATGTTAAGGATTCCACATTTTGGAGACCAACTGTCAACGAAAATGAGGTCGCTCATGTCCGAAAACTCACGAAATTAGAGACCCGCGAGACCGAAGGCCGAAGAGATCACAAGCACACGAGACAAGAGACAAGAGGATCTAAAATCAATGATTTCCCTGTTTGTTGCTTGTTTCGGTCTCGCCAGCCTTAGGTCTCGTGAACTATTATCATAATAGATGATAGATTTAACTAGACCGAATCTCCCGGTTCTTTTGTCTTTCAGATCTTCGGTCAGCTGGACAGTGGATACTGAATCTAAAAATAATGACGAAACAATCCTGGCAATTTTTCAAATAAAGTTGAGCTAGACCATACACATGTTGCTTAAATTAAAACTGTAACTACCTATAAAATTATTAACGTCATCACCATCATCATAATCATTATTTTAATCGTTGTCGTCATCATCTTAATTATCACAACCAAGTAACCTCCCAGGCTCTTCATTATCACTTTCATTGTCACCATCCTCCTCCTCATCATCATCATTATTATCCTCATCATTATCATTATCATCTTCATCATCATTATTATCCTCATCATAATCATCATCATCGTCATCATTACCATCTGTGTCATCATTCTGATCATTGTCATCCTCCTCATAACCAGTATTATCATCTTTATCATCATCCTCATCACTATTATCACCTTTATTATCATTCTCACCGTCATCCTCCTCCTCCTCATCATTATTATCATCTTCATCTTCATCCTTATCACCATTATGACCTTTAGTATCATTCTCATCATCGTCATCCTCCTCCTTCTCCTCCTCATCATCATAATCATAATTATTATCATGGTCGTCGTCAACATCATCATCCTATCTTTATCATCATCATTATCAACAAAATCAAAATCGTTACCAACCGCCATCGCTTTATTATCCTAATAATCTTACCTGATATCGATCCTCACAGCACAAAAAATGTCATTGTACAGGACTATGTACATAGATAAAATTTGTATTTTAAGACCCCCAAACGTGTTGAATCAGAAAATCATTACGACGAAATAAGTCACCTTTCACATAATACAGCCTATCTTGCGCTCAGTTAAAGCATTTTATTTTAATTTCTAGCTAAATTATTGACTAGGTAGTGAATTCAATTGCATGACATCTTGTTTCTTTATTTGCAAAAATAGAAAGTTCCATTTAATTACTAATCAAATTATCATATCTTAGACAAAAACTATGAATACACAATACTATAATAATCCAGTGGGATGTAAATACGAATTACTTTGTTTTAAACAAATTTGTGGTTTCATGTTTCAAACAACAGTTTTAGACAGAGAATTGTGATCTTCCTTCCTTATTTAAAGTATCACGCGCGTTTAATGTTTCCACACAAAATCATTTCCTTATTTATACTAAAGAACAGCTTAAAGCCCCTCTAAAGTGTTTTTTTTTAGTATGGATGCCACTCTAAACAGAATGAGTCATGTTAAAGGGATCGTTTAACAATGTTAAATCTGAGATGCATGGCCCTACGTGTTATCAGTGTCTGTGATATTGTAGCCCTAAAAAAATGCGCTTCAAAATGATCATGAAGTGCCTCAAAAAAGTAAAAGTCTTCGAGTGACCGGTTTTACTATACTCATTTTTCCCAAGACTGTAGCGTTATAAAGACCTTTAGAAACTTAAAATTTGAATTCGATTTCCAATCATCAATATCTTGATAATCAGACAGGCAATCGGCTTGTACAAGTCATGGGGTTCCTGACTGACCTAACTATTTATAATTGTCATTGCAGCATGAGCTAAATCCATGATTTCGTTTCAGAATCTGAGACAATGTTACCGAGTCACTTTAAGTATGACTCCGAAGTGCATTGTACTTCAACTCATTACATAGAGAGTGTACGATCTGAACTTCGACAGCATGTTCACATCTGAATAAGTCGAATACATCATCACTGATTCTTATACTATGATGATGTTGGTCAAAATCTAATCTTACTTAATTTAAAGATGATCTCTTCTCATACCTCAATGTCGACGAAGATAGTACAAGCAAATAAAAGTGAACCAGCCAATACAATTTGGTGGACTGAGCTATTGATTATAAACCGTCTTTTGGGGGACATATTTTGATGATGCAAAAATATACTCTTTCATGAATATCTTTGATATTAAACACATTGTACAAAACTTTGGACAGGGGTAGCTGGACAGTGGATACTGAATCTAAAAATAATGACGAAACAATCCTGGCAACTTTTCAAATAAAGTTGAGCTAGACCATACACATGTTGCTAAAATTAAAACTGTAACTACCTATAAAATTATTAACGTCATCACCATCATCATAATCATTATTTTAATCGTTGTCGTCATCATCTTAATTATCACAACCAAGTAACCTCCCAGGCTCTTTATTATCACTTTCATTGTCACCATCCTCCTCCTCATCATCATCATTATTATCCTCATCATTATCATTATCATCTTCATCATCATTATTATCCTCATCATAATCATCATCATCGTCATCATTACCATCTGTGTCATCATTCTGATCATTGTCATCCTCCTCATAACCAGTATTATCATCTTTATCATCATCCTCATCACTATTATCACCTTTATTATCATTCTCACCGTCATCCTCCTCCTCCTCATCATTATTATCATCTTCATCTTCATCCTTATCACCATTATCACCTTTAGTATCATTCTCATCATCGTCATCCTCCTCCTTCTCCTCCTCATCATCATAATCATAATTATTATCACGGTCGTCGTCAACATCATCATCCTATCTTTATCATCATCATTATCAACAAAATTAAAATCGTTACCAACCGCCATCGCTTTATTATCCTAATAATCTTACCTGATATCGATCCTCACAGCACAAAAAATGTCATTGTAAAGGACTATGTACATAGATACAATGTGTATTTTAAGACCCCCAAACGTGTTGAATCAGAAAATTATTACGACGAAATAAGTCACCTTTCACATAATACAGCCTATCTTGCGCTCAGTTAAAGCATTTTATTTTTAATTTCTAGCTAAATTATTGACTAGGTAGTGAATTCAATTGCATGACATCTTGTTTCTTTATTTGCAAAAATAGAAAGTTCCATTAAATTTCTAATCAAATTATCATATCTTAGACAAAAACTATGAATACACAATACTATAATAATCCAGTGGGATGTGAATACGAATTACTTTATTTTAAACAAATTTGTGGTTTCATGTTTCAAACAACAGTTTTAGACAGAGAATTGTGATCTTCCTTCCTTATTTAAAGTATCACGCGCGTTTAATGTTTCCACACAAAATCATTTCCTTATTTATACTAAAGAACAGCTTAAAGCCCCTCTAAAGTGTTTTTTTTAGTATGGATGCCACTCTAAACAGAATGAGTCATATTAAAGGGATCGTTTAACAATGTTAAATCTGAGATGCATGGCCCTACGTGTTATCAGTGTCTGTGATATTGTAGCCCTAAAAAAATGCGCTTCAAAATGATCATGAAGTGCCTCAAAAAAGTAAAAGTCTTCGAGTGACCGGTTTTACTATACTCATTTTTCCCAAGACTGTAGCGTTATAAAGACCTTTAGAAACTCAAAATTTGATTTCGATTTCCAATCATCAATATCTTGATAATCAGACAGGCGATCGGCTTGTACAAGTCATGGGGTTCCTGACTGACCTAACTATTTATAATTGTCATTGCAGCATGAGCTAAATCCATGATTTCGTTTCAGAATCTGAGACAATGTTACCGAGTCACTTTAAGTATGACTCCGAAGTGCATTGTACTTCAACTCATTACATAGAGAGTGTACGATCTGAACTTCGACAGCATGTTCACATCTGAATAAGTCGAATACATCATCACTGATTCTTATACTATGATGATGTTGGTCAAAATCTAATCTTACTTAATTTAAAGATGATCTCTTCTCATACCTCAATGTCGACGAAGATAGTACAAGCAAATAGAAGTGAACCAGCCAATACAATTTGGTGGACTGAGCTATTGATTATAAACCGTCTTTTGGGGGACATATTTTGATGATGCAAAAATATACTTTTTCATGAATATCTTTGCCATTAAACACATTGTGCAAAACTTCGGACAGGGGTAGGGGGTGCGCCTTATTAGGTTCTGGCATTTGTCAGTCGGGCGATTCGCTTCTCTAATTGGTCCTGCACAGTAATTCTTTTTTCCCTTTTATTTCATCCAAACATGAACAAAATATATAAAGATAACCATTGACTTATTGTTCTTTCGCCATCACCGTCATCAGTTAATGATAATATGAAGATAATAAAAGACACATGCCGTACGAGAAACATTGCATGGATTCGCCCAGCAGTGCATACAACTAGAAAATGTGTATTTTATGAAATATTAGTATAAAACAGACTAACTTCCTCAAAAGAGGATTGACTTCCATTTAATTACATTTTGAATCATAATGAAGAATGATAAGATATGACTAACCTGACAATATGGTGTGAGCTACATGTATATTAGCTGAAAGTGATGAAAACACTCACAGTGGAAATAACAGGAAATTTAAGAATAAACGGGGCACTTCGAAGGGATGTATAAGGGATTACTCTTTATCAGAACTACATAAACAAAATTTACATTGCTATGCACAAACTTGAGACATAGGCCTACATTTCAACAAGGAAATAAATCAACGAACATATACAATACACGAATGAATATTTCCATTTTAAATGTCACGTACAGAAACCATTTTTCATTCCCTTTCTATTTTCGGAGTACTTCCGACAACCTTGGCCTCATAAAAGACATGTGAAATACAAAAATGTTTACAAGAAATGTGTATTGAATGATGCAGGAATGGGAATAGATATTGATTAAAAAGGTTGAGTTTTGTTGAAGGTACTTGAACAAAAATATCTCAAATTTCTTGTTCTTCAATGTTTGTTTGGAAGAATATCATAATAGAAATGTCCCCTTTGAGGGGTTGCTCATCAAATACCCTCATATATGAAACATGAGGGGATATGAGGGGGGAAATATGAACGTTTCTGACCAAACTTCCATGTCACATATGTGTAGTCCCATAAACTCACACTTTAGTGTGCACTGCAAGTGACTTTCAGCATGAGTGCGCGTTATTTTATTATCATGATAATTACAAAACCTAACATAATGTATATTCTTATGTAATACGTAAATATCAGCTTTTCCTAATTGCTTCCAGATTTCTTTCACAATGTGATCATTATGATTAGAACTCAATTTAATCCTTAAAGAGTCCCATACACTTCCTCACTACTCGGGGGCATATCATCCGGCGTTCTCTTTCGCGTAGGATCTACTGTCTCGGGGAGAGGGGCGTCACTAGATGGCGCTGCAAGCTGTTCAGCTTCAGTCATATCAAGCTGTCCATATTCTGCACCGCTCTCCACCTTCAAGCTCTCATCAACTGGCTTCATCATTGGACTCCTGTCCAGGGTCTGATACGTCTCTGCTGTAGGACACCCTGGAGTATCTCCTGTATCACTGTTCACAGGTTCTAGGTGTCCATACTCGTCATCTCCTGGAGGATTAGGGTGGCTTTTGAGGTGTCCTGATTTGTTGGGACTACGGTCAAGTTTCCCGTACTGACAATCCTCCTCGGCCACGTCTACTACCGGACTATCCTGAATCTGTGGTTGCCCCGTCGACTTCACTGTCTCTTGAGGTTGCGTTTCTTCTTTAGCTGCCTTCGGCTTGTCATCCAAATCAAATTCAAGATACTCAGGTGTTGTATCAGTCACTGCTTTGTCTTCCAGATTTTCTTTGGTTTCTTCTAGCTCATAATAGACCAGGCCGTCTCCTGGATCTTTCTTGTTTTGATCAAGGTCTGATGAATCTTTCTTTGATGATCCCTCTCCTCGATACCATAGGTATCCATTGGTGTCTTCTTGAGCGTTGGTCAGGGGTCCATCCTGTTCTGACCTGTTGGTACAGTCTATGTTACGGACACCTGCGTAGAAATGCGGTTCCTCGTTGGGCTCAATTTCGTAATGGTTTTCTTGGTCCGGGCCGCTGGGTGATCGCTTCACAGGTAGTTCTAAGGCCATATCATCGAAATAGGGAAGATATAAGAATGAAATTCGTTTAACATTGTCAACATGAAAATAAAGAAACAAACGAAATGCGGAATGACGCAACAATTACATTATACAGAAGCATAATTGACAAATATCACAGAAGCTGCATGCCCAGTAATCTTATGGCTTGATGCCAGTGTCCTTAGAGTTGTTGTTATGTTTAAATATTGAAACGTAAAGTTCAGTTATCTGAATTTACATCGTTCCACATCATTTCAGCGATTTGAATTGATAATTCTCAGATTTCTGTTAGAAACCAAAAATGTCGTTTAACTTTACTAACCTTTCATAGAACCCGTTTCTTCGCAGGTACATATACATCTTCTCTTCATGCTGTAATCATTTAAAGAAAATAATGATTAACTTGAAGTATGTCACGATTTGATGGAAAACTAAAATCAACACACTTAAGCATGAATTATTTTGTTATCATAATTTAAGTGTATTAAAGATTGGCTCGAGCAAGATGGAAATTGACTTTTAATCTAAAGCTAATAATGGACATAACAAATCTCAGCAAACTAAAACATGTAAAGCTTTAGCAAATGTTGCCTTTCCTCCCTTATAATATCAATTGTTTATTTGTGACTACTAATGCTTGGGAATTCAATGTGTCTCTCCCCTCTTCTCCCCCTTGACAATGATAAACTTTTTTATTTCGGATAAAGTTTCGTAGAGTTTTTTTTTATTTGTAAAGCAATGATATTCATCAAAACACTGTTTTGTATTTATATCAAATCGTACATAATTTATGGTGTTGTATTAACCATGCGTTCTGAAACATATTCTCACTTCATTATCATCAAGGTAATGTTGCTGTTAATCGGTTGAGAGGAAGAAGGGCGTGAACTCTTTGCTAAATGATATGGGGTAAAAGACTTCTGCTTCTGAGGTTTTTTTTTTGTTCTCTTACCATTTTGGAATTCCTCCAGTCCTCCAGACTACAAGCATAGCGACAACGAGAAAGACAATGATGGCGACGATGGGGACGACTACGCCGGCAATCTTCATGGGATCCTGATGTGATTCCTCAAACCCACCGATATCACCTACTCCATCACCTCCTTATTTAGAAGAAAGAGGACACTTTATTAAATAACTGATTCATGCAAGTTTTGTAACAATAACAGGAAGGAATGCTTGTCAAAAGGCATGTTGGGAAACGGTCACCATCTATATGTTTTTTTATAGAAAGGGGGTAAAAAGGGAACTCTATATTTTAATCGAGCGTTTTTCTGTTTGTTTGTTTGTTTGATTGTTTTTATTTTTCTTTCATTTTTCCCTTTTTATTGTTCATTTAAAAATCTAGACATATAATAGCTTTGTTAGGATTCAAACATAAATCAAGAAACAAAAATAATGATAATAATAATAAAAATAACAATAATACCACTGCAAATAATAAAATACTAACAATAATAATAATAATTAGAATAATAATGATAATATTAGTAATAATAATAATTATAAAAATTTTAATCATAACAACGATAATAATAATGATGATATCGATAATAATAATAATAATAATAGTAATAATAATAAAAATGGATAAAAAAATTATATATATATATATATATAGCTCATATATTTGACTATTATAGCACCCAAGGCGCGCAATATATACATGTATAGTTTGACGTGTTACGTGTGCATTACAAACATGATGTAATGCTTCAGTTTCATCACAGCCCTACATTCCATTTTATTAACAAACTTTCGCGCATTGTGTCATATGTCTAACTTCTTGGTCTTATCAATAGTCGTATCGACAGTGATGTAGACTCTCACCTTTAGGGTTCTTGCCTGAAGCACCATTTGTGTCATCTGGAGTACTGCAAAAAGAAAATAAAAATGATACTCATCATGCTTTATTTATACCCTTCATAGGTTATATCGGTTTCATTCTGTTCCTAATACTTCCATCAACACGTTATTATATTTTATTTGTATATATTTTTAAATATCACCGTGGCGTGGATGAAATTGCGAGGCAGCTTTGCAAAACTTTTGGAATATAATGGATCAATCGTAACCACTCCTAATATATTTATTCTCCCTTCCCTCTCACCCCCTTTTTTATGGGGGGGGGGGGGGTCATTTCGATTGGGGAGTAGTGCTCCCGTTGCACAGCTATGCTTAAGGTGGGGGTAAAGTGAGGTATAAGGTTTATTGCAAACCCATGTAACAGTGCGTTGACACAGGCTATGCAAAGAAATCTGAAATTGATCTTTATCATCACATGAAACTAATACGATCGCAAAGTTTTTCAAAATATAAGAAATATTCTCGTACACCACCTAAAGAAATGTACGGTCATTTAGGCGTACAATAACATATTTCATAATCCGAACATTTGTATAGGCAATGATATAAGGTACTGGAAGTTCTCTTTGATTGATTCATTGAAAGCCTTAGCGATTGTGTTCATTTCTTCGTTCTTTTTTGAAAGGTTTCCAGTCCCTCCTTCCTCTGCACGATAAGTTTGTGTTAAATTATATGACCTTGTTATGGAAATTGTTATATTATTTAATGTTTTTGTATTAAACAAAAATCCACTTTATTCCTCACCTGTCATCATCTTCGTCGTCATCGTAGCACTCGCCACATGCTCCGCAAACCGGCGATCCGTTGTTAGTGTACGCGTCACACTCGCATGAACCCCACAAACCGTTGGCTACAGACTTCTGCAAGCAGATATCCGAGCTGGGAGCGACGATGTTTGATAGACAACTGCAGTCACGTGCACTCTCACAACAAACCCTCGAACTATCCGGACAAGAAGGAGCGAGCGGATAGCAGCCATCAGCGACCGTTTCTAATCATTAGAATCATTGATTGAAAAAGAACATCACATTTAAAGGGATACTTGAGTTCTTGTTTCAGACCGCAAATGCCTTCAAAGTGCATGGTTATTGCTCTTATTCTTATTTATGACATTCCTAGTGCTCTTCTAGGACCTACAATTTCTATGAAGGTAATTTTAGACCCCAAAATGTGTGAATTAAGCCAATACAATCATACCCATTCAGCTCCACTTTCAAATAAATGCGGTGATCGTTAATTAATTAATTAATTAGTTAACAATTACGATACACGGGCCGGCTGGCTGTGCGTATTATAACCAACACGAAAAAGCCAATATCGGCATTTGGGGGAATAAAATGTATAAGCCGCTATCTCGTTTTTTTCAACGGCTAGTTCTTATTATCGAATACTTGTGGGGCACCACAAGTATTAGACATCGTTATATTTATGGATATTTCAGCCGTCTCTGAACCGATTTTAATAAAACAAAGATGATATTTTGTAATTTGAATCGTAGACGTTCTTTCACATTTGACACTCAGCTTTTCAATATCTCACAAAAAACATTTCGTGTAGCGCGCTCTGCAACAAAACTAAACCATCCCTTGGACTGGAGATCGATGTTTCTTAAAATATTAAGATGATTACCATTGAAGTTTGGTTATGAAAATCCCTATTCCTAAAATAGTAGTTTAGATGTGGTATGGTCTGAACATCTGAATATCAACTTGAATGTCTTCACCAGACCATTCAATGAAATGATAGTATTTGCTGCTCATGAGAGATTTTAATGAGTTTAAAGCAAGACTACTTTTGTATGTATGGGATTCACAGAGCATTTAAACTTACTAGTCGGCGCTTTAAATGTGCAGAGTGATTCCTCATTTCCCCTTTCATACTGACATTCGATGTACTGGTTATCTCTATAAAAAAAAGAAGAAAGAAAGAATATTTAAGCGGAGAGAATTGTCAAGTCTCCATATAATTGAATTTGTTTCTTCTTCATAATATCATGGTAGCCAAGGTCGGCCTGTATGGATACGATATCATTTATATTTAATGAATCATCGAATCAATACGAGAGGTGTTGTGGTAGAGTGGTTCATTCACTTGACTTTGAAACATGAGGTGGAAGGTTCCAATCCAAGCCTGGTAATCGCGTCCTCTGATAATATATTACTCTCCACCCAAATGTGAATGGGTACCTTATGTGCTGTAACCGGGGTAATAATGTCGAAGTGGCATGACCGTCACATAAGAATGCATTACTAGTATTAAAACAAATTCATCATTAGGATGTCTGAATCGGTGTTCAGACATTTGCTCGGCGACAACTGCTCCGGACTTTGTTTCATCAAAAGTATAAGGTTAGTGTTACGGTTGCGATTGGGTGTTAGATTACGTCAGGTTAAGGGTTACTTAAAGTGTGGGATCCAGGGTTCATGCCCGGGGTTCAAGTTAGGAATTCAAATAGTTAAGGGAATTACCGCGTACAACCGTTAGAATCAACTCACGTATTTTCGCAGATAAAGTGAGGTATCTGAAGACTATAAAGGCACATGGCTGTTGCTTGTTGTTGGTTTGTAAGACATACATACATGCCATACTGTTGGTTGCCTTCGCTGTCAGTGAAGGCGGAAACACAAACATCGTAATTTGTTGGAGCACATTTGATGCAACCAGACGACTGACATGAAAAGAAACCTGGAAAAAAGGTGATACAAAAGGACATCTATTTAATTTTCATATGTGAGATGCAATAACCCGATCAGGCAGATTTCTTGTTTCAAAAGGTCGGGCACAAGGTCCACTACAATTGATACATTTGATCGAATTGGAGGAGTAAAAAGTCCTGTGCGACTTCTATAACTGTCATCTTCATTCAGCAGTGTTCAGTGCTCTATTACATGATAGACGAACAGATTACTCTAGCAGTGTGACTGATCAAATCATTTTAATGAAAAAATAGTCTTTAAATAAGAGTTTCTCCACTTCTCCCATATAGAAAACACAATTATTTACCAGACATATTTATATATAATTAT
Organism: Strongylocentrotus purpuratus; assembly: GCF_000002235.5. Classification (NCBI taxonomy): domain Eukaryota; kingdom Metazoa; phylum Echinodermata; class Echinoidea; order Camarodonta; family Strongylocentrotidae; genus Strongylocentrotus; species Strongylocentrotus purpuratus. Next base: position 5,088,729 of record NW_022145612.1, read on the forward strand.
AGAGATCTATGAATTAAATCAAGTCAATATAAATATTTAACAAATATTTTCTAAAGAAATACACGCGTATTTGATATGGAAATATATGTGAATGCACCATTTAGAATTGCAAATGAAACTGAAAGTTGGTATGCTTGAACACATATATTCAGAAGTTGCAAACAAATTATTTTATTTGAATTTAAAGGAATGTACCCTTTTCAATATATTTTCTAGGTGCTTGTCTTCATCCATTATGTCATTTTGATTTGTGAAAATAAGTCACGCGGTAATTTGTTTTCTTGTATGAATTTCTAAATAACATTTTATCAACATCAGCATACGGAATATTTTGAGGTGCATCAGGGTTGTATGTATTGGTGGATGAGTATGAGAGGCGGAGAGGGGGTGGTGGTGTTAGAACAGTGTATATTTACCAATATTTGACAATTCATCATAGTTGTTTGACGTACAGTTGCAATGACATCCACTCACTAGGGCCGATGATCGTTTTATAGCCCCTGGAAATAAGTGCAACCTGGATGACGAGACAGCAGAAAACTATCACATTAATTAATTTATATAAAGCCTAAAAAAAAGTTGTTGTATTGACCTTTAGGTGCAAAAACCTGGGTCGGTCGGTCGAAAATCTTTTTTGTTTGTTTATTTTTTTTTTTTTTTCCCGGCCTCCAAACAGTGACCGTCGCCCACCCCCCCCCCCCCCCCCCCCCCCCCCCCAAAAAAAAAAAATTGGGAACGTCGCCCAAATTTCGCTGGTTTCTAGCTGGTGCAGTGTATGGTATACACGTACTTGTTTACGCTCGCAGGATTTCGAAACTAGGGCAGAAGACGAGTGAGAATTTTGGAATAATATGCATTTATATCCCATTTAAACAAACAAAATACTAATTTTTAGTATTCATTAAACATTTTTTGTCTAAAAAAAACTTGTTTTTAAAGCCGAACGTAGTTTTTAAGATTTTTAAGTCGGTCGCAAAGGGCAATACAACATCAATGTGTATTTCATTGCGGAATATGAGCGGTTCAGTATCCATGGAAACTGAATAGAAAAGGGAATAGAAGGTAATGGAGAAGATAATGGTTTTGAGAAAGAAAAGAGAGAGATAGATAAAGAGAGACAGAAAGAAAGAGACACGCAGACAGACAGACAGAAGAGAGAGACAGACAGAGAAAGAGAGAGAGAGAGTGGGAGATAGAAAGAGAGATAGAGGGAGAAAGGAGGAGAGAGAGGGGTAGAAAGTATATGGAGAATATATATTTTGGTTGGTACAAAGTTTATGTTTGTAAGAAAGAAGAGAGAGATAGATAAAAAATTTAAAAAAGAGAGAGAGACATACATAGAAAGAGAGAGAGAGAGAGAGAGAGAGAGGGTAGAAAATAAGGAGGCAGACTTAATCAGAAGAAGAAGAAGACATTATTTTGGTTGGTACAAAGCGTTTGGTGGTGAGAAGAAGAGAGAGATATATATATATAGAGAGAGAGAGGGGGGAGATAGAGAGAGAGAGAGGGGGGGGGAGAGAGTGAGTAAGAGAGATAGGTAGAGAGAGAGGGGAGAGAGAGAGAGATAGAGAGAGATAGAGAGAGAGAGAAAGAGAGGGAGAAAGGAAGAGAGAGCGAGAGGGAGAGAGAGGGAGATAGAGAGAGAGAGAGAGAGAGAGAAATATATAATAGAGAGAGAGAGACAGACAGAAAGGGACAGACAGACAGAGAAAGAGAGAGAGATCAGGGGGTAGAAATTAATGGAGAAGATTATTTTGGTTGGTACAAAGCTTATGGTGGTGAGAAATAAGAGAGAGACAGAGAGGGAATAATTAAGATGGGGTTAGGGGAGAACAAAATGGGGCAGTGAAAAGAAAATATAACGATTCTTCAATTAAATAGTGAAGGCTAGATAACAATACCACTAAATCATGAGCTATGATCTGATACTTCTTCAAAGTACTGTTGTAACTCTTAGAGCTTTACCCCTCTCGAAATTAAGAATTGTTTCCGACCGCATTGTCAATATGACAAATTTACAACAGCAATCATCATTTCCCACATTGTTTAGTGCACTGAATTTCATCTTTCTTTGTTTAGTTTTCGATAACAAATTACCAGTAATACGAATACCACTGAGTGCCATAGGGATTCAAATTCGAATTAATTTGTTTTCTGTAGATTTTTGTTTTCAAAGTCCATGTGCATGAATGTACATTGATTCCCCCCTTCTTTTTCTATAAGAGCTAAAACTTCTTCAAATTACTGTATGTATGTAGGTGCCAAGGTTCCATCAATCTTTCAATAAACAATTACTAGTCGGTGAAGTAACGAATTTTAACTTCCAGGATGTACTTACGCTGCACTTTCATGTTCACCAGAATCAGCCAAGATATAATTAATCAAGCTCGAGGAAAGAATGAACAAATAGAACATCATCCTGACCCTATAATGTGCCGACAATATCACAATCGAATTCATCTTGAGTGTTTCAATGACGAAAGACAATCCTAAAAATCAGTCCAAATCCTAGAGATTTCCTGGCCCTAGTCAAGCGACGACGGATTCAAGATAATCATCCGGGCTAGATCCATTCCAATCTTCCTCTGTCTGAAATCTGTCTGAAAAGGAGGAGCTAGAATCATAATAATGTAGTCGGACGGTGAGATTAGGGTTTAGACTCTTGAAGGAAAGATAATAAATCCGATTGAGAGCTATCATCTGACCGTACACGTAAATTTGCACAAATTGCAGGAGCTGGAGAACGTTTGAATGCTCAAATCACTCGTTGTCAGGACACATTAATAGCTCAGTTCCGTTGACATTTTTATATTTCTCCACTTTTTCCCATCTTATGCCCAAGTTTCTCCTCCTACGCCATACCAGTCAGTCCGCAGCGTCCGCGAATTCGCTCGTATTTACACAAGTCGTATGCAAGCTATGTACGGTAAAAACGGACATTAAGCAGAAAACATTGGTACATGAAAATTACGATTACATCAATGTTTCTCTATGGATTTTTTTCATTTATGTACTAATATAAAGAAGATAGACCACATAATCCATCTTTACAAAACATCAAGATATTTTTTTAACGTTAACATGCTCTAAAAAGAGCATTTAAAACAGTCTAAAAAACATAGCAACTTAATGATATGCAGCATTAAAAAAATATATGAAAACGCTACTGCATCAAAAAGTAATTTGGTTCATTGTGATGATAAATATACAAACTTTCAAACCATCACTGTTTCCTTTATTTTACTTCTTTATACCAGTCAGGAACACGGTAAATACAACACCATGTTCATTCCAACATATTCAACAGCGGTGACACAGACGATATGCGTGGGTCATCAGAGTATGACGTCATGTGCCAACCGGGGGATACTACGTTAAATCTAGCTTTGCGTCGATTATCGATGTTCTGTGTCCGTGCGCTGTACATGAACACGCACGGAGGATAGACGGTGATTAGGGATATCCACGTATTAGACTCTGGTGCGTAACCCCCGGACGTAGAGGTGTTGTATTGCCCCATATACTCATTATTGTGTATCATACTTATGCGCTACTTAATAATAGAAGTCTACAGAGCTGCAGAGTACAAGTTGGATGCGGATACGCACTCAAGTACAATCAAGTACACTATAGAATACCACCTCTAGAATGAATAGGGGACAGTGGGAAGGGTTTAAGTGTCTTTATGTGTCATTTTTGGCCAGGCTTTGATATCATTTTAACAAAGAAGATACATTTTCTTTCTCAAATGTATATTTGTGAAAATACAAACTTTCGGGGGGGGGGGGGGGGGGGGGGGGAAGCGATTGGCATTGGTATTGTCATTGAAAAATGAAAATATGATTGTTCCCATCCCTGCTTTTAAATTTCATGGCTGTATTGCAGGCGGTTGGTTGTAAAAGTTCTGAAATGTGTTTTTATTTAAATTGTAAACCATGGACTAATCAATGACATGAGAAGAGCCTTAAACATCAATTTATTTTGGTAATCCCCAGGCATTCTTTGATAGTAATATTTTATTTGATGTTTCTTTTGTCAATTTATGTAACTCCAGTTCATGTGTATTTTTAAAAAATAAAATAATTACAAAATTCTTTCCCTTATTCTCTTTTCTGTTTGTTTTTGTTTTATAGTGACCCGCAAAATATATATCTGATCATTTATTTTCTGTTTTTGTTTGTATGGTAATGACTATCGGATAACATTTTTAATGTGTGGTGGTTTGAAAGGGCGCAAATAAAATTAATAATATTTTAATTTTCACCTTCAACATCAGTATCACAATCATCAAAGTCATCATCGCCATCACGATCATTATCATCACCATCACCACTATTAACATCACCATCATAATCACTGTCATGATCATCGCCATCACCATTGCCATCATCACAATCACCATCAGCATCATCACCATAGCCATCATGATCATCCCCATCACCATCATCATAATCACCGTCAGCATTATCACCATAGCCATCACGATCATTGCCATCACCATCATCATTATCACCATAGCCATCATGATCATTGCCATCACCATTGCCATCATCATAATCACCAAAGCCATCATGATCATCACCATCAGTATTATCACCATAGCCATCACAATCATCATAATCATCATCCTAATCACTGTCAGCATTATTACCATAGCCATCACCATCATCATCATAATCACCGTCAGCATTATCACCATTGCCATCATCATAATCACCGTCAGTATTATCACCATAGCCATCACCATCATCATAATCACCGTCATCACCATAGCCATCATGATCATTGCCATCGTCATCATCACCATAGCCGGCTAAACACAAAATATATTATTAAGACTCCTACTAATGATAAATAATTATAAATGAAATTGGACTAGGAATAATATTTCCATTTTATAATATTCATATTTTATTTATAAACTGACTTTGACTTGTATGTTGAGAACTTGAGACCAGTGAAAAAAATACACGGGCTCAGGACGAAATAGCCCCCGAAATGCCCAAAAGAGCCCCCGAAGATCAGAAAAGAGCCCCCATAAATTTGCATAAAGTTCAATGCAAAACAAATTTTAGAGTGTTATTTTTACGCAGGCAAGCTTGAAAAGTAGCCCCCGAAAAATAAGTACTAATTTTTACCCTGCTTGAGACCATTACTTGCATAACATGTGTCACTGAGAATAAAAGTATTATCCGAGTAAAACATCGTTAAATTGTATAACGGTGACAGTTCAATCAGTTTTTTATTATAATAAATGCTTTGTTCATGTAAAGCTCAGGAATCCCACCTTCGAAGTATCACTATCAGAGATACAAAAATGTAATCACTTGAAATGGATTTTTCTTTTACTGAAAGAATAAGCTGAACAAAATCCTTCTTGTCCTTCTCCCAAACTCCGCTTTCAAGATTGTTTGTTCCTACATGTATGTGAAGTCTAGCAAACGCTGATTCAGGAATGCAATGGAGACTGATGTGTGAAGTCTGTGTCTTAGCTAATTTGTTGTCAATGTTCCGCAAGTTCGATGGTTGAGTGCATCCGTCAGAAAAACAACAACATCTACATCTAAGGTGGTACTGGACAGGACCAATTGTTATATACGTCCAGACTTCCGTGGCATCGCAAACTGTCAACAAACATCACAACTGAGGGTGCAGAGTTCAAAAATAAAAATAAAAAGGTGCTCATAAAAATACAGTTGGTTGCAGACATCATCTAATTTTTAGATGAAGTAGAGCCACATCGACGCTCTAGCCCGCCTGTGTACAGCTGCGCTGAGTGGTCATTCTGCATGTAGCTCCAAACTTTGGTATGGAAAGACTTGGCTGATGTTGACTTTGATGATGGTGGCTGCCGGCTCGTAGTTGATTCCATTACGAGGATAGAAGCTGTTCTTGTATTCTTCGGTCCTGGCAAATGACAAATGATAAGAAGGAATATAAAATTGCTTAGTTCAGGTATGGGGATTTTAAAAGATCTGATGAAAGTAGCTGTCAATTTATGGTAGACAAAACCTGCTTGCATTAAAAAATTGTTTTTAATGAAAACAAATTACAGGTGTCAAATTCATGAAATTTTCCCTTCATTTTTCCACATGTGCACAAGTTGTAAAATGTAAGTGTTTAACTTTGGCTTTTTGTTTCAATTCTGCTTTGTTCATAATCATAATACAACTCGCACAAGGGAAATGCTGCTTATTTCTATGGCTGGTTGTAAAGTTTGAGTTGACCAGAACCAAAACAAAAGGCACAACCAAACTAGTTTGAGAATCCCTAAATTAATAATATAATTATCTGAGTCTGACCAGACGCCAGAGTCACTGTTTAACTCTCACAGTTAACTGTTAAATTCGTGTAAAAATAAAATGGATTAAGCATAAATATTATCAAGAGAGCTTGCTAATTTAATGGAATAGTACACGTAAGTCGAGGGCCCCAGATCAGATATGGCTTTGTTTTATGCCGGATCGGTACAGAAAAGGCTATGTATGGGACCGGTACGCGGTCACGGTGATGACTACGAAAGTGCGGCCATGTTGGCGAAACGTACACTTTTCGCGCCATATCGGCAAAAATGAGTGATTTTAACGTAGCCGTCACACAACTTCCGGTTGAAAATCGAAAAATGTGTAACTTTCATGGCCATAAAAGCTAATAAAATACATCGTGCATCAATCGAACTCTGCGCTTTTTCACTTCTGCCAACATTTTTCTTGTGAAAAATCAAAAAATTGGGGAAAAACATTGCTAATACCAGTCAGGAACACGCTAAATGCAAGGTAATGTCAGAATACCTCCTACGAAAGAAGGAAAATATGGACACATTTCAATGAATATTTACAATCACTTAGATGCGGTAAAATTAGGAAAATTTCATATCAAAATACGTAGAAAAGTATGGAGATTCACTTACCCCTACATGCTACGCAGCACAGTAAAAGCCATAGCAGCTGTGATAAAGTTTGTTGACCTGTGCAAAAGTCTCACGAAATCTCGCAAATCGCGGGACACGAAATACGACGGTTTATCGCACTTCCGGGTGCTGTGTAAATTTGGGCATTCTGCCTAATTATCGCGGGCGTTGCGGACTGACTGATACGAGCTGGAGATCAGAATGATATGTGTTTCATTGCTGGTTCCAATGCGCGTGTGCTTTATTTATTCCTTCTCTCTCATACGGAAATACAGGTCGGTAAATATGACGCTTTATGTTTGGCCGTATTGGTCAGTTGTTTCCGCATTCCAGAGGTCCGTCGTACATGAATGACAATAGAGTTCAAAGCAAAAACAACAATAAAAATCAACGGGGATGTATCATTTGCTAAACCGAAATGAATGAATTACCTCGATCGGCTTTGTGACTCTTTCCTTATCAGGCAATCGAGATGCAAGGCCTATAACGGGGGTGTGTTTTTCAGTTTCTAATCTTCGGGGATTACACAAGTATGAGATTAGTTGAGATAACTTAATCTATTAAACCATTATGAGACCCTTATCACTGAGTGAGTACACATGACTGTATATAACTGGGTGTCATCTTGTCATCTCAAATAGAACATGCTGGGAGGGAATTTCCAATCCCGGTTTCATGGCTTGAAAAACAAATAAGATCGTGATAAAAAAAAAAAAAAACTCGTATTCCTCTTCCTCTATTATCACGGTGTGATGTTTTTCACGGATAAACTGTTTCAATATGGCGCCTATGTGATTTGAATTATGTAACATTTTCAGAAATATACCTTCAACCTTGTTTATCACATAACAACAACTTGCAGAAATCATGAAAAACGAAAATGGAATATGTTAATAAATGAATATACTTTAAATCCTTTTATTCTTTCAAAGAATACAAACATATATGAGTTCACGAACACCTCGTAACCAGAACAGGTAACTAGTTCTTGTCAGATGGTTGGATTCGAAGATGTTCCACTGTTTGCTTCCGTTACATTTGTATTAGGAGTCGTAGTAGTAGTATAAGTAGTAGTAGTAGTAGTAGTAGTAGTAGTATTAGTAGTAGTCTTAGTAGTAGTGTACTAGTAGTGGTGGTAGAAGGAGTAGTAGTAGTAGTAGTAGTAGTAGTAGTAGTAGTAGTAGTAGTAGTAGTAGTAGTAGTAGTAGTAGTAATAGTAATAATAATAGTAGGAGTAGTAGTAATAGTATAAAATAGTAGTAAATGTATATTAGTAGTAATTTTAGTACTTATATTTGTATTATCATCATTAATTTTATCGTCATTATTATTAATAACACTTTGAGCACGTCAATGACAAGCAAAATGTACTATTAAATGAGAAATACATCTTTAACATGTCGTGTAGAAGAGGGAGAGATTGAAAGGTAGCAGATAGAGAAACAGATAAGGAAAACAGTGAAAAGGGGCCTGGATGGGAACATGACAAAGTTGACATGTCTAAAATAGTAAACGCGTTTTACAATTTGCATTATCCTTGATTGGTTTAAAAATCAAATACACATTTGGTTTTCTCCAAATCACTTCACTTCCCCATACAAAAATCGTATTGCTGCATTATTATAAGGAAATAATAGTTGGTTAGCTGTACCCTAATTGTTTTAGTCTAAAAAAAATTGAGACGCAATCTCATGAGGATGGACTTAATAAAGGTGATTGCTTTCCTATTCAATATTGTGATTTAAAATATCTCTTAATTGTCCAAACTAAGCATGGCGCTTTCATATAGGATTCTACATTTTATGTATACCGGAATAAAATGAACCGAAAAGTGGTTTTTAAAAAAACCCTTAAACCCTCACAGCCTTAGAGTACTGAGCGCCTCTCTTGAAAGTTCATAAAGTTCACAACTTGCCACCAAAATGATACAATATGTTATAATCCTCGCGTTACTGGTGTTTCGATATTATGTATCATTCAATCAATCATCTATGAATTAAATTAGATTTCAGACAATTAGATTCATAATCGTGGTGCTCTATAAACTATTGGCATGCAACAAGTCTGCTGCATACAGACCCAATTTCATAATCGAAAAGTCTTTCGAAAACTTTCGAAAACTCAACCTAACGTATTGTATATATCAAAATTAAATTATGTTCGTATTACGTAATACGCCATGTTAATGTTTGCACAATAGGCGATGAACAAGGCTACTGCAATTGTTATAGGTTGAATTTTCGAAAGTCTTTGCTACCACGTTCAATCGAGCCAATTCAGAAAACGAACGATAAGTGATAGACTAGGGTATTGAAAGTGCTTTAGGTTGAATTTTGGAAAGTCTTTGGGACCGTGTTCAGTTGAGCCGATTCGCCGAATGAAGCATGTCGAGTCCATGTTGGATTAACTCAGCAATAAACCATAATGATACGACATTTATTTATATTCATGTTTATTTTTGTAGCGAACTGGTTCATATGGAAATGGCTGTATCAGCTATCATCACACAGTGCTTTTGAAAATTAATTAGCAGTTTGACGTCATTGACGTATAAATAGGCCGAGTTGATGACGTAATAGCAGCGAGCCTCATCTGAGCCGGCTATCACCTGACCGTTCTCCCCATTTCCTCATTGCGTTGATGATACTGTTTTTCGTCATGCGAAAAGTTAAAAGTGTATCAAGCGCCGAACCCCTCCTCCCCCCCCCCCCCGGCCCTCGATCTCCTCGAAAAATGATAAAAGATACGTGTCGGGTACATGAATTCTCTTTCGAGTTGATTGATTATTATTATTATTATTAATATCATTATGATAGTTGTAATTGTTATGATTATGATTATCAGTATAAGTATTATTATTTTCATTATCATTATTTGAATTATTGTCGATAAAATATAATTATTAGTGTAAAGAAACGGGACTGAAATATGCTCTTTGTAAAAGAGTAGTTCTATGAATGTAATTTATCTATTCGTATAAACACAAGTTTAGTTTACTTTGCCTTTCTAAAGGATTGTTTAGTGTGAATGCAATCCTGAAGTGATTGATACAAGTGTCATTCGTTAAGATTAAGTTAGATTTCGACGATTTTATATATAGTGTAGTAATCAAGTTGACTATTTTCCATTGTATTAATGTTTTCCTTGATTTTTTTTTTTTTTTGGTAAAGCTGATACAATTAAAGAATGAGAGAAATAAAACATCAGAGACCCAGCCAGATAAGTAGAATTTAGAAGTAATGGAAAAGAAAGACAAACAAAGAAAGCAACAGCCTCAACAATACGCAAAGAATATTAAAACAAGGCGTATTAAAAATGGAGTGTTGTTTAAAGGAATTGACGCATTGAAGTAAACGTAGTAAACGTATGGCAATCACTTATCAAATAGAGAAAATGGGATTTTGAGGTCGTACTTTTCTAGAGCAATCAGAAAATGATAGTAGCGATTAATGATGACAAATTCTTTCTGTGCTATTCAAATTATTTCTTTTTGGCAATGGTGCATCTTTGATTTCTTTGTGTAATTTGTACTTCCCTTAATCACTATGTCTTTATGAGGTACAGGAAACCCAATTGCTAGGCTTCTCCAAATTTTCAGACATTGTTTTCATGGGTTAAGAGAGATCTTAACAATGGGTACTCGATATTATCAAACAACTTTGACGGAGAGAGGGAGAGGGAGAGGGAGAGAGAGAGAGAGAGAGGGGGGAGAGTGGAGAGAGAGGGGTGGTGTTAGTGGTGAGGGGGATTTCAGGATCAACAGGATCAATAGGACGTATTCAGTTTTTTTAACATTTTATGTTGCAGTGAGGGAGCGGGAAAGAAACGAGAAATACATTGGCATATTATCGAGGGGTACAAATAAGAGGGGTTTAAATGCCCATTCCCATTTTACCTATACGAATGAAGATCTTATTATGTTAATCAACATTTTAAACAATATAGAAATATTCGTAAACACACGATTCAAAAGTACCTTACAAAATGATTTCATATTGTTTCAGCATACGACAGTTGAAGAAGTAGAATAAGAATTGCCAGCTCGTCTCGCTCGCTCGCTCACTCGCAGATTGCATTCCAGAATGCATTAACCTACAGGATTGATTAGGGAAAATATTCATAAGACACCATAGAAGTATTAATGATAAAGAGACTTAAAAACGAAATTCCCCATGTAGCGAATTTTATACATTCAACTTTTCCTGTGTAATTAGACCTCTTCGTTCTTCTTATACGATATGATTCCTCACCTGTTCGAGAAAATAATAGTTCTACCACCCCTGAAGAACCAGGACCCAAACTGCGGTTTTCTTGCTGAAGAATCGTCATCAACTCAGTTGCTCCCCACCCCTTTCCTCCCCTAAACTTAGGTCTTTATACGCCACTGAAGCACTAGCGGTTCTAGAAGAATAATGGGGAGGGGGGGGGGGGTTGGGAGGGTGTAGGGGTTAGGAGTTCTTCCACCCATTTTCTTCATGTGCCCCCCCCCCCTTCTCCAGAACGGGAACTGCATTGGAGAGAGGATAATTAATGAAAACGGAAACTAAAATGCTATAAGCGATGAGTTAAGTAAAGAAAGGAGAATATGTTTGTAAAACAGAGAGTGTTTCATGGTTTGATTTCTGTTCGGATGAAACGGGGTCTGGAACGAGACCAATACATCCATGCTTTGAGGAGGGGGCAGGAGGAGGGGTAAATGCAGGGGTCACATTAGAGCGTACGAACACAGTACAGTGGGGGTTGCGTGAGACGGGGGCAGGAAGATTAACGTTTTACGTGCTTCCGCTATTTCGTTACGTTCTGCTACTGCTGACTCTCGTCTAGTTCAACGCATTCTAGATCATAGACTGGTTCTCTCACATCGTTTCCTATTACATGGACCTATCTCTGTTGGCTTCAAATAACGACACGACGCCCCCGTCTCGTCTATAGAAAACCAGGCTCTCCTTATTTCTGAGATTTTGTAAAAAATAAGCTTGACTCTAATTACTATCAACCTATACCAACCGAGAAAAGGAAATCGAACGGACTTGTAAATATGCGAATATTTCAATTGTGTCTTCTTTGAAAGTTTAGATTAAGTTCGTTTGGTTTGTTTCTTGCGGCATTGAAAGTTCATTTGCTACCATGACGCGGATAATTTTACTCGTGTGTTTTCTAGCTGGATTAATTGTGCGAGATGTAGCAAGCAATCCTGTCAATTGTGTGTAAGTATAAATTTGTCTACTATAATCAAATGAATAAGTAATAAAAAAAAATGTATGTTAATTTCTTGAGTCACCTATTAAATATGTGTATGAACGAATGGACACTATATTTTTTCTGTATCATGTTTAAAATATAAAATATGCAAGAACAAGTACCACATTATAAAACTACTGTTACATTTTAGAATTAAAAAATTGAAATCTGTAAAGAAGAAAATCTAACAGGGCAATGTGTATTCAGTGAGTGAAAGATTGACAAAGATCTCAAATCGCTCTGATATTTACCGAATGAAATGAATCATTTCTATTTTCAATTGGTCTATGAACATTAATGACATCAAGGTTTCAAATTCATTGCCCCCCCCCCTCTTTTTATGGGGGGGGGGGAGTCTGGGCATCTCGTTCTCAATGTTGTTAATTGAAATATCATTTTTTAAATAATTTATTTTAGTAGACATTTCCACTTCAGAATTTCTAAATACCAGCAAGACAGGGATTCTATTTTCAATAAAATGTATCTTTTTCTTTAAGAGATCAGTAGATAATCGGTCATGTGTAACCGAATATGTCCATGTCCATTGCTCTGTTATAGAGTCAGGGTAGATCTTGTATACATTTTCGGATATTTTTGGTAATTCCAAAATTCTCGTTTAACCCACACGTTTCATCGTAGTTATCTAAGAGAGAGAATTTTTTTTTTTTTAATTTCTAAATGACTGGGATAATTTAAATTACAATTCGGAAAGCGTCTATTTTAATGATCAAATTCATCGTTCGAAAGTCCTCGAAAGGCTGATATGTTTCAAGAGTTTGACTTTGGATTTAGACATGTTAGGCCTTTATGAAGACGTGACAGTTATCCTATTTGATTTGTCTAAGGAATCATTGTCATCATTGTCATGTCATGTGGGTTAATAGTTCGTCTGTTAATAATTTGTTTCTTGTAAATTAAAAAGAGAAAATACTTTAAGGGTTGTTCCACGAGCGTATCCTCATATGTAATCAATTATAGATTTTATTTAATTCGCACATTGTGATGTGAATGTACATGTATATTTCAGTATAAAATTGATTGGGTCTATACAAATTAAAATACAAAAATAAATTATTATCATTAACTATTATTTTGAGAATATCGAAAGTTTCGTTATTTCGCTGCATACCCCGCATCGCCTCTTCACGTGACCATCGTCATCATCAAACCTTAATTGAGTCCCGGAAACAGGGTTGTGTCAGATATATTTGTTTTCCTATCCATGGAGGAGGGGTAAGGGGACCAGAAATATTTGGCTCTCTTTTTATCCAGTTTACAATTACACATTCTTGGCAAATATTTAACTTCCTAAATCCCTTATCCGCGCCCCTATTTAATTTCCGTGCCCGTTGTACTGATACTGTGGTCAAGGGATATATTGTTTGCATTTACGGTTATTTTTAGGAACTCCTTTCACGGTATCATTATATTCTGTTTGGAGTCATAGATATGTCATGATAATCATCATATTTTGTAAGGTATAGTGTTACGCGTGAAATTAATATGTATGTCGTAATATATCATATTAATTTATTTTATGCACGAATCGGGTTTGATATTTCATGTAGCTTGGGGATTTAGGATTATATACTTTGTATTTTGAGATATTATTTTGCATATCATCTATAGTATGATTTGATTATACAAACAAAAATGAATAGGCTTCGCATTTTAGGGGCATTCAAACAGGAACAACAACAATAACAACAACAACTACTACTGACTGGCGATTCACTAAGGTTTATTTTTGATTGATTCTTCATACAACCGTTCTAACTAAGTTAACTAGCAGAAACAGTGTGTCATAATTATACTCAGCTATATTTTTGATCCAACAAAAAATGATCTCTTAATCAAACTAAAAAAATCGATCGTTGATAGTTAGCGCAGGACCGTAAGTGTAGTAATCAATATATTCCTAGTGTATTGGTAAGCCAATGGATTGAATACTTTCATGGATGATCAAATTGACTAATCAACTGCTTGTTATAGTAATGCTAATTGTAAGTGCATAATCAAGTAAATACATAATGTATGAAAAAACAACTACTATTATTTTTCAATGTGGTATGCATTTTTCACTTATTTTTAAAACAATCTTTCTACTATGTTTTCTGCCAGCAATCGTGATGGGAGCTTAGGACCAATTTTTGACTGTCTACAAATAGGTGAGTTTACTTTTATATGTTTATAGATTTGAGACAAACAGTGGAAAGTAAAACCACTTTTCAATCCATTAAAGAGAAGGTTGAGTTCTGGGAAGAGGTAAAAGATAATTTGTGACCGTTATCATTCTTATTATGCAAGTGTGCAAGAACATCAGATAAGACATGTTCCCTGAAAAGCATGGCTCTTCAAATGCCTTCATATTCTAAATATGTCATGTAACATCGTAAAACTCAGGGGTAGGATTGTTACGCCACGTGTTCGTGTAGTCCCATATAAATCTTTCTGTGTACAGTGTTTGTAACTTCACCAAGACTTGGCCAAATTTCTTATCATTTTGATGATTCCAGAACCTTGCAATACACACATTTTTCTTATATGCTAGATGATCAACCTTTTCTGGTCGATTCCACACCGTTTCTTTCACAATGCAATCGCATGACCAGAACTCAACTTCATCTTTAAATTGCTTGGAAAAGTCAACCTAAAGGCAATTGTAATGGCCTTGTACGTTACATTTTTGAAGTTTGACATTACGATAATTATATCACTCAATGTTTCAATGGGACATAGAATAGGATATTCAAATTGCACTTGACTTGATTGCGATCGTGTTACGTATACAATATGTTTATTATGCATGATAGACTTGATAAAGGAATTTCCCCTGCATCGAATGTTATGCATTCAACTTTTCTTGTGCAAGACCTCAATTTCATGGTGCATACATTTGTGTATACATCCATAAGCTGGTAGAACATGTGCCTCAGAGGAATATATCATGCGTTAATGTTGTGATAAATGAGCAATTGACTTTTTTCTATTTGTATCTTATTGCATTTATGAAATTTATTACTAAAAACTGTCTTAATTCGAGCACATGCTGTAAATAGTTGGATCTCTGTTTCCATGTCATGGCTATCTTGCTACATTTCCAAAGTATTACTGAATCTTTTTTTCTCCAAGCCCCTAAAATGTCAAGCTGCATGTTTCAATTGGCTTATGCTCAGAAGAAATACATTTTTTTCTCTCTCCCTCTCTCCTTTCCTCGCTCTCTTTCTCTTTCGCTACCCTCTTTCATCACCATGATCATTGCCACTATTTGAACAGGCTCTTTTGTTCTTACATAAAAACTAGCTTACATGGTAAAACTATATCATAACCATTGATGTATGGGTACATCTCCTAGGTCCGCAAGAAAAGCGGGAGAAACCCGAACCACCCGAGAAACCGGATAGACGAGAAAGGCCGGAGTTTCCTGAATCGGAGCTTTATGAGCCGGAAGAACCGGACATCGAGGAACCCGAATACCGTGGACTGGGATGGGGGACTCCAAGGCCTTGTCCACCGGGGAACAAGAACTGCAATCGAGATGGAAATGGCGGTAATGAACATACTGCTGCTGATGATGATGATGATGTTGTTGTTGTTGATGTTGATAAAACACGACGTTGGTGGTGGTGGTGGTTGTGGTGGTGATGATGGGGATATAAATTATGTATAATAATAGTATTAACTTCAGGAAATTAAAAATGACGACATTTCTAACGCCATTCGACAGCTATAAAAAGACACAGTATAAACATATTATAGAGAGGGATTGGGAAATTATGAAGAAAAAAACACTATTCAATCCAATTCGTAAATATATTATAAGAATGATTTATAGAATGATTTACAGAATGATTTTTTTTGTTATTGTTTTGTAATTGATGGAGACCGTTAAACTATAAGTTTTGGTTTGTCCGTAGCGGATTCTCCTCATTTACAGTTCTCAGATTAGCTGTGAAGTCCCCTAGTGAATAATTATTTGCAAGTGAATACTCTGTTTTCTTTTGATTACAAGTTTGTGTTAGATTGTTGTTCAATAATTAACCACGACCGAATTAATGTTGGTTTAAATGTAAATAGGAAAGACACGCTAAATACCTGTTGATTTTGACAAATAATTGTAATACATTCGTAGATACATAATACACAATCCGTTTATTATACCCTTTATATCGCGAGTCGTCAGGAATAAACATGGGTATTAAAAGAGGAATTGAGAATGTTTAGTCTCGCAAAAATATAAATGCATAAATGTGAAAAACAAAGCAGACCACGCTAATTTTGACATATCTAGATTCAAAGTAACAATCATAGGTTGCTGCTATGATGTCATAGACTGTCACTCAGAATGGTAACATTTCTTTGACCCTATTTCTTGCAGGATCCCATGGAGTTATGGGAGTTTACAAGGCAGCAGCGTTCATTGGTGTCGCTATCCTCATCGCAATCCTTGTCACCATTCTCAGTCTTGTCATATACTGTGTGTGGAAACGAAGACGAGACAGAAGTCCTACTGAAATGACTAACGGGTATGTATTTAAGAATTTGTAATGAAGATTCAAATTCACATTAAATTCCTTTCTAAAGTTAAATCGTTGAGTTTCATATAAATCACTGAATGTAATAGTGTAATTACAACAGACGGTGTCATTTTAAAGATTTTGTAGGTGTTTTTTTATACTGACTTTGTTTTCTTCAATACCATATAGCACAGCAGTAGTGGGCTGATTATCCGTATACACAACATTTTAAATGTGGACAACTTGGAACATTTCCTGTGCATGAAGGCTTCATTGAATATATATGAGTGAGGGAAGATTTTTGCTGATAAGAATTACTCCATATGCTTCTTCATATATTAAAAGCTTTTTGCATCATTGTAGATAGCTGATTTATTTCGTTAGCAATTAGCCTATATGTTTCGTTGCTTCGTATCAATGTCATTGATTTTTATTAGCGTAGATATAATTTGCAAGCTAATAATATCAAACACAGATCATAAATTGCTTACAAATTGAATAAAAAAAAACTCCATTCTATGCTATACCCTATCCCCCCCCCCCCCGCCCTTCCCAAACAAGTATTGTCGGGTGAATTTTACCTAGACAATCATTAAAGTAAAGTTATAAAAGCATTAATTCATCTTGAATGTTGGTTGAAAATGTTCTCCCTGACAGTATAAAGATATCGAATGGAAGCCACGGATACGCCACACCTGGTGAGAAGTGCCCCATGAGAGGGTGCGGGTCGGGTAAGAATCCAAACTTTTTAATCTGTTCTAAAACCTTTAACCCCAATCATTCCCTATCCTTTGAACATCGCATGCGGTTAACCATCCCTCTTTTCCATCCACACCTAAAACACTTTAATAGATAATGACCATGTAGTGTGTATCTGAATATATTTCATATTTTGGGTAAATGTTCCCCATATATTCACTCTTTCATAGTATTTTTTTTTTTTTTTTTTTTTTTTTTTGCTTACTGTATTTTTATTTCGAGTTATTTTTTTCTTAACGATACGTATATTCATGCATGAGCTATCTTGTTTTATTTCGCGTTTAATTTAAATGGTAAAATTTTGCCAAAGTTGCCAATATAATATATGTAAATAAAATTATGACAGTGGCATTCCCCCGCCTTCGTAATATCTTATCAAGTTAATTCTACAAAGTACAGTACATAATCATAGTTATATAGACCTTTAAATCGTTCAAATTAAAATGCAAAAACCAAAAGCCCCTCTTTTATTAGAGCTCCTCCCTTTTTAAAAAAAATCATTCATTTTCGAACAATTGTTCTTTAAGCTTAGTCTTTTGATAAATGAAGTTGTCGTTATTCTAAAAAACGTTGATATCATGTTCAGATTACATTTACGTAACACGTCATGTTCATGTTCTCACATTTCCCATAAGTGACGCAGTTCAACAGGACTATTGAAATTGCCATATAGGTTGATTTTCGAAAGTAGTTTCTATCGTGTTACATATAGACCATCTAATCTGCTCTAAATCACGTTTTACTTTCCTTTGTCGTTCGCAACCAATTTTTAATTTCCAACATGTTTTAAAAGATTAAAAGATCCATTTGTATTTTTTTTTAAATCAGCTTTATAGAATGTTCATATAAACGTGGAGTATCATCCTCTGTTTATACAGTTTTTTTAATGTATTAATTATTATTATTATTATTTTTTTTTTTTTGTGGGGGGGGGGGGTATAATCATTACGATAAATTACTAGCTAGCGTGCTCTAACCTAGAATGGAGGATGAAGTTCAAATCAACACATGCCCAGTATCCCTGTGAGTCAATGATCAGTAATCAAATTAAGGGCAAGAGACCATGTGTGTCACTTATCAACCGAGGTAACACTCCTACGTCAATCCACCTCTCAACTCATAACTATCTTGATAATAATCCCATCCGCGTGAAAGCAAGTCATGTTCGTGGTCCTTGTCAAATCAGCTCAAATATGGATTCAGACAATCAGTCATTTCAGTAGGATACCTTTATTAAGTATAGCACTGTTTGTGGGGTAATATAAACTATGATATCATATGATATGATATATGTTGCTTTTACCTATTTTGTCAAAAATAGATAGAGACAGTCGGTATGTGTATTATTGACCCCTTTACTTTGAAAATCCATAAATATCGAAATAATAGGGAGAAGGATAAGAGGAGAAGTGCTAAAGGGAGGGAGAGATCAATGACGCACAACACACATCCGCGCACGCACCTTCCAGCCACTTTGGAAAGTTTGACATGAATGATAGCTACTTGAATAGTGTTGCGTCCCAGTGTGTCCCAGAAAAAACGAAACCAAAAATTATCGATGTTTTATCATAACTGAATCATAATCATAATTGATAAATGACACATATTTGTAAAGCTTAGATCCTCCTCTTTCATTTGATGTAACATTACGATGCATATTTCACGTATGAATGATTAAAATGAATTTGAAGAGAGGTTACCAAAAAGTCTTTTGGCGGACGGTATCTGAATTTCAAAGAGAATATCACATTTCCAGAAAGTTGAGTTTATGCCCTTTCATATGACACCTCAATCAGGAAAAATGAGCTAGGAATAACAAAGTTATGTTTTTTTAAAGTAGTGCTTGCATTTCCATAATTTTATTAAACGAATTCGTTTTCACTGGCTGCCTTCCGTAACAACAAACGGAATTAACAAAAGACTTAACTCCGTTTCGTTGACAATCAGCCGTAGACGAAAGACTTCATGCATGGCTGATCGTCAACGAAACGGAGTTAAGTCTTTTCGCGTGAATCACATTCTGTTGGAATTCCGCTAGTTGCTTCCATGATATAACTTGGTCATCTTTAATGGCAGGGATGGCTCGTCTTCAGGTAACATGAAAAGGCCTGGGGGGGGGGGGGGGTGGCGGAAGAGGGGGTTTATTATCCTCTTTTTTTACTTGTGTTCTTTCTGTTTTCCTTTTTTGTTTTCTTTTGTACGTTCAATTACGGGGCATGCGCCCCATAATCTTGTTAACTTACCACATTCCTTTCATGTTACCTGAAGACGAGCCATCCCTGCCATTAAAGATGACCAAGTTATACCATGGAAGCAACTATCAGAATTCCTACAGAATGTGATTCACGCGATGTCATTTAGTGGCATTGTTACAGGATGTCGCTCATTATGCTGTGTGTTCAATTTGAGTTTGTACAAATGAAAAACTTAGAGAGAAGACTGGATTTTAACACGAACATTTAAACCAACCAACGAGAAAATACAGAAGAATCGGGCGAAGATTTGTGCTGACACCCCTGACAGCCTGTCAAGAGTCTAAACAAAATCGTTAAAAATGAACGAAGCAAGGATTAGAATTGTATGCAACTAGGATTTAGCGCGTATATTTAAAAGTGAATGATACACTGTGAAAGCTATACAACAACAGTCAATGACTATTGATGAATATTAATGATTGGAGTAAATCGAAACCATGGAAGAAGTTACCCCCAAACTCGATTATCATATATAAATAAATCTACTTCAAGTGTAGAGTTGATCCCTGTTTATTATTTGTAGTAGAAGTGAATACCCCGCCAAGCTGTTAAGTGTATATGACACAGTTTTATCCTTAACATTTCATTCAGTTGGTTGTATCCTCTCAGTGATCCTAATATATAAGATGACGAACTTGACCCTAGGATCCCCTCCCCTTAGGGATGAAATATAATGTAATGTAATTAAGTAAGATCATCACCTATTTCTAGTGGCCTGAGAGGAGAGAGGAAAACCCTCTACCGAAAAGATCCTAATCGGAATACATTGACGTTCGTTGTGATTATTTAGGAATGACGTCAGGACGATGTTGCAATGATCATCCACAAATGGAGAATCGTGCTATAATAAACGTATGCTCAAAACACGTGATGTCTTAGTCAGAATATATGACATGAAGAACATGATGAGTTTGACATGATGAGGAAAAGATGGTCTGCAAAGGACACAATAGTACGCAAAATGTTTAAGTCATTCGATAGTATGAAATAATTAATTTGGTTAATTTTAGGGTGGTATAATTTAATTAGCATTTTTTTTTTTTAATTGATAGGGTGCTTAATGAAACTGGTGTTTCTTGGATAGGTCCACACCTATTATTTCACCATTTATATAACTTCCTTTCAAAACGAGCTTTATTTAACAAGTGCGTGTTTGCATCACTAATATAGATACATCTACTTCACACAATGAATGGCATAGCCCCAAACCTCGATCAGAACGGGTCTTTACTTTTTCATACTGTGCATGTTTACACTACAACAGTTAACCCCCAGCATTTGCCAGGAAATAAATTAATGGAAAGGTTCCTGAAACCAGAGAGCTATTTCGAGGCGAGAATTAGGGCTAAAGTGTCATGTATTTGGACGATGGTTGCATTAATGCTTAATTAATGTTTCCTGAGTTGTAGTTTTGGTATAATTAAACGAGATATTATCAGTGGAATCTGACTCGGTCACATGCATTAGCGAAACGAACACTCCCTTCATTATGTATTACAATGTCAAAGTGATGTGTTTTCCCCCTCCCTATTGTGCTTTCAAGAGGCTATAATGATATATTAATGCTGTAATTACAATTTGTGTTTTCATTACATTCCATAATAATCATCGATTCACAATTGTGTTCCAATACCTCCTGATTTTGTCTTTCTTAAATAACTCATGTCTTTGGAATTAAAAGCACGGATTTAGTGTAAAATAAATATTTTATTTATTTAAGACCTTGCATGAGAATGAAACAATAGAGAAAGTGAAAATGATTTATTATATTGGTTATTTCATGGAATTCTTTTGCACGGAGATGTTCTTCTCCTAATGGTCGTAATTGCAGTTGTATTTTAGATATAATCAAAGAAAAGTGATAACCATATGCTGAGAAAATTGATTACATTAGTTTAACGATAATGATGACGGACTGTGCTTATATTATGACGACCTCCTCCTTTTCTAGTAGAATTTATTGCATGTCAAAATGGTTTAAACTTTCGATGATGTACATGTATATGGCAAAAAAATATACATCAATTAATACCAAAGCAATAAACGGTAGTGGCATATTTCTAATCATCGAATATGAAACAAAAAGTTTTAGGATGGTCCAGATTAAAGGTAACTTGCGGATTTATACTTTTTAACTTTAGGAACTTTAGGAACTTTAGGAACTTTAGGAACTTTAGGAACTTTAGGAACTTTAGGAACCAAAGCCGATCATAATCATTAAAACTTAAGAATAATGATAGACAATTACTCGTAAGGCGCTGATAATGTAATTACATTTATTGATGAATTAATATATTGAAACGTACCAATATGTCCTTCGAATTAAAATTAAAATTTAATAATACAACCAATATTTTCTGCCATCACCTTGTTTTAGCTCAATATGACATACTGTACAGACCTCCCCATCAGGAAGTGGGTCCACACTAATTAATGGCTTCTAGTCCAACTACACTGTGGGTCATAATGGTGGAATATTTATTTTTACCCCAGTTTACGGAAGGATTTTTAAAAATTATTTATTTCTAATAGATCTAGATAATGGCATACATTCTCAGATTTTATTGAATATTAATTTGCGAGTGTTTGTTTTGCGTGACTGCTAAATCATATGTGTGCTACTATGCTAATCAGCTAGGTAACCTACGTCCTTAAATCATAATTGACAGTAATGAGGATTAATGCCTCACAAAAGGGCACTAATATAGCTGATCGACACGATTTTTATACTGGGGCCTCACAGTAACGAGGCCATTGCTTAGCCCCTGAATCATGACTGTACGCAGTGTTTGCTAGGGTACGCGGCCCCTTCCACAAATCCCCCAAAACGATGAAAATGCAATAAATTGTCAAAAAATCATTGCATTTTCCCCCGGCCCCCAACATAAAAAATTCCTCTGTAGGGCCACGCATAATGGTTCAAGGCATGGCCACACAGAGAAATTTTTCCTGTTTAGGAACTTTAGGAACTTTAGGAACTTTAGGAACCAAAGCCGATCATAATCATAATTTATTGCATTTTCTTCGTTTTGGAGGATTTGTGGGGCGGCCGCGTACCCTAGCAAACACTGCGTACAGTCATGATTCAGGGGCTAAGCAATGGCCTCGTTACTGTGAGGCCCCAGTATAAAAATCGTGTCGATCAGCTATATTAGTGCCCTTTTGTGAGCATTAATCCTCATTACTGTCAATTATGATTTAAGGACGTAGGTCCCTAGCTGATTAGCATAGTAGCACACATATGATTTAACAGTCACGCAAAACAAACACTCGCAAATTAATATTCAATAAAATCTGAGAATGTATGCCATTATCTAGATCTATTAGAAATAAATAAAATTTTAAATCTTTCCCTAAACTGGGGTAAAAAAAATTATTCCACCATTATGACCAACAGTGTACATTGGTCTGAGATTAAATTCCCTTCCAATCTTTGTCTTTATCTATTTTGATTTTACAGACGCTGTATGCACATGCATAAACACCAGTCACCAATGTTGTCAGCGAGCTAAGGGATCACGACAACATCCACATGACAACACACACCACTACGCAGGTCCTTCACACAACACAACACAACCCACCACTCCAGTTACCCGAACGCCGCACGTCATTCCGTACGCACAGTCAGAGGCATATCCATTAGCAATCCGAGGTGACAAGGGTGCTGACAATGTCGATAATCTCCGAGGATACATGGGCTTGATTAAAAGTCGTCCAGAAGGCGATCCCATACACCCGACCCCTCCCAACCACCCTCGGCCTGGTATAACACAGGCCGTGAATCACGAGTACCACATGCCACACCATAGTTCAGGTATTGTAGGAATGCAACGGATCAATCATCCAAATGAGCCACAGCAGACTTGCGCCCACTCCGGTGGCCGAAGCCCAGATCGTCGTGCACCCGATGCGGATCCATACTACTTCAAGCTAGATGATAGCCCGGACATGGTCCAACCGAGATCGATGATGCCAGATCGGAATGTCCCTGACCTCATCGCGAACCGGCCATTGACCTCGAAAGACCTGATACAAGAGAGATCCACACCCATGATCGACGAGAGAATGACACAAAGGGGCGGATATGATGCCATCTTTGTACAAGATGGTGCAAGTTCCAGTCCTTCATCACATGGTCTTGGCACTACTGAGGAAAGCTACGATAAACTGGACCGATCACGAAAATCGTTCAGACCTAGAGATGATAATGGGGATTATAACACTATATCTCTAGACGTACTCAAGATCTAAAATTGTCATGAAATAACACCGCCGTCGTATAAATAAGAGACAGCATTGATATAAAAACCGACACATCCGTATGTAGCCTTCCAATTGTAAATCGGAAACTAGAGTATGATATGAAATATATTTCGAATTTGCTTGGTTGTCACATTGTAATTGAGGACTTTAAACCTGTTTCTTACCCATGATACGTATGGCTAACGTGTATTGGATCTGAAAGTTTGGTATAACCTGTATTTTATCATTCATTCTAATTAAAGGCACACTGTCCTACTTGTAGCTACTTGCTCCCTCTATATAGAAAACTTCCCAAATCGGTGCCTGTTGGTCCCCCATGATCCTCTTTTTCTTATGTTAAATGAGAGCTGAGTTAATGAGATAGCCACCTGTCACAGTGACCTCGATGGCTCACTGGGTGGTCTAATCCCTTCTAGCTGAAGTAGTAAAGCTTGCCTTTAATATCAGTCTGAGGCCTGTTGACATTTTAATGCAATAATGTCCATAATGTTTGTAAAATGATGTGGGCAGTTTGGTGTGTGCAACACAACTAAACATCGACAATAATATCGCTCGCAATATTCGAGATGTAAGTCTGTTATCTTTTAGTATTCAGGCCAATGCTATTTTATTGAATTATTCCTATTCTGTATATAAGTTTATATGTATGATATTTCTCAGAACCTAAACAGCTTGCCTGTAGATAACGTTAATTGTCTGCTATATATGTATATATATATATAAATATACAAAAGTACATTGCAATGTATATTGCCGCTGTGTTAATATGTAAAGGTGTTATGATCGTTCTCAAATCACGTTTTATGTTTTAATGATAGATGAAAAAAAGTTATGTATACCATGTTGGGTATTTCATACTTTATCCCAGTGATTTTCCAGCAATGCAATTAATTGTGATAAAAAGTGAAAACAGAATCCAAAAATATTTTTCTACTGATATTTCCAATCTAGAAACCATTAATATGATCTCTTTTTTGTAATGAGTATTTCCCTTTACCTTAAAGGTAATACAAAGTTTTGGTAAATTTTGAAAATAGGCTGGATAGTGATTCCTTACAATTTTGATATATTTGGATGCCCCTATGTATTATAATTAGCACTAAACAAATTAGCCCATACAACACTCCTGCTTTCGAGATGAATTGAATATCAATATTTACCGGTGCTCCCGGGAAATTTAGGTAAATTTCAAATAGCGTCTACGGCCATACAATGATAGCTGCGACCATGAAAATCTCAGAATATGCAGTTGTGATATATAATTTCCAAACGGGTATTATTTATAATTTCATCACTTTAGACTCGATTTCAACCGCGACAAAGATCACTGAATATTGTAAGATTACATATGCTCCCAATATATTAATTTGAACCAAATTCATGACCCCCATACCACAACTTTGTATTACCTTTAAAGATTGTATAACACGATCAGACATGACATTTTGTGACTATAAACTTCCTTACATGGACTAAAATTACATGATACAATAACGTGAATAGAAAATAGTAACGAGCATCATAGTATGTAGATTTATTTGAAGAAATGTATATAAAAAGCGACATGGTCAGAACCATGATTTAATACTAAACAGTTCATATTTTATCTTATAATAAAATAAACCACAGGCAGTTATCGTATTTTCACGCGTTTTTAAAGCTTTCTCTGTATCGAGAGAGGCATTGCACTTTCTTGAGTATAGTATCTCTATTCTCTGCGAAATATTCTCAAGTGAGTTATCAAGATAAAGCATCACCATGTCATAAAGACCTCTCTTCCCTGAGGATATTCGAGTTTAGCTTTCTGTTTAAGTGTTATATATCTTCAGAGTAATTCTTCAATTGATCATCAAGTTTGTTCAAGGTAGTCCTTGGTTGTCATGGGACACCTTTGAGAGCTTCAGCACAAGGAGAAAGTAAACAACTTTTGAATAGGTCAATTTTGTTTGACAAAGAGCTACTTCAGTTCGAGGTTTCGAATTGTTCTGGAATTTCATTTACATTCAAAACGATGTTATATCGGTTACATTCTATCAGACCTGGAAGTGTATTTTAGCACACCTTTGAGGATAAAAAACGCTGCAAAAATTAATGAATGCTTCTTTTCCAAATTTTCGTGTCACATTAAAATGTTCAGCTACCATGAGAACTGCACGTACCAATAAAACCATATTGATTATTTTGTATGCACTCTAACTAAAAATCTAATTGGCTCATTCTAGTTTTGGATATGTTTGCCTATACCGAAATTACTTATTTATCTTATTTTCTCCCTCGCTGTCTCTTTCTCAGTGACTCTATCTCTCTCTTTACTCTCCCTTTTAATACCTTGCTTCATGAGTCCTCTCTATTTCTCACCCCCTCTCCCACACACAACCCACATACACACCCACCCACACTGTGGTGTCTAATGGACATCATTGTATTGATATATTATTGACTTGTATCCTTTCTTATGTATGACTTTGCTGTATAAAAGATTGATACAAAGTCCAATTAAACATGTCTAAACGTCTCATTCACTTTACGTTATCATGTATGGAATATGCGAGGGAAAAAGAGGTAAATTATAAATAAGCTTATACGATGAAATTGTCTAAGATGTACAAGAGCAATAGTTTTATTCATATGTACACCATTTAGTACAAGTTAAGATTATTTCAAGACTATTTTACAATTATTCCTTCTGTAAATACGTTTACAACGTAATGACACCACAAGTGATCAAATACTTTTCTACAAGAATACTTCATTCGTTATTTACATATTTACTATAAAAGAAAGTACTGAGTATAATTCATATATCATGTGCATCATAATAATTTATACTTCAAATCGTGATAAGTATACGAGGATTACAGAAATTTTCGGTTATCCTCTGAATAATAATAATAATAATAATTATCTGAATTTAATAATAATAATAAACGACATGTATTATGCGCGTAATACGGTTGTTTCTAAGCGCACTATTGTATGTCTACAAAATGTAATAACCAACCAAAACTCAAAATGAACACACGAATTATAATTATATCTGTTCTTTTTTCAATAAATCATGAATATCTAATTATACAAATTACATCAAACATAATTTATATAGCGCTTAATACGGAATACATTCTCTAAGCGCTTTATATATTATTACCCCAGTCATAGGATTCATTCACGCAAAATGTGCACCATCTCCACCCCCTGGGGAGTATTCCTTTCATGTGATCACCGTGAAGGCATAGGGAATTACTAACACAAATGCTTTCGTCATCCTACCGGGCCCCATTTCTCTCTTGGGTATTGAGTGGCAAATGCCTTGGCAAAGGACATAAGTGTCGTGTGGGGGATCGAACCACGACCTTTGATTTTCAATTCTAATGCTTAATCCACTCGACCGCGACACTTCTACTTGTACTTGTACTTGTACATGGTTACTGACAATTTTCTTGAAATGTCACTGTCGACTCTGTAATCGCTGCACAATAATCCATTTGAGCAGTTATGAAAATACAAGAAAGAACACAAAAATAATTTAACACGATTAAATGAAAGACAAAACCACTAGATTTCGGGATCTGTTTCTTCAAACTTTTGTTTATGTGCTTGTTAAAGGTAAAGACCAATTATGGTCATGCGATTGCATTGTGAAAGAAACGTTGTGGAATCGATCAGAAAAGGTTGATCATCTAGCATCTAGCATCTGCAAGGTTCTGGAATCATCAAAATGATAAGAAATTTGGCCCATTCTTCGTAAAGTTCCAAGCACTATACACAGAAAGATGTATATGGGACTACCCTATATCTCTCACAGTCCATGAGAGAAACAAATTTACCAAATATATGAATTAGTAGGCGGTTTCCCGGCAAATTTGTTATCATCATGTATTAGTCAAACATATTCTTTCACATGATTGGTAATAAGAGTTTCCATTTCATTTTTTGAAATGGGGCGTTTCCAATACTGGTCTTTACCTTTAAGTGTATTTTCATTAAGTTTTCTTGTATTTATGTTTATCTTTGTGGTTTTTGTGTTGTTTTTGCAAACACCCCCAAAATAAAGGGTGAAAATGACAAATGACATCGTTCAATGAAGCAGGAAATATAGGTACATGTAGATACTTGCAATGATAGTCTCGTAATCATATAGAAGAAGTATAGGCGCTCGCTATTATACTCATAAGTCATATACTTTGGTATATTATGATAAACACACAGGAAACAAATGTATGTGTGTATGTGTGACATATCAAACACTGATACCATCATTAGTACACTTCTTACATTTAATACACTTTTGTAATGATTTTGGATAGATTGTGCACTGTGTGCCTTCCTACACACTAAGAAAAAATGGTGCAACTATGCACCTTTAGGGGTTCAAACCGATGCAACAATAGCAGCACCTTTAGGGGTTAAATCCTGCACCCTTTTTAAAGGTGCAATCCTGCACCCTTCAAAAGGGTGCCAGATTGAACCTTTTGGGGGAAATTTTAGTACCCTTTATGGTTCAATCCTGCACCTTTAGGGGTGCAAACCGATGCAACAATAGCAGCACCTTTAGGGGTTAAATCCTGCACCCTTTAGGAGGGTGCCAGAATGCACCTTTTAGGAGACATGTTAGTACCCTTAATGGTTCAATCCTGCTCCTTTAGGGGTGCAAACCGATGCAATAGCAGCACCTTAAGGGGTTCAATCCTGCACCCTTTAAAAGGTGCAATCCTGCACCCATCATCGAGGAATACTCGTGACATTTGCTCGTACACATATACATATTAAACATGCATGATGTTTCTTGGTTAGTAATCATATAATCACTATATATATTGCTAAAACGTGAAGGTAATTGTAACATGATCAGACAAAATAATCTATTGGTTAATGATTGCCGAAGGAAAATATAAATCACAAAATTGATGTGCATTGTCATAATTTGCTTAACAAATAATATGATAAATGTATTTTTATGTGAACACGTGGAAAGTAATCATGAATATGCATGCAATATGCAAACTTTTATTTTGCACCTTTTTGGGTTGTTAGGGTTCATTTTTGTGGAAAGGGTGCAAAATTTTATATTGCACCCTTTTTTGAACCCCTTTTCCTTCAATAGGGTTCATTTTTATGTAAAGGGTGCAAACTCATATTTTGCACCCTTTTTTGCACCTTTTTTCTTAGAGTGTATAGCGTACCCAACTGTAATGGTATTATTATTCCACAGCTATATTTTTTAACCCAAGCCAAATGTAACATGCTCATTATTTAGATAATCTAATTTAATCAGTTAAAATCATGTCACTGTGAATTAAAGGGGTTGTATGTGCATTTCGATTGATTAAAATAACATTAACGGAACGTTTGGGGGACTAAAAGTAAATGATAGCATAATCAAAGTTGCCCCCAAAATGGCACCTGTATATACCACAAAGAATGGAGAATATGAAAGTGTGCATACATGTTGGTGGCACAATATGCCTTTACTATCACATGATATCACCACCGATAATTCAAAATTCTCTTGAGAGGTGAACATTCCTTTTAAAAAGGTTAGGTTTTCGATATAACAAATAACGTATTTAGGCAAGTGACATGTCTTTCATTTTCGAAAATTGTAATCCTGATTCAGTTGTTCCATCATCCCTCCCAATTTCTATGAAAGGTATCAACATAAGAATGAAAATACATGTAGGAAAAAGTCAAGTTTACGTTTACTCTCCTGGTAGTGTCGGTAATTCATTAAAATAATAAACTCATTCTGATACCATTATAATATTTGTATTAGACTGCTGTTTGTGACAAATTTTAAGTACGACACTCCAAGGCATTGGTGATCCTATACACCTATCATAAGTTTATTGTATGATTTATCACTTTGCCTTCCTGCAAAGTCAGACGAACCGGTGGATGAAGCACGCCTCCGACCGTCGTGTGGTCTAACCATCTTAGAGTAACATCCCACACCTTCGGCACATGCCAGCGAGCTAGTAGTAGATAGCGCGGGCGGACATTCGACGAACTCGTAGGGCGATGGCAATTGTTGCCGCAGCGAACCTGCTCTGAGTCTGCCGAGATCTTCTTGAGACGTGTTACTGGGTCCATCAAGTAACATGCGGTGTCGCTCTAGAGTTTTAGGAGACCATATCCCACCACTTTGCATACCAACGCTACATGACTTTTCAAGAACTGGTCTGCCCTTTCTTGTGGGTGGTGGCTTCATGGCTACTTTGTGTTTGTACTTGTTATCCTTCTCACTTGTATTCCCGAAAGATGGGCCATCCTTATCAGGCGACACCGCGCAAGTATTTTCGTTTTCGTCACAAGACGAAAACACTTTATTCTTATCTGTCACAATCGGCAATACCTGTCTCCATCCCTTGTTGGCGTCACGTTTCTTCTCACGACTCGGAGCAACAGGCTCCCTGTCCTGGAAACTCTCCTCTTCACACACTGGTGAATGCTCTAGACCGAAATAAAAGGGTTCTGGTTCATCAAGCTGCTTCTGAATAGTCTTTGACAGATTCTTCTTTGGTCGACTCTCTCGAAGCCGAACACTGGGCCGCTTCTTGGTGTCATTGGCATCTACAATCTCAGTCACGACATACGCCACATGGTTCTTACAAGGTGATCCATTTGAACCAGGGGTAGTCAGAGTAGACTCTGGTTCTGACTTTCCAGTTGGTGTTCTTGCCTTTCTTGACGCCCTTTTCCCTCCTACACAACGAGTTACTCGTTTGTGCTCGCGGTCGAATGGACTTCACGGTCTGATTCTGATGTTCTGGAATTTTGTTCATGTTGCGAATATCCAACGTGCAACTTTTTTCAAATACCTTTTTGAGGGGTAATGCCAGACTGTTCTTGAGATCGGCTACTGAAGGGGAGATTAACACGTGATCAGCTGTAGCGGAATCGTTGGTATAACTCTCTAAGGAATTCGTGTTTGATGTTTGATATGATAATGGTTTGTGTGGCGGCACAGGCCGTATACACGGACCAGGATTTACGACATCATCATATTCATCTGAAAAGACTGCAGCTATTTCTTGAACTTCATCAAGGTCATCTAGAAACAAAAAATAAAACAAATCAGTTATTAAGGCTTCAAAATACTTAATTGTTAATAAGATAAATTATTTATTTTAACTGCAACTCTGTCTCTACACAGAGAAGAGTTCATGGATGGATGATTTATTCCTTGATCAATAATCTACTAATTACGGACTAAAATGTTATTCTTATATAAAAAAATAATCATCCTAATCATATTATTTATAGGTTATATATTGCTTTCATTGGAAACAGATGATCAAAAGTATATTTAATCATTGCCCAATAAATCATCGTATTTTATGTCCCTCTCCTTCATGTACATTAAATTGTGTTTACGTGTTTAAGACAATTTTAATAGATTTTATAATCGCTTACCTTCACCATTCCCTTTTCCTTTTGAGAAAATCTCATCGACAGGCCTGCAACAAAATAATATTCAGAAAAAAATATAATCAGTTACACTAATTACAAAGAAGTGCTTAAGAATGAGAACAATTACTATAGATAAGGGTATTAACTATTAACTAATATAATCATATAGTGATGGCAATGCTCATATTGTCGATAAAAATGACGTAAATTTCATATTTGTCCGTTTGGAGCCAGGAGGGAGTTAGCTATGTGTAATATGAAGTGAGTAACATCCTTCCTGCTCTCAACTGTTGTACGAGACAATACCTGCATGGAAAACTGTATTTTCATGTTAGAGATAAGATTGTATTGAGCTGTATGCTCTGAGAGAGACTTTTAAAGAGTTTGGTAATTAGCTCGTTCTTCTGGTCACCATATTTAGTAGTTAGGTGATTTAGAAATGGCTTTCTTAATCATGTGTCATTGGTTGAGCTCGTGGTATTACAATTTCTTCACGAATGTAGCGGAACATTCAATTGCACTATAAATATATGTGGCCAGATTCAGTGATAAGAACTTTAAATACCTTGTATTCTGCTGTATGCTCTGGGAGAGTCTTTTGTATAGTTTGGCCATAACTATTGTCTGGATGATACAGAACGTGAGCGAGATAACACCTAGAACTACACCAATCGCACCCAATACCGGATCTGAAAGGATGGAGAAAAGGAGGACTCTTAAAAACCAAGAGAATTAATGTAATGATATAAGAATGAAGTACAACACTGGTCATACGAAATAGGATAGCATAACGTAGATTAAAGTCTCATTTAATGTGTCCACATACAATTCGTTGATTACCTATTGTCTGCTAGTTCCTGTATAAAGGCTATTTAAATAAGACAATACAGGAGTCAACGGTTAAGGAATCTGAACAGAATCCTATCAGTTGCTGTTCATACAATATAATTATATCGAAATCACAACCTGCAGATCGCTAAAGAGTTCTCATAATTTTGTTTAAATGAAACCCTATGACTACAATGAGTTCGATATATTAATTGTGAAGTGTTAGTGAGCATCTTTGATTGTTTGTAGTAAAGTTTAATTATAAACATAATGATTGGATAATTCCTTTGGGGTACTTGTCACGCATATGAACAATGGAAACTAAATAATATGGTCGTATTGTAATTTTCTAATTTCCTTGAAGAAACTGATGCCGTTGCTTTCTGGATGCTCGAGGTATCTATATTAGCTTGCTTTAAAGAACTAAGATGCCCTATATGGTGCTGAAAACTT
Organism: Strongylocentrotus purpuratus; assembly: GCF_000002235.5. Taxonomy (NCBI): domain Eukaryota; kingdom Metazoa; phylum Echinodermata; class Echinoidea; order Camarodonta; family Strongylocentrotidae; genus Strongylocentrotus; species Strongylocentrotus purpuratus. The sequence goes on from NW_022145612.1 coordinate 5,121,368, forward strand.
TCAATGAACAACTTTCTACCAAGTACTCTTTAGGTACACCTGAGAGGAAAGTGGCAAATGTAGATGTCTTGCCGAAGGACAAGTATTATGATTTTTTTTTAATCGAAAAAATTGATACCGTAATAATAAGGGGGCTTCGTGGTAAAAACAAGGGTCAATATCTTCCCTCAAACGTACTTTTTAAGTGGATCTAAGAGTTATACATTTTGTAAAATGCAGCATGTTCTTTGAAATGTATATCACCTATGTCATTGGAATCAATTAGTCATTTGGTACATTATGTCACCAGGGAAATACACAAGGAAAAAAATGATACTATTATGTGAAATTGAAATTTTGTAACATTTGTAAGCTGTAAATTTGAGAAAGTAGAGAAGGTAATTTGGAACAATAATCGATTCAAACAAACCTATTCTTCCAAATTATTACACATTTTAAAAACTAGTCCTGATGCAAATACAATAATTCACCAATGTAGTGTCGCTCGCGTTATACACCAAGATGACATCTTGTGAGCCTGTATTTAGATATTGTCGTACTACTTTCCAATGGACACTAGTATATTCCGAATATATTAACAATAACAAATGCCCGTTATACTATCTTTATAGTTAGAGCGCAATTCACAAGCAAGAAAAGACGATGAATTATACAAAACCTAGACATTCGGCTGATTTGTCTTCGTTGTCTATAAACTTCCGATTGGCCATCAGAAGGTTCATCCGAAACTTCCGATCTAGTAAACTTTGGGTCATCATAATGGATATGATTTGTTTGATTATTATTTTGTATAATAGTTGTGGATATATATGATCGAATTTGTTTTGTAAATAAAGAACCACATGGAAGGGTGACAAACATAGGGTCTCCAGGAAATTTGGTCTCCTTCCGACTAGTTCTCGTAATTCAGAAGTCCAGAATTTAAATATGTGGAACAAAGCCCTTTTTAAAGTGAAATTTGGTCCTGTAGTACTTCCGAAAGTTCTCTGAATTCAAAACTGGAACCTTTGAGATATAGTACACCTTGAATTTCATGGAAATTTGTTCCTGTAATACTTATGTCTAGGACTCAGAGGGTCTAGAAGCTCAACCCTCGGTCAACTATGCAAGTCTCTATTTAGCTAATGCTCCTGCAGATAATGCCAGAAGTTTCTGTATTTGGCTCTTCTAAGTTTATATGAAAGATTTCATTTAGATTTCATAATGTATTTCATGGTTTGTTTCATCTAGAGTTTTTAAAATCTTCCATTCTTTTCCATTTCTCCTCGTAATATTACTAGTAATAATGATACTAATAACATTATAATAATATAATAATAATATAATAATAAAAATAACAATAATAATAATGATAATGAATAAATAATAACAATAATATCATAATGATAATAATGATAATGAAAAAAAACAATAATATCATATAATGACAATGATAATAATACAACAACAACAATGATACGCTCTAGCGCTGTCGCAATTATGTCATATGGGTTATGTTTCGAAGAATACGATGCAATATTGTTGTTATTTTTCCATCGTATTCCAACGAATATGCATACAGGAAGGAAGTCTAGAACACTATATGAAGTACTAGAGGTGTGATTTTCACTTTCGATAAGAACAAAGGACATCATCAATCTTCTAGTAGAGAATAGTCATATTGTGTATTAGGAGCTAGACACCTCCACCTCTCACAAAATAAAAGAGAGCTTAATGAGATGGGAAAGAAGAAGATCATAAGATTGGGAGGAGGTGTAATGTATCAATGAGAAAACGATAGTTGGCGGAGGTAACTGAAACAGAAAATGACAAAACTCTTTCCATACCACAGTCACACCAACAAAACAAACTCCAGATCGACCGAACAATGGACAAATTAATACATTTATAATACCTCATTGACAAATCAGTCAGTCTGGAATCGATATGGAGTCGGTATATGTCGGTGTGACTGCGGTGGAAACCGACCCCAAACCGAATGGTCCTAGGCCATTTGGGTAAATGTAATTGTTCATTCGGTCTATTGTCCGTCTATTTAGTGTAACTAGGGTATAAGCTACATGTTTGAATGCTGCGGTATCAGAATCAATAGCTTTCGACCCAACCATAAGACATTTATGACGTCGTTCCTACGCCAAACTATTAGAAACACTAAGGGGGCGATCCCCGCGCGCCCATCCCTCTCCCAAGCAGTCTCCTCGCTTTGGCCTGTCAGCTTCAAGTTTCAACTCTCATATTTCCAAGAGCTTTGGTTCAAGTTGTTTCCTGGTTTGCAATTATACAGTAATTTATAGCTTCGATCATCAAGCTGATGCTCATTTAACCCGAGAGCTGCCCATTTGTTTTCTCTGTACAGGCCGCAGAAGTGCATCGGGTTAAGTTATTAATAGACTAACGTCATCTTACTGGTTTGTACTATATGGTTATAGCTTTAGCAAATTGCATAAACAGTAAACCAAAACATTTCAATAGCTGTATAAAGTGTGTAAAGTAAAATATCCAACCCTAAACCCAAGTAATTTGTTTTAGTTCGAAACTAGATTTCTTACATTATATTCATTGTTACAGTCGTCCCGTGGCGTATGAAGGCCTCCGCTTCAAGGGGGAAGGGGGGGGGGGGGGGGGTGAGAGGGGTGTGGACGATTTCTACCATTCAGAGAGAACATCCTATTTTATGGGCCCTGGTGCACATATGGGAAAGAGTAGAGCGATTTGAGGCCTCGCATAAACTGGTAAACTTGTAAGGGGTGGGTTGAAACTCTGAAAATCCACTACAGAAGGAAATGTGATGTCTGCGATTGAGTCGAATTTCTTATCCAACGAATTTATCTTCTATCCATGCATTATCTTCTTATTGATCTATATACATAATAATTAATATCTGTATCTTTGACAGTGTTTCACGCTGATTAATTCAAATTTCATTATCATTGATAATTTAGGTGTATCCGTTTCATTCTAATCTCGTCTTCTTCCCGCATGGAGACCGTTACACCATTGACAATATTTCCCTCAAACGGCCTTTGATCTTGCGGGCACCCTTTGCCTTATCGTGGTATGGAACTTCATTCTTCAGCAGGTACAGGGGGGTTCTGCCCCCCCCTGCCTCCTTTTCTTACTTGTTTTCCTTTGGCTTTTCGTCATGATTACAAGTTAAGCAGGTTATGAGAGGTGTCTGATGACCATAACATTATCAAAAGTATCTTTCTTTCCAATAAAATATCGAAAAACATGGATTATATAGCACGTTGATGAGAAAACATCTGATTGGCATTGAAATATTTAAAATTCGATTATCATTATTGGTTGAAAATCTATCCGGTAAACAGTTAGGATTCCCTCTCCCTTCAACTGTGTTTGTGCCCTGTCCACAGTTTCGTAAGGAAATATTTTTTTTTGTTCACTTTTTCTCTTTAAAAAGGTCTGACAATCCATTGTGCGTGCAACAAGAAAACTAATGTCCGACCCGACAGTATTATTCTTATGACTATTTGCCACACTAAACCCGAGAGAGAAATGGGGACCTGGTAGGATGACGTGAGCCTTTGTAATGGTTATCGCCGTGTACTCCTTCACGATGGCAATGGTAAGAATACTTACCAGGGAATGGAGATGGTGCACATATTGTGTTCGTGAATGAATCTTACCAGGGTAATAATGGTTGAATGGTTGATTGATTCACTGATATATTCGACAAGTTTAAGTTCATTTACTTTTCTGAATACATGATAGACAGAGATGAAAAAAGATGGAAAGAGAGATAAAGAGAAAGAGAGAGAGAGAGAAAGAGAGTGAGAAGAAGAAAAGAAGCAGAAAGGAAGAAGAAGGGTGAAAAAAGGGGGAAAGTAGAAGAAGAAGAAATAATGCATTCACTGGATAGCCCATGGGATCTTATCCCGATATTCGTAAAGCGTTAGAGACGTTGTCAAGCACTATATAAATCCACATTCATTTTACTTGTTATTAATGGATGTAAAAAAATTATATAAAACAAAGTACACTGTTATCCATTACTCATCATTATTATGTTTAGACATGCGGAGGACGCATGTGTCGACGCAATAATATTGTTGTTGAAACACTTCCTGGTTATGAAATGAATAGGGGATTACCATATACATGATTATGATTGAGTCGTGTCGTTATACATTTTGGTTAGAAAACCACAACGTTGAGATAACGAATCACTTTTACAGCATGCACTCATTTCCCCGGGTATTTTTTAATTCTTGCAATTAGCCATCTAGATCTCTTTTTCATGTTTAAAAGTGTTGTGTTTTTTTTGCTCTAAATTTGTTTTCCCGTTTTCAGGTGGGGGGAACGTGTGTTTAAGTAAATTTGAAGTTTGCTTACATTGTAGCTGTAGAAACTAGAAGTTTTGCAGATTGTTTTTTTTTTGTTACTATTATTCAGAGACATATGAATTGGATGGATAGTGGCAATATGTTAGTATGACGATAATAAATGTTAGACTTACAAAGATATACACGATCCTTATTCAATACACTTTAAAACCAAACAAACGTTGTTACTGCTAACATGATATAAGTTTCCCTCGTTAATTCAAAGTAATCTATTCTGACTACATAATTAAAAAATCCAAGAATAATCCACTGGTTTACTAAATTTGAATTAAAACTTTAAAGAGTATAATGAAATGGTACTCTTCTTAATATTCATTGTTATCTTGGTAGGTCATTCCTTTTCCCGATTTGGATATGTTTTTTTAAATATCCGAATTGTAGAGCGTATATCTGGGGTAAATATTACTACCAAGCAATGGCGCATCCATTATACAATGGTTCCTGTGCCCCCTTGCTTGAAGAACCAGAAAAACAATGCCCCCACCCCCACTAAATATTGGTGGTTAAAGGGGGGCGGATGGGAGGGGGGACGTCCTCGGCCCATAGTTGTCATTATCTTGATATCATCAGCGCAATTTATGGCTTGCACTTCATTTTCAATACCAAAAATGACCAATACATCTTTGCTTTGCTGACAACACCCTAGAGTAATACTAATTAACATCGAGATTTATTACCATCTTATTGCAATACTTGATATAACTCACCACTCATCTTGTATCCAATACGATATCAATCCGACACAGCAGGAATGGGCTCTAGAGATTGATAAAGTTATGTCCTTCTCGTTATAGCTTTAGGTTTCTATGTGAGGTTTTGATAGGTAAGCGTTTGTTTTTTAACACCAACACAACCAGATAGATCTTGAACTTACATCCGGGGCTGTGGTTTCCATTATTAAAGAGTTATCTACGCATGGGAAACTGGTTTCCTGTAGTGACAGACCGAGTGTGGTAGACACTTCTTCTCTATTTCAACTACTCTCTATTTTGTTTTGTTCGTATTAACCATTTGGATGCGGTAAATTACACGAGATGATAAATATAATTGTTATGTAATACCAATAAACATACACAATATTTAAAGTGTGGTAAAGGGATTGCCGGCTGAACCACAAGACTATTGAAAATAGGCCATCTACTGATTAAAGGAACCAAAACCTTTATACTAAGTTACTTTTATTGTAAAGTTTAAGATATTTGAAAAATATCAGTGAAAATTTGAACAAAATCGGGCAAGGAATAATGAAGTAAGAGCTTTTTGAAATTACTAGTCACTAGAGGGCGGTATTCAATTTGATGACATCATCTGTGGACAACTCTCCATGCCTTTTGTACATCAAATTTCATGTTTTTCCTTCTTTCTTGTGATTGAGATAATGTACTCCCCTAATAGCAAGATATAGAATGCATAATGATATTCTACTTCACATGTTATGAAGTCGGATCTAGAACACAAATAAATAAGAAGAAAACAACAAAATTGTGAAATTTTATGTACAAAAGGCATGGAGAGTTGTTCACAGATGATGTCATCAAATTGAATACCGCCCTCTAGTGACTAGTCATTTCAAAAAGCTCTAACTTTCTTATTCCTTGCCCGATTGTGTTCAAATTTTCACTGATTTTATTCAAATCTTTTAAACTTTACAATAAAAGTAACTTAGTATGAGGTTTTGGTTTCCTTTAAGTCATTCAGATTTGTTTTAATGTATAGTTAGTTGATATCCGGTTGTCATCGTTAAAATAGGTACAATACAATAATCAATTCGTGTGTATTACATAGCATCGGCAATAAATGTATAGATAGGGGTACTTGAGATTATAAGTGATCATCTCGTTAGATATCTTTACATCTATTCTATAACAATTTTAATGCATAGAAATATAAGTCTCAGTTCACTAACTCATCAGTTGTCATCGTTAAAATAGTTACAATACAATAATCAATTCGTGTGTATTACATAGCATCGGCAATAAATGTATAGATAGGGGTACTTGAGATTATAAGTGATCATCTCGCTAGATATCTTTACATCTATTCTATAACAATTTTAATGCATAGAAATATAATCTCAGTTCACTAACTCATCAGTTGTGCATGAAATGATAGAAAGGTTCTACAAAAATAATCAATTTATCTAACCAAAATGACTCTAAGTGCTGTTTGTTTAACTGTTTCGTCTATACATGTATTTGGGTGAAATAAAACGACTATTTTTTTTATCGAGGTCATCTCACGAGTAAGACGTCGTCTCTTCATGACAGTTATGAGGAAAACAATGAACATTTTTCCGGTATTAAAGGCCCACGCTTTCATATTTAGCCGAGTTTGGTTTTCAACAACACCTCTATATTCTGCGAATTCAGGAAACAAATCTTACTCATTACATGTATGTAGGCTTTATATCACGAGGAAATGTGAGAGAGGGAGAGAGAGGGAAAAGACAGGAGAAAAGGGAAAAAAAGTATATACAAAACAGCGGTGAGGGAGCAAGATAGAGATTGTGATTTATAGATAGAAATATTTAATGTGTACTAGAAAGAGAGGGTAAAAATGGAGATGTGAGCAAGGTGGTTATAATTATTATATGATGAGAGATATTA